>NW_006399923.1:1110838-1120640 GCF_000299155.1 Elephantulus edwardii | reverse complement strand
TAGCAGTCCATTGTATCCTTAATGCTCTTCTTCAGCACCACAGCTCAAAGGCATCAATTCTCCTTCTATCCTCCTTAGTCATTGTCCAACTCTCTGATGCATAACAAGTTATTGCAAAGACCATGGCCTGTATCAGACACACCCTCATCTCCAGAGATTCACCATTGTTCTTCAGAACTTTGGAAAGGTCTCTAACAGAAGGCATTCCCACAGCAATATGTCTTTTAATTTCCTGGCTACTGGTGCCAAGAGTTTTGACTGTGGAGCCAAGTAAATTAAAGTTATGAATAATCTCAATCTCTTCACCATCCATCCTGATGTTGCCAATTGGTCCAGTGGTGAGAATCTTTGTATTCTTGACATTGAGTCTCAATCCATATTGAAGGTTGCAATCCTTGACCCTCTGCAACAAGAACTTCAGGTCCTCCTCAGTTTCGGCAAGCAGGGTTGTGTCATCTGCATACCGCAGATTGTTGATAGATCTTCCACCAATCCTGACCCCACAATTCTCCTCATAGATCTCAGCCTCCCGGACAATTTGTTCTGCATACAGGTTGAAAATGTATGGAGACAGACACATTTCTGGCATACGCCCTTCCCAATTTTGAACCATGCAGTGTTTCCTTGTTTGTTCTAACGACTGCCTCTTGGTCCAAGCATAAGTTTTGCATTAGAATGATCAAGTGCTCTGGGATTCCCATTCAAATAGTTCTCCCTTGTATATATGAATGTTAATCTATCACGGACAGCATTTGACTTTATGAGAGAGGTTGATATGTTCCTTTTAATGATGAGTACAACATCATTTGTCTTCAGTTTTTCAAAATGGCAAATATCTGTACACTTCCTCTGAGTAATACCTAAGATCTCTACACGTTTCCTTTCATTCCTGCCAATTTCAGCTTTCCCCAGATTCATGCTCATATACACTCTACTTTCTCTTTACTAATTCACATTTACATCTGTTTCTCTTCATTCTGAGTCATGATATATTTGTAAATACATGTATTATAAACTTTATTGACTGAAAGCTGTATGCCATCTAAATCATCAGGATATAATCTTCTTTGATGAGGCAGCTCTTTCCATATCATATTTTGAGAACCTTCCAAACTGAGAGCCTTATGGCACTATATCAGATGAAGGTCCATCACTGTATTGTTTTCATAAGTCCATTATTTAAGATTTTGCTGGTCATATTTGTCAGTGGTTTGAAAGATATTATATAATCATCCTCCTTCTTGTGATTCAAGGTGAGTAGCCAATATGTTTAAAAGGAAATTTGACTAGGATCTGTCCAACATTCAATACTTACGGATCATCTGACCGTGTTTGAAACTTATGGGTTATTAATTTTATCATGCATTTTCCTCATCATTCTCTGATTTTATTTTCATAGGGCACAAATCCTAAAGATATCTGCTCTCCTACAACCACATAACTTAGGAGACTGCTTTAGCTATATTGTGACTCTAGCATTTAAGACTTGCCAACCTCCACAGGTCCATGAGTCATTTTTTTAAGTTGATCTCTCTCTTCTCTCTTTATTATTCTCTCTCTCTCTCCCTCCCTCCCTCCCTCCCTCCCTCCATGTGTGTGTACACATATAAATATGTAAGCAGGAGTGGCATCCACTTCTGAAACAACATGCCTCTGGAAATTTTATGAACTTTGAGATATGATAGTAGCGATAAGAAAGCTTCAGGTCTCTGGCTCATAAGGTTGCGATGAGTACTGCTCAATTTGAAGGCAATCAACAACAACAACAACATATATATTTGTATTTTGCACATATATATTCTTTCTGTATATAAATATAGTAACCCATACAAAACAGTCACTTAATATGCTTATTCCCAGAGGTTTACACTATAAATAATTATCCTTTTTGTAGTTTCCCTAGTTATGTATCTCAAACTTTTGTCATTGAATTGCTGTTGAATGTATCTAAACATGCTCTTTTTTATTATTTATTTTAATAGATATTTACAGAGGTTTTGGATTTCCATTCATTCATTGCCGCACTTTTCTCCCTCCCCACCCCCCCACCTGCTCGCTCCCCCCTCCGAAGAGAAAAAAAAATCCTTCATTAGTATGTGGGAATTGTAAACATACTCTTAAAGTGATGTCTAGGGTTCCTAAGGATATATCCCCTAGAGGTATGTATAAAATAAGGTTTATTTAAGTATATGTGCAATATATTCTAATAACTGATGGAAACAGAGTCACACAGAAACTTATCAGTGTGTCTCCTAGAAATTTCTTGTATTATTCAAGATGTAGTAATTTGTTGGTTGTGATAGCTTTATAAAACATATATACTGAAAGGCAATGAAAATTTTCTGTATTTATGAAGCAGTAACAAAGCAACTGTACTTTGACTGAGAGACTGTTGTGCCACCAAAGCAAGTGGAAACTGGTGCTGATGTTTTGAGCTGTTGAGCCAACACTGTTTAAAATAGCTCTGAACCTGAGCTAATCTCATTGTCTCTCACACATCTCTCACTATTTCTCCATCTCATCCAGAGTTTTCCCTCTCCTACACTGTTCTTACTCCCTTCCAAGCATGGAATCCTTCTTCAGTGACTCGTCCCTCCAGCCAGTATCCCCTAAATTTGTCAGACAGATCTTCAGAATCCTTATCTCCCAAAAGAAACTTGATTCCACCTTCTCAAACTTCTCCTCTTGGCAGTTCATGATATGTTCAGTAGTCTTTTCTAACACCACAACTCAAAGTTGAAAATTAGAACTGAGTCAACCCATAGGAAAGGGCGGCATCCTTTCTCCATAACTATTTAATCCGTATGCTAAGCAAACTATTTGAGAAGCTGCACTCTATGGAAAAAAAATTGTAACATCATGATTGGAGGCAGGACTCAAAATAACTTTCCGTATGCAGATGACACAACCCTGCTTGTTTAAGTGAGAAGGACTTGTTTAAGTGAGAAGGACTTGAGGCACTTGCTGCAGAAGATCAAAGAACACAGCCTTCAATATATCAACATCAAAAACACAAAATTCTCTCTACTGGTCTGATAAGCAACATCAAGATGGACAGACAAAGTATTGAGACTGTCAATGATTTCATCTTGAATTCACAATCAAAACACTTGGTAACAGCATTCAGGATATGAGGAGACTTATTGCACTGGCAAAGTGTATAATCAGGGACATCTCCAATTACTGAGGAGTAATGATATTATTCTGAGGACTAAGGTACACCTGATTCAGAGTATGATCTTTTCAGTCATTTGTTATGCATCAGAGAGCTGGGCAAGGTCTAAGGATGACAGAAGAACTGATTCAAAGAAAAGTTTGTGTAGAAGAAGAATGATAGAAAATAGATATGTCTTGGGTAAGGTAAGCCAGAGTGCTCCTTGTAGGCAGAGATGTGAAGGAAGCTTCGTCTCATGCACTTTGGACATGTTGCCAGGAGAGATTATTCCTTGGAGAGCACAATCATAATTGTGAAGCTGGAAGGGCAATAAAAGACAAAAAGACCTTTAGCCAGGTGAGTTTACACAGTGATTGTTGCAATGGGCTTGAGTGTGTCAGACAGAGATTGTGAGGATGTCATGGGATAGAACAGTTATTTGTGGGGTTACTGTTAGTCATTCTCAACTTGACTGCAACTAATGACAAACTAACAAATAAAATTCTTAGATTGTACTTTGGAAATAGACCATATCCTTTTCCAGAATTCTTCATTATGATTTCTAAAAGTGAACTTCACACATCCTTGTTTTGTTACTCATTAAATTAGATGGTGTAGTTTTTCTTATATACCATGGGAAAGTCTGCTGTTAGGGACCTCTCCAAAGTACTGAAGAGCAATGGTGTCTCTCTGGAGAATAAGGTGCGTTTGATACAGGCCCTGGTCTTCACAATCACTTGTTATGCAACAGAGAGTTGGACAATGACCAAGGAGGATAGAAGGAGAATTGATGCCTTTGAGCTGTGGTATTGGAGAAGAGTACTGAGAATACCATGGACAGCTAGGGAAACAAACAGATTCGTCCTGGAAAGGGTTAAACCGGGTGGCTCCTTGGAGGCAAGGATTCTGAGGCTCCGTCTAATATACTTTGGATTTGTTGTGAGGAGAGACCGGTCCTTGGAGAAGGACATCATGCTTGGTAGGGTGGAGGGACAGCACAGGAGGGGAAGGCCTTCTATGAGGTGGATTGATTCAATGACTGGGATAATCAGGATGAGAGTGTCAGAGACAGTGTGATTGGCACAGGACAGAGCAGAGTATAGGGCTGTTGTACATAGGGTCGCTATGAGTAGCAAGTGGCTCGACGGCACATAACAACATATATCATGTCTTCTACATTTACTTTTTCTGTTTGTGTTGGTTATCTGTTGATGCTATAACAGAGATTCTACGAGTGGATGCTTAAACTGAAATTTACAAATCCCTTTAGAAGATTAGAAATCAAAGTTCATAACACTGGTTCTAGGGAAAGGCTTCTCTTTCCATTGGTTGTGAAGGAAAATCTTTCCTTCCTTCAGCCTATGTTGTTACTGATGTTAGGTGCCATCTTGACACTTCCTGACACACTAGAGACACTCATTGAGACAATCATCATTTCAGTGCACTAGTTGAGGATCTTTCTCACCTTTTTTGACCCTCCACCCTACCAAGCTTCAGTCGCTCTCAAAGGAATAGCCCTTCATATCAACATGCCCTAAATATGTGAGGCAGAGCCTCATCATCTTTGCCTCGAAAGAGTACTCTGGATGTACCCTCTCCAAGACATATTTGTTTATTCTTTTGGCAGTTCATGAGATGTTCAGTGCTCTTCTCCAAAACCCCAGCTCAAAGGCATCTGTAGATCAGGGATTTACTGATGTTGTCCAGTGTCCAGGCCTTCCTCTATAACTAGCAACTTCATTTCACAGAAACCAGAGTCTAAAGGAGACATCCTGCATTCCTAGCTTTCTTGTTGGGTTTAAGGGTACTGCCCTGCTCCCAACCACCATTTCTTTGGCTTACTTTCCTTTGTTTTTAACCCTAGCTAGTTAAAAACTTCTATAAACTGCAGTCTAGGAAAACTACCAACCAGGGCTATTCTGAGAGTAGGGAATGTTCTGTCCTTATTGTCCTACAACTATATGGTTTATCAAATCAAATCATGGAGTATCATTAAAGAGCTCCACATTATATAATTATATACATGTGTTTAGGAAGGGTATCATTTAAATAATGATATTTTGCTATACTTTTACATTAAATTTAAAGACTTTATCACAATCTTACGAGAATTATTCCTGAGCCTAGTTACTTAAAATATATTGGGTGCATAGAAAATCAGAGGATCTCAAATTATCATTCTATGAATTATCTGCCATAAACTATTTCCATTGTATACAGAGAAGGATAACTATTTCTAATTTTCCTGACTTGTCATAGGAGATTAAAATTAATCATGAATATGAAAATCACATATGCATTAAAATTTAAGTTATGTACCAGTGTTTTCTCCAAACCTAGCTAGGTGGCCCAAACCTCAGCATGTCAGACATCCCTATGCAAGTAAATTAGAATTGATTGTTCTATATGATAAGTAAGTGGAAGGCTTGTGGTCGTAGGTTAATGAGGGACTGCTCTCTGAATGAACACAATTTCAGCTGAGTGCACAAGAGGCAGAACTGTGGAGTGGAAAAGATGCAAGGATTAGTTTGCTCCAAATGTCAAGGACAAAACAAGTAAAGGAACAAAGGTGAATGGAGTGCAATATGTGGAATGAATGAAAATGAGGTTGGATTGATCATGCTATAGGATGAACACAGGGATGCCTTAGAATTCAGCTTATTTCATGTGAGATAGTAGAACACATGCTGTAAAATATACTTCATCTTCTTAAAAACTTACAGTCCAGTTTATTTCTTAAAATTATTTTAAGAAAAAATTAATTTTGAGAACAGCAATATCTATATATAATTTTGCTTTAAAAAAGTGAAGGGTCAAAATGTGATTGCAATTCTTAGAATAACACCATAATATTAAAATAAAACATTTAAGAATACCTTTTATACTAATTTAGTTCTCCTAACATTTTCTGAAAACCTTTTTTTATGTTCTGAGCTTATACTTTGCTCTGGGAGTAATTATAAAATCAATGACAGAAGATGATTTATCTTCTTTGAAAAAAGAAATTTTGGAAGGAAGGAGCATACAATTGAAAATCAGATGTTCTGGAAGTCTAATAAATATTGTTGAATTCATAGGTATAGGTAAGTTGAAATTTGTATTTCCACTATGTAAGTTACTATTCTTAGGTGTCATAGAGTCAAGTGTGAACTACAGCGAATCTATGAACAAGGTTCAGTTATGTTTCTGTGCCATTTTCATATTTCCACACACTTGGGCCCAATGCAGCAGTTACTGTGTCAAATGTTGAGGGTCTTCCACTTCTCTATCAACCATCCATCTTTTCAAGAATTATATCCCTTTCTAAGGAATAGCCTCTCCTAGTCACACACCAGAAGTATCTGAGATGAAGTTTTATCATCTTTGCCTCCAAGGAGCACTCTGGTTATCTCACTTTATCAAAGACAAATTTGTCTGTTATTTTGGCAGTCCATGGGATATTCAACTGTCTTTTTCAACATTACAGTTCAAAAGCTTCAATTCTGCTTCTTTCATCATTGTATAATTTGGAGAAGTCGCTGACTACAGACTTTCTCAATACAATATGTCTCCTGATCTCCTGACTGCTGATACCAAGGGTATTGATTGTGGATCTAAGTAAGATGAACTCATTGGCAACTTCAACATTTTCTCCATATATTATGATACTGCCTGTAAGTCTGGTGATAAGTATTTATGTTTTCTTAATGTTTCAGCAAGCAAGGTGTGTCATTTGAATAATAAAGGTTGTTGTTCAGTCTTCCTCCAATCCTGATTCCACATTCCTCCTCTTAAAACCAGATTCCTGAATAATCTGTTCTGCATATAGATGGAAAAATATGGAGACAGGAAACATCTCTGACACACTCCTTTCCTGATTTTGAACAACGCAGTGTTTGTCTGCTCTGTTCTGAGGACTGCTTCCTGTTCCAAGTGCAGGCCTCTGTGTTTGTGTGTATTTATTCAATAGATCCATAGCGGGCTACTCAGTGGGTTTCCAGAGGCAATTAACTGCATAGGAGGTGCCGGCAAGTGAAGTACTACTCAGAGTGACCCTAGAAGAACATATTGAATCTATCTAATACCAACCTCGTAATCTCTGACACACTTGATTCCTTTGCAGTCAATCCAACTGATCCTGGGTCTTCTTTTCTTTTACCAACCCTTCAATTTGCCAGATGTGATGTCTTTCTTCAATGAATAGCCTCTCTTTGCCAACATGCTCATAGTATGCATGACAATTATTCACCATCATTCCCTTCAGAAAGCATTGTGGTTAAACCTTCTTCAAGACATATTTGTTTGGTCTTTTGTCAGTCTATGTGATATTCATTTTTATATAAATTTCTATATCAATTGCTATATAATAATATAAATTGATATATAAATTGATACATAATAATATAAATTTATATATAATAATAATTTTTAATATAAATTAATATATATATAATATTTAGGTTGTGTGTATATACTGCTAATACTACTATTTCCCCTCTCAAATACCTTGAACATATTTAAGAGAATTACAATATTTGAAGATTCTATATAGATAGAGGCTCCTACCAGCTAAGAAAATATTTTAGATATAAAATAATGATTATTATACTTAACTGATTTCTTTTTTAATAACTAATTGGTAATTAGTCATTTGGAGGCTAAATTGAAAAAATGCTATTGAAGTAATATTTCTCAAAGTATTCAAAGTAGAAAAAGAACGAGAACATAGGAAATTAAACAGATGGGAATAAAAATCTGGATTTGAACCACTGTTTCTTTGAAAATCATCTTTTTCAGACTAACAGCATAAGTAAGTTTTTGTTAGATGCTGTCGCGTACGACCTATAGCAACCCTGTCCTATCCTGTTCCATCCTGTGTACTAAAGATTACTGGTTAGATTTCCTCCAAACGTGATGCCACATTCTTTTTCAGAGAGTCCAGCTTTTTAGATAATCTATTCATCAATCTGATTGAATAATTAGAGAAAGAGGATACAATCCTAACATACATGTTTCACTATAAACCATATAGGGTTTCCTTACTTATCTCAGACAACAGCCTCTTAATTTAGACATAGATTTCACGTGAGCAATATTAAGTGTTCTCAGAAGGAGTATTTTACACAACGCCTCCCCATTTGGCCCTCAGGTCTAGTGTAGAGCACCATATCCTGAATCCAACTGAGATATGGCCCTCACCTGGACTATTTTTCTGCCGTGCAAACTGAGAACCTCAACTGGAAGGCTCTAGTGCCTACCCAAGGCCTCATCCTGTCATGCTGCCATTGACCTCAGATAAGCCCTGTGCTAAGATTTTCATATGCCTGATGTGCTGTTAGGAGTACTACCCTTAACTGCCATTATATTGTATTAGGAAAATTATCTGCATGTTGCTAATTATAGTTTATGTGTGTAAATGCTTTTTTACCATCTGCTCTTATTATTATAGCACTTGTCTGTCGATATTAGAGTAACTTGAAGGTGACTGTGATGCTGGACACTTTACCACCTGTGCATCAGTTGCCAGAAGGGTCACCCATGGTGAACTGTTTTCAGCAGATTTCCAAGATCGAGACAGACTAGAAAACAGGATTGGCCATATGCTTGTGAAATAGCAGACCTCTGAAAACCCAAAGAACAATAGTGGAACATAGAGAGCATAAGTAAGAGCCCACAATATTTCATTATTTTAACCTACTATTTTGGTGGCTTCATGGTAAGGCTTATGTTGTCTACACAAAGGAGGTATGTGGTTCAAATCCAACCAGCTGATGCATGAAAGAAAGGTGTGCAATCCTTCCTTATGCAATTTACTGTCTGTGAAAACTTACTAGAAGGTTAAATATAAATCAGTCCTGATTTGATGGCACACAGCACAAGCAACAACTTGTTATATATAAATAGAAGTTTATACATAAAGTTTTCATACTAATTATATAGCAAAACACAGTACTCCTTTCCAACAACCAAAGAAAATAATTGACAAAGTTGAGATGATTTTGTAATAACTGAATTTACTCATCTTATTCATTAAAAAGTTTCCTTTTATCACTCTTAGATCTCTATCAAAGATTTCTTTACATTCATATCAGAATTTTTAAAAATATAGTGAAGTGGGAACTTAAGAGCTTACTTACTATGAACTTTAAATAAGCATGCTCAAAGTTAAGGAAAACCCAACAATTCTTTGCGAATACTTTTTTAAAAAAATGATTCTTCCACAAAAATATTTTTATATATCCTGTGAATTGTTGCTGCATGTCATGTAGTTAGAACTGACTCATAGCTGACACTTCTGCAAGTTTTCATAGATTTCAAATTCTATGAAAAGAGGTTGTCTATCATTCTCCCTCTGAGCAGCTGAGGTATTCAAACAACGTACCTTTGGGTTGGCAGTGCAACTCTTAATCATTAGGGCACCAGAGCAGGAATATCTAAAGAAGACTCATCAAACACCACCTTTATGCAGACGGCACAATCTTACTTGCTCAAAATGAGGAGACCTGAAATGCTTACTGTAGAAATCAAAGACTACGACATTAAATATGGATTGTAAGTCAACATCCACAAGACATAAATCCTTACCACTCAACTGAATAGCACCATCATGATACATAAAGAATAAATTGAAACTGTCAGCAATTTCATCTTCTTTGAATCCCAAATCAG
>NW_006399923.1:1109892-1110408 GCF_000299155.1 Elephantulus edwardii | reverse complement strand
GGGGATTGTGTACCAATGAAAGAGCTTTTCTTTTGCTCTTCAAGGAGAGGAGCAAACGAGGGGTGGGGTGGAGGGGGAGCAGGGAGAAAAGTGCAACAATGAATGAATGGAATTCCAAAATCTCTGTAGATGTTCATTGAAATGAAAAAGAAATTAATTAAAAAAATAAAAGAATAAATTTCAGAGATTAAGAGGATGGCTAAGTAAAGGACAGAATCCACATCTGTTGCTCTTAGAACAGCTATGTGTTGAACTCAATTTGATGCCATCCAATAACAACAATTATGATGAAAATGGGATTTGAATTTAAGTAAGTCATGTAGTAGAGTTGGGATAAACCATAATTGTGGACCTCATTAAAACTATGTCTTTTTTATCTTTTGCTCTTAGATTCTACTTGCTATTTATACAGAATAAATGTTGTTGTCGTTGTTGTTGTTATGTGCCGTCGAGTCGCCTGCGACTCATAGCGACCCTATGTACAACAGCCCTAAACTCCGCTCTGTCCTGTGCCAA
>NW_006399923.1:1098667-1108417 GCF_000299155.1 Elephantulus edwardii | reverse complement strand
CAAAAACACAAATCATGATAAGACTTCATTCTACATAGAGGTCTCAATTTATTTCTTCAGTGTATTAATCAGTACTTTGCACGGCCACAGAGAGAACAAGCTCATAGATTCATTAAGACTATGGAAAGGTTAAAGGTTTAGTAAGTTTATTCTTATTGTTGTTGTGTTTTGTCAAGTCGGCACCGACCCACAGGTGCCCCTCTTGTGTGTTTTCAGAGGTAATTATTCCCACCGGAGGAGATTGCCCATCCTTGTCCTGTGGAGCAGCTGGTGGCCTGCAGTCTCGTGTCTTCAGGATTGCAGCACAATTCCTTGCCAAAAGGCCACCAGAGCTCCCTAAATGTCCTGAAGAGAAATTATAATTCAGAAATAATGATTTTAAAACTTTTATAAGGATGAATAGATTTGAATCAACTACATATACTATAGATGAACACGTTGTTGTTGTTGTTGTTGTTGTTATGTGTCAATGAGTCGCCTGTGATTCATAGTGACTATGTACAATGGCTCTGAACCCTGCCCTATATCCTCCGCCAGTCTCACTATCTCAGGCACTCCCATTACCCAGTCACTGTGTCAGTCCCTCTCATCCAGTGTCTTTCTCTCCTGAGTTGTCCTTCCATAATTCCAAGCATGATCTCTTCTCCAACGACTCCTCCCTCCTGGTCACATGCCAAAAGTATGTGAGATGGAACTTCAAAATCCTTGTCTCCAAGAATCAGCTTGGCGTCATCCTCTCCAAGACAAACCTGTCTGTTCTCTTGCTGTTCCATGGTAAGTTCAAGGCTCATCTCCAGCACCACAACTCAAAGGAATGAATTCTTCTGTAGTAATGCTTGTTCATTGTACACCTCTCTGGTGAACAGTAACTGAGAAGACTATGGTTGTATCAGGCACACATCCTTGCTTGTTATCATTTTGGAAAGGTCTCTAACAACAGCTTTCTCTATTTTTTCTTTTTTACGTTTTTCTTTATTGAATTTATTATTAATTTCAATGAAAATTTACAGAGACTTTGGATTTCCATTCATTCACTGTTGCACTTTTCTGCCTTTCCAACCCTCCCCCCTACTACATTACCTCCCTGGAAAAGTAAAGGAAAAATTCTTTCATTGCTTTACAATCCCTCACACCAGGTCCACTCCACTATGGAGCCTTTTCTCTGGACTCCTGTCATGACAAAAATACCTAATCACACATCCTTTTAAAATAGTTTTCTCCCTCATCATTTTCAATACACTATTGAACCCATCTTTCTCAGTCTCCCCTCAACCCGGAGGTCAGTCCTGTTTTACAGCAGTGGCAAAACAGATTTCTCCATTAAAATTTGTCTTTTGTTTTTCTTACTGCTGGTGCCAAGAGTATTGATTATGAGGCTGAGCAAGGTGAAATTGCTAACTATAACCCAATCTCTTCTCCGTCTATCATGGTGCTGCCAGTTGGCCCAGTGGTGAGACTCTTAGTCTTCTCAATGTTGGGCTTCAATCCATATTGATGCCTACAATCCTTAACTTTCTGCATCAAATGCTTCAGATCCTCCTTAGTGTCAGCAAGTAAGGTTGTGTCTTCTCCATAATGCAGGTGGTTGATGAGTCTTCCACCAATCCTGTTGCCACATTCCTTCTTCTAAAGCCCAGCCTCACGAACGATCTGTTCTCCATGCAGATTGAAAGGCTATGGAGACAAGACTCATCCCTGACCCACTCCTTTTCTGATTTTAAACAATGCAGTATTTTCTTGCTCTGTTCTGAAGACTACTTCCTGGTCCAAACAGGTTTTACACGAGCACAATCAAGTGTTATAGGATTCCTATTTTTCTTAAGGTTAGCCATGATTTGTTGTAATCCACACAGTCAAATGCCTTTGCAAAATCAATGAAATACAAATAGATACACCTCAGATACACTTTGCTTTTGGCCAAGATCCATATGACATTGGCTATAATGTCCTTACTGTCACATCTTTTCTAAAACCAGCTTATATTCCTTATAGTTCATGCCCAATGTACAATTCCATTATTTTTTTATAATATTCAGTAGGATTTTGACTGTGTGTGATAATGTTCAACAGTTTCCACACTGTTGGATCATCTTTTTGGACTGGGAATAAATACGGATCTCTTTCAGTCAGTTGGCCAATAATTGTCTTCCAGATTTCTTGGCACAACCTTCTGAGCATGTCCAGGGCAACACCTATTTGTTGAATTGTATAAATTGATATTCCACTGATTCCTGGGGCCTTGTTTTTTGTGAGTTCCATCAGTGCAACTTGATATTCTTCTTTCATCATCATTGTCTCTTGATCATATATTGTTTCATCAATTTCTTATATGTCAGCTAATTGTTTTTGTAACAGCCATGGGCCACGAAGAGAACAAATAAGTTCATCCTTAAGAGAGTGAAACCAGGCTACTCCTTGGAGTCAAGGATTCCGAGGCTTCATTTTACATATTTGGGCATATTACAAGGAAGGATTAGTCCTTGGAGAGGGACATCATGCTTGGAAGTACAAAGGGAAAGTGTAAGAAATTAAGACCCTGGAAGAAATGGATTGACCCAGTGGCTGTGAGAATGGGGACGGGTGTGTCAGAGAGAGTAAGGTTGGCTCAGGATAGAGCCAGGTTCAGATCTGTTGTACATAAGGCCACTATGAGTTGCAAGCACACAACAACAATAATAATATGTGTTCCATTTCATTTTTCACAACTTCTAGTTTCCCACAATTCAGCTATTTAAGGAGATTTGTAGCTGTTTTGTTCTAATATGGGGCGCTACCTCACTATATTAGTTATCTGTGTTCCTCTAGCATTATAGAGTTGACACAACCTTATTTACACAAAGTGAAAAAGACATGAACGCGGTTACTGTAGAAGACCAAAGATTACATACAGCCTTTAATATGGATTATAACTCAATGTCAAATAAATAAAAATTGTCACCTAGAGAACTGTAGATAATGTCATAATAGATGGAGACAAGATTAAAATTGTCAATGACTTCATCTAACTTGGATCCAAAATGAACACCCTTGGGAGATCAGGAGAAATATTGCATTAGGGAAGTCTATAGTCAAGGAGCAAAAATATCAATTTGAAGTAAAAATTCACCTAATTCATGCCATGATTTTTAAATACTTCCTTTATTTTGTCTTGGAGAGGATTAAGCCAAGTTTCTCCTTGGAGGTAAGGATTTTGAAGCTTCATCTCACATACTTTTGGGATGTTGCAAGGTGGAACCATCCTTGGAAAAGGACATCAGGCTTGGTAGGGATGGACAGTATAGGAAAGGAAGACCTCAGATAAAATGGATTAACATCATAAATGACATAAGAGGGTAGGTGTGTCAGAGTCAGAGAGACTGGCTCAGGATAGGGCAGGCTTCATAGCTATTGTACATAAGATTTCTGTGAGTCACAGGTGACTCGGTGACACATAACAACAACAACAAGCATCTGAAAGCTGGATAACGAAAAAGAATGACAGAAGGAAAATTAATGTCTCTGAACTATGGTGTTGGAGAAGAGTACTGAATGGGATGCAAAAAAAGAAAAAAACCCACACACTTTCCCTGAGAAAGTATATCCATAGTGCATGCTGAAGAGTTCTCATTGGAGTCAAGGATGACAAAGCTTCATCTCATGCGCTTTGAGCGTGTTGCTGTTGTTGATGTTGTTGTTGTTATGTGCCGTCGAGTCACCTGAGATTCATAGCGACCTTATGCACAACAGCCCTAAACTCTTCTCTGTCCTGTGCCAATTGCACTGTCTCTGACACTCCCATCCCAATTATCCCAGTCACTGACACTCCCATCCCAATGATCCCAATCACTGAATCAATCCACCTCATAGAGGGCCTTCCTCTCCTGCGCCGTCCCTCCACCTTCCCAAGCATGATGTCCCTCTCCAAGGACCGGTCTCTCCTCACAACATATCCAAAGTATGTTAGACAGAGCCTCAGAATCCTTGCCTCCAAGGAGCCACCTGGTTTAACCCTTTCCAGGATGAATCTGTTTGTTTTCCTGGCAGTCCATGGTATTCTCAATACTCTTCTCCAGCACCACAGCTCAAAGGCATCAATTCTCCTTCTATCCTCCTTGGTCATTGTCCAACTCTCTGATGCATAGTGTTGCTAGGAGAGGCTAGTCCAGGGAGTGGGACATCATGTTTAGAAAGGTGGAGAGACAGTGAAAAATATTAAGACTCTCAACTTAATAGATTGATATGGTCATTTCAACAAGGGGCTCAAGGGTGTTGAATGAAGAAGGCATAGGATAAGAGAGAGGTCATATCTGATATTCAAAGGTTCAGTATAAGTCATAACTGACTTGATTTGATTAGATAGAAGGGGAGATCCCTTTATGTGTGACCTGCAACATTTTTGTCTCACATAAGCTTAAGGATGAGGAAGCAAGCAAAAAAATGAGATTTCTTATGATATTTCTTTGTTTGGGACTTTATCCCTATGTCTTTGATCCACCCTGAGTTGATTTTTATGTATACTGTGAAATGTGGATCCTGCTTCAACATTCTGCAAATAGAAATCCAGTTTTGCCAGCACCGTTTGTTGAAGAGGTTGTCATTTTCTAATCTAATAGGTTTTGTTTCACTGTTGTATACAAGTTGACTATAGGAAGATGGGTTAATTTCTGGGTCCTCAATTGTGTTCCATTGTACCAGCCCAATATTATTTTGGTTTTGAGAACAGGGAGTTCTATTTATCCTACTTCCTTTATGTCTTTAAGAAGTGTTTTTCTTATTCGAGGTCTTTTCGTTTCCAAAGAAACATGACAATTGACTTTTCTATCTTTGAAAAATGAATTTGGTGTCTGTAGTGGGGGTTTTGCTTAAGTTCAAGGAACTGAGGAATAAATACTACCCTCAAGTTTCAATACTTAATCAGAATACTAAATGATCCAAGAAGTATTAAAAGGTGAAAAGAGTATACAGAATCATTGTATCAAAAGAAATTGGCAGACACAGAATAATTTCATAAAATAGCGTATGAGCAAGAGCTTGTGGTGATGAAGGAGGAAGTTCAAGCTGCTCTGTAAGAATTGGGGGGGGGAAGGACTCAGAAATTGACAGTATACCAGTTAATATGTTTCAACAAACAGATTTTGCCCGAGGTGTGCTCACCAAGCTGTGTCAAAAAAATATGGAGGACAACCATCTGGCCAACTGACTGAAAGAGATCTATATTTGCTCCCAATCCAAATAAAGGTGATCTGACAGAGTGTGCTTCAGATCTTTCGTTAATCGGGTCACTATGAGTCTTCTATGACTTGATGGCACTTAACAACAACAACAACAAGAACAATGAGAGAGCTCTGTTGGCTTAGTGGATAAAAAGTTATGCTACCAAGCAAAAGGTGAGTGATTTTAATGTGTAACCCTCAGGTCTTGTTTTATTTGTTTGGTCAAACATTCTTTTAAGTGGTATAGCACTGTTCTTTCTCTCCATTTGCTGTACAGAGGTAATTTGTGGTTGGTGTGATGTTAAACACTGTGACACTGATATGTCAAATGTAGTAATGGCTATCCATGGTGGACAGTGTTTGGTAGAGTTCCCTGTTTAAAACAAGCTTGGAAGCAGTAGTGGCATCCATTTCCAAAACAGCTTTCCTCCAGAAACTCTGTGAACTTAGAGCTAGGATGGAAATTACGCAAGGGTTCAGGTCTTTTGTTCATAGCGTTGCTATGAGTCATCTACCACTCGACAGCACTTAACAACAACATCATTAATACCACATGCAAGCAAGATTTTGCTGAAGATTATAAAAAAAATGAGTTCTCAACAGAGAACTACCAAAAGTGCAGACTGAGTTTAGAAGGGGTTGTGGTACTAGGGATATTAGCGAATGTTAGAATGATCTTGGCTGAGAGCAAAGACTAGCAGAGGACTGCCTAACTGTGCTTCATTGTCTATGCAAAGGCATTTGATTGTGTGGACCACAATAAGCTGCAGTTAACTCTAAGAATGGGAATCCCAGAATACTTGTTCATGATTATGTGAAACCTATACTTGGACCATGAGGCATGAGGCAGTCATCAGAACAGAGCAAGAGAGTACTGCATCGTTAAAATTGGGAAAGGTGTACCCCAGGGATGTGTCCTATCTCCATACCTTTTCAATCTATATGCAGGCAGAATATCCAGGAGGCTGGGCTGTATGAGGATAAATGTGACATCAGGATTAGAGGAAGACTCATCAACAAGCTGCGTTATACAGATTGCATAGCCTTGTTTGCTGAAACTGAGCAGAACCTGAAACACTTGCTGCAGAAAGTAAAGGACTGCAGCCTTCAATATAGATTGAAGTTCAATATCAAGAAAACAAAGATTCTCACCAATAGGTCAATTAGCAGCCTGGTGATGGATGATGAAGAGCTTGAGATTATTAACAGCTTTAGTTTGCTTGGCTCCACAACCACCAGTCTTGGCACTGTTTTTGTTGTTGTTATGTGTCGTTGAGTCACTTGCGACTCATAGAGACCCTATGTACAACAGCCCTAAACTCTGCTCTGTCCTGTGCTGATCACACTGTCACTGACACACCCATCCCGTTACTTCAGTCACTGAGTCAATCCACCTCTTAGAGGGTCTTTCCCTCTTGTACTATCCCTCCGCCCTCCCAAACATGATGTCCCTCTCCAAGGACCAGTCTCTCCTTACAAGATGTCCAAAGTATGTCAGATGAAGCCTCAGAATCCTTGCCTCCAAGGAGCCACCTGGTTTAACTCTCTCCAGGATAAATCTGTTTGAATCACTTGGCACTAGCAGCCAGGAAACTGAAAGATGAACTGTGTTGGGAAAGTCTACTGTTAGGAACCTCTCGAAAGTACTGAAGAGCAATGATGTCATTCTGGAGACTAAGGTGCACTTGATACAATCTATGGTCTTTGCAATCACTTGCTATGCATCAGAAAGCTAGAAAATGACTAGGGATATGATAGCAGGAGAATTAATGCCTTTGAGCTATGGCGTTGGAAGAGAGTGTTGAATATACTATGGACTTCTAGGAGAATAAACAGGTTCATCCTGGAGAAGGTTAAACCAGACTGGTTTGGAGGCAGGGATTCTGAAACTTCATTTGACATGCTTTGGACAGCTTGCAAGGAGGGACCAATCCTTTGAGAGAGACATCATGCTTGGGAGGGTGGAGAGACAATGTAGGTGAGGAAGACCTTCAATGAGATGGATTGATTCAGTGCTTTGCTTAATGGGAGGGTGTGTCAGAGACAATAAGATTGGCACAGGATATAGCAAGGTATAGGACTGTTGTACGTAGGATTGTATGAGTCGCAGGTGACTCAACAGCACACAACAACAACAACATTGAGATTGTGTTAAACATGTAGATTGCTTTGTTAAGATTGTAAATTTTATTTTACTGAATCTTCTTATCCATAAAAAGGGACTTTTTTCATTTCTTTAGGTCTCTTTTTGTTTCTAGCTGTATTATTTTGTTGTTTTCTTTATAAAAGTCTTTTGTGTCTCCAGATAGTTTTATTCCCAAGAATCTCAATTTCTGGTCAACTATTGTAAATGGGTTTGGCACCATAGTTTCCTTTTCTGTGTTGTTTTTGTTACTGTAGAGGAATTCCACTGATTTTTGTATATTGTTGTTGTTAAGTGTCGTCGAGTCATAGGAGACTCATAGCAACCCTATGAATGAAAGACCTGAATGCTTGTATAACTCTCATCCTTTCTCCAGGTCCATAGGGTTTCCGGAGGCAAGCTATTTCAGAAGTGGATGCCACTCCTGCTTTCAAGCTTGTTTTAATTGGGGAGCTCCACCATGGGTAACCATTATCGCATTTGACACATCAGTGTCACAGTGTTCAGCTTCAAAGCAACCACAAGTTACCTCTGTACAGCAAGTGGACGGAGCAGGGCTATATGACCTAGAAGAATGTTTGACCAAAAACAATTAAAAACAGTCCTGAAGACTGTGGATTAAAGTCACCCAGCTTTAACAGAATTTTGTTAAGTCCTAAGGGTTTTCTGTGTGCACTGTCATACTATCTGCATATAGTTGTAATTTTACCACTTCTTTGATGATCAGGATGCTTCTTATTTCTTTTATTTTGTACTGTGTTAGCAAGTATTTCCAACAATGTTGAACAAGAGTGGTGACAGTGAGCATTCTTGGTGGGTCTCTGCTTTCAAGGGGAATGTTTTTCGTCTTTCTCCATTAAGAATGATGTTTGCTCTTAATTTTGCCTCTATTCTTTTTTCTATGTTGAGTAAATTCCCTTTTATATATGTTATGTTGAGAGTTTTAATCAAGAAGAGGTTTATGAGTTTTGCCAAAGGTTTTTGCTTCATCAATTGATAAGATTGCTTGGTTCTTGTTATTTGCTTTCACAATGTGATGAATTGCACTGATTATTTTTCTTATGTTGAATCATCCTTGCATGCTTGTTATGAATTCCGTTGATAATTTTATTTTTTTTAATTTACTGGTGAATTCCATTGACTGGACTTGTTAAGATGTTTTCCATCAGTGTTTATGAAAGATACAAGTCTGTAGATTTCCTTTCTGATTTTATCCTTGCCTAGGTTTTGTATTAAGGTTATGCTTACTTTATAATATGACGATGAGAATGTTTCTTCTTTTTACATATTTAGTAATGTTTTAAGTAGAAGTGGTAATAATTCTTCTCTGAATGGTATAATTCAGCCATGAAGCCATCTGGACAAGAACTTTTTTGTTGGGAAGTCTTTTTGTGATCTGCTTCATTTCTTTTTTCTGATCAATTTGTTCTGTTCAAGTGTTCTTCATCTGACTGGGTCAAATCGCATTGGGTATGATTTTCTAGGAATTTTTCTGTTCTTTTTATATTTTTAAATTTATCTGCTTATAGCTTTTCATTATATTCTAATATTATTATTTTCATTTCATCCGGTTCTGTTATAATGTCACCTCCATCATTTCATGCTTAGTTATTTGTGTCTTCTCTTTCTTTTCTTTTATTAAGCTTGCCAATAGATTGTCTATTTTCTTGACCCGTTTTAAGGGCAAGCTTCTTATAGTGTTTATGGTTTTAACAGTTTTCCTCCTTTCTATCTCACTTATTTTTGGCTCTTCTCTTTTAGTTTCCTTTCTTCTAAAGGCTGTGGGCTATATGTTGTCTTTTTCTATTTGATGGAGGTATCCAGGTAGGTCATTAATATTTTTTTCTCTTTGCCTATTACTATGAACTGCCCTCTGAGAATTACCTTAGCTGTACCCCTGAGGTTGTTTTGGTATATTGTTTTTATATTTTCATTTGTTTCAAGGACTTCTTTATTTCTTATATAAACCAATCATGTTCTAACAGAGTGCTATTAAGCTTTCAATTGTGTGGTTTTATAAGCTTTACTCTCTCATCTGTTGTTGTTGGTGGTGGTGGTTGTGGTGGTGGTGGGTGCCGTTGAGTTGAGTTCGACTCATAGTGATCATATGAACAACAGACCTGAACCTTGTCCTATTTTATGCCATGCTCACACTTCCTAACACACTAGAGCTCATCTTGGCACTAACTGTGTCAATCAACCTTATTTTGCAGTCTTTCTTTCCTTGGTTGACCCTGTGCCTTTCCAAGCATGATATTACTCTCCAAGAAATAGCCTCTCCCTTAATGGAGAGAGGTTAAAGGCATTCCCTTTAAGAAAAGGAACTAGGCAAGGATGCCCACTATCACCTCTTTTATTCAATATTGTTTTGGAAGTCTTAGCAATAGCAATAAGACAAGAGAAGGGAATAAAAGG
>NW_006399923.1:1065307-1096403 GCF_000299155.1 Elephantulus edwardii | reverse complement strand
GAGAATAGTGCAACAATGAATGAGTGGAAGCCCAAAATCTCTGTAAATGTTTATGAAAATTAATAAAATATAATTAAAAAAAAAAGAAATAGCCTCTCCAAACAAGGTGTCTGAAGTATGTGAGATGAAATTATATTTGCCTTCAAAGAGTAATCTGGCTACACTTTCTCCAAGGCGTATTTGTTCAAACTGAGGCTGAATAAAATTAAAATAAGTCCACTAGAACTAAAATATAAAGTGGAATCTATTCCATCTGAACTACAAATCAACTTAAAAATAGGCTTAACTCATTGAACACCAATTATCAAAAAATTATAAAAAAATGACTTGTGGGATGCCATCAAGCAAGGGCATCATCAATGAAGAGAGTGAAATGTCACTACAGAGACATAGGAGAAAGAAAAAGGACAAAATAGATGCCAGAGGAGATTCTTGAAGTAGGCTGTAGGATTGAGAAGAGAACAAAAAGACAACATGGTGAGTAAATAACCTGAACAGAGATTTCAAAGGGCAGCTCAAGAAAACAAAACAAAGTATTATAATGGAAAGTCCAGAGAACTGAAATTGGTGAATAAACAAGAACTCACTCTGCATTTCTCAATCCGAAAGAAACGAAAAACACATTTAAGCCTTAAGTCACAATTTTGAAATTTTGAAGCTTCAAAGAAGATGGAGAGAGTACAGAGTACCTGAACCAAAAAGAACTGATTCACATAAAAAAAAAAAAAAATATCACATGAGCAGGTGGAAATGGTAATTAAGGAGGAAGCTGAAGCTACACTGAAGGCATTGGCAAAAAATAAGGCCCTAGGAAATGATAGGATACCAATTGACTAGTTTCAATTAACATATGAAAACCTAAATGTGCTTACCAGTCCATGCCAAGAAACTTGGAATACAGAGGTCTGACCAATGGATTGGAAGATAATCGTATTTGTTCCCATTTCCATAAAAGTATATACAACAGAATGCGGAACATATTGGAGCTATATCACTAATATCATATGCAAGCAAATCACTGCTGAAGATCATTCAAAGATTGGTAGAACAGTGCATAAATAGGGAACTGCTAGAAGTTCAAGCAGTATTTAGAAGAGACTGTGACGCCATATATATCAATACAGATCTCAGATACATACTGACTGAAAGTAAAGAATACCAAAAGAATATTTATCTAAAAATTATTGACTTTGCAAAATCATTTGACTGTAGGGATCATAACAACTTATGGCTAATATTGAGTAGAAAGGAATCTTAGAGCACTTAATTGTGTTCACACAAGGAATACAACAAGACCAAGAAGCTGTTGTATGAACAGTATGAGAGAAAACCTGTTGATTTTGTTATGTGCTATCAAGTCACTTGTGAGTTGCTTGACAATATGTACAACAGCTCTGAACCCTGCTCTATCCTGAGCTAGCCTTATAGTCCCTTATACACCTACCCTCTTTACTCCAATCACTGAGTCAATTCATCTCATCAAGGGTCTTCCTCACTTTCACTGTCCCTTCACCCTCCCAAACACAATGTCCTTCTTTCAAGAACTAATCCATCCTTGCAACATTCCCAAAGTATGTCAGAAGAAGCTTCAGAATCCTTGCCTCCAGTACCCTGGTCTCACCTTCTTCAGGATGAGCCTGTTTGTTCTCCTAGCAGTCAATGGTATGTTTATTATTCTTCTCCAGCACCACAGCTCAAAGGCATCAGTTCTCCTTCTATCATCCCTAGTCATTGTCCAACTCTCTGATGCATAGCTAGTAATTGTGAATATCATGGTCTGGATCAGGTGCACCTTAGTCTCCAGGATCACAATACTGTTCTTCAGAACTCTGGAGAGGTTCTAGACACCAGACTTTCCCAATGCAATTTGTATTTTGATTTCCTGGCTGCAGGTACCAACAATGTTGATTGAGGAGCCAAGCAAACTGAAGCAATTAACAATCTCAATCTCTTCACGGTCTATCATGTTACTGCCAATTGGCCCGGTGGTGAGAATCTTTGTTTTCTTGATAATGAGCTTCAATCTACTTTGAATGCTGCATTCCTTGACCTTCTGCAGCAAATGTCTCAGGCCTTTCTCAGTTCAGCAAGCAGAGTTGTGTCATCCGCTTAACACTATGTGGTTTAAAACTGAAAAAAAGGACTGTGTCAAGGTTGTGTTCTATCTCCATACCAATTTAATCTATATGCTGAGCAAATGACTTGAAAAGGTAGATTTATGAAGAATAGCATCATTATCAGAGGAAGATTTACCAATTACCTGCATTATGCAGATGACACAACCTTGCTTGCTGAAAGTGAGGAGATCTTGAAGCACTAATTGGAGAAGATAAAAAAAATGCATCCTTCAATATCTTAACGTGAAGGAAAAAAATTTATCATCACTGGACTTAGAGATAACATCATAATAAATGGAGACATGATTGACACTGTCAACAACTTCTTATTACTTGGCTCCACAATCAACACCTTCAAGTTGAGCTAGGAAGTTATTTTGGTTCCACTTGGTTAGTTTTATAAGCTTTATCCTTTTGTAGTGAATTTCTGGTTCTATGGAATTGTGGTCTGAAAAATATTTTGTATTAGTTCCATGTTTTTTAATTTTTCGAGGCTCTCTTTATGTCCTAATGTGGACAGAGAGTGGGGTGGAGCTCCCCGATTAAAACAAGTGTGGAAGAAGTGGCATCCACTTCCATAATAGCTTGCCTCTGGAAACCCTATGAACCTGGAGAGAGAGGATCAAAGGCACCCAAGTGTCGAGGATTCTCCTTCATAGGGTCGCTATAAGTCACCTACAACTCGACGGCACTTAACATCAATAACATCAACAGAAAGAGAAAGAGAGAGAGACAGAGATCAGCTGGCCCAGTGATAAGAAAATGCTGTGACCAAGACCAAGGTGGGTGACTTTTAATCCGCGGCCCTCAGGCCTGTCTTTCATTGTTTTTGTTCAGACATTCCTCTAGGTCATATAGCCCTGGTGTACAAGTTGCCGTCCTGCGGTCACTTGTGGTTGCTGTGAGGCTGAACACTGTGAGGCTGAACACTGTGACATGGATGTGTCAAATGCATTAATGCTTGGCTACCCAACGACGGCACTTAACAACAACAACCACAACAACAACATATGTCTGGAACATGTACCATCTTAACATGCAAAAAGTAAATTGACTTTTAATTAAGTGCAGTATTTCGATTATAGCCACAAGGTTCAAGTGGCTGATTTTATACTTTAGATCTTCTGTAGCTTTGTTAATTTTATTTCAAGTTTAACTATCCTTTGGTGAGAGTAGTAGTGTATGAAGGTTCCTACTACTATTGTGGTGCTTTATTCTTATCTGCTACCAATTGTTTCATGCATTTTTTAAGATCTATCATTTGGTGAGCTTGCTGTTGTTATGTGCCATCGAGTCTCTTGCAACTTAGAGCAATCCTATACAATACCTTAAAACCTGTTCTGTCCTGTGCCAACCTTGTTTGTCTCTGACACACCAACCTCCATTACCATAGTCACTGAATCAATCCATCTCATCGAGGGTCTTCCTCTCTTGTACTGCCCCTCCACACTTCCAAGTATGATGTCCCTCTCCAAGGATTGGTCCTTTCTTACAACATGCTGAAAGTATGTCAGACACCCCTCAGAATCCTTGCTTTCAAGGATCATCCTGGTTTCACCCTCTCTAGGACAAACTTGATTTTTCTCCTGTCAGTTCATGGTATATGTGATACTCTTCTCCAGCACCTCAGCTCAAAGGCGTCAATTCTCTATCATCTCTAGTCATTGTCTAGCTTTGTGATGTACAGCAAGTAACTGTGAAGACTAGCTTGGATCAGGTGTATTTTAGTCTCCAGACTGATATAATTGTTCTTTAGTACTTTGGAGAGGTCTCTGACAACACACTTTCTCAATGCTACATGTCTTTTGATTTCCTGGATGTTAGTTCCAAGAATATTGATTGTGAAGCCAAACAATCGAAAGCTGTTGACAATATTAATCTGTTCACCATCGATTACAATGTTGCAAATTGGCCCAGTGGTGAGAATTTTTGTTTTCTTGATGTTGAGCTTTAATCCATTTTGAAGGCTACAGTTCTTGACCTTTTATAGCAAGCACTTCAGATAATCCTCAGTTTCAGCAAACAAGATTATGTCATCTGCATAACACAGGTTTTTAATGAGTCTTCCTCCAATCCTGATGCCACATTCTTCCTCATAGAGCCCAGACTCCTAGATGGTCTTTTCTGCACATAGATTGAACAGGTATGGAGATAGGACACTATGTCTTCTTGATATTTTGTGCCTTTAATTGTTACATAATGGATATACTTCCTTAACTTTTATTGTGATTTTTATCCTGATGGATATTTTATCAGATATTAGTATTGTCAACTCTTGCTTTTTTGTGGATATCATGTCTTTGGCATATGTTTATCCAGGTTTTCATTTTTAGTTTATCTTTTCCTTTATTTCTACATGTGTCTCTTGTAGGTAACATATTTTAACCATTTTGATACTCTTTTTCTCTTAGTTTATGTATTTAAGGCAAGTATTTAAGCTGAGTTTTATTGTTGTCATTTTACTAAGTTTCTTTTCTGTTGATTCTGGTTATTATGGTTGATTCACTTTCCTTTGGTGTCTCTGTGTGAAAGATTTACCTTAGGATTTCTTCTAGAGTTGGTCTTGTTTTCATAAATTACTTAAATTCCTGCTTTTCTTCAACTGACCTAAATTCTCCTTCATATTTGATGGACAGATTTGCTGGATACAGGATCATTGTCTGGCAATTATTTTCTTTCATCGTTCTATGTAAGAGACAAAATGGGAGAAATTTAGAAGCACTAGCCTATGGTATAAACAGCCTGGAAAATACATCCAGAAATACACAACCAGGAGAGGATAACATTGAAGAATTAGTCTCTGTGTGCATAAAAAGAAAAAAACTTTTTGCCCAATAGAGTAAAAAGAAAACCTACTGACTGAGGGGAGAGACCATTAAAAAATTATATCTCTGACAAATGTATATCATAGTGAAAGTTTACAGAATACTATAGTATCTCCATAAGAAAAAGATTGATAACCCAATCATAAAAATGGACAAAAGAAATGAAAACACTTTTCATAAAGAAATTTAGATGGCTGGCAGACAAATAAATAAACGTTCAAAATCTCTGACAATAAGAAGACATGCAAATCAAAACCACAATGAGTTACCATCTCACTCCAGTAGCAGTGGCATGATTTAACAGGATAATAAACAATAGATGCCGGAGAAGATGTGGAGAGATTGGAACTGTCATACACTAATGATAGATTTTAAAATGGTACAACCATGGTGTTTCCCTCAAAAGCTGAGCATAAAAATTCCATAAGATTTAGTTATTCTACAGCTAGAAATATACCCCCCAAAAATAGAGCTGAGCATAAATGTAAATTTTGACACTAATATTCATAGCAGCATATTCACAAAAGCAAGAAAATGGTAACAATCCCAGAGACAGGGTGCTGATAATTATGGGCAGAGAGAGAAGTTGAAGGAATTAGGATAGGTCTATAGAGGAGCTGAAAAAAATGGGCATTGATCAATGGTAATTAATTTTATAAAACACAGTGCATAGGCATAACCATATGAAATACATTGTAAGTGATGGATTTTGTGAAACACAATGTACATGAATTTTGTATGCAAAACAACCTAAAATTTAAAAAAAATGTATATTTTTATGTGAAATCTCTATATGACCATGGCAGAAGGCCTGGGAGTAAGAAGTGGAGTGCCTCCTTTCGACCTATACTAGAAATCTCCTAGAACAAAAGACACAGAGAGATAAAGCTTCCCCATAGAAAAAGCATCGTAAGTTTGGAATGGAATTGTAGTCTCCTTAACTGTGTGATATTGGAAAAGATTATTGAATATCCCATGGACTTTCAAAAGAACAAACGGATATGTCTTAGAAACGTGCAGCCAGAGTGCACTGTGAAGACAAAGATGGCAAAACTTTCATAATTTGTACATGTAACTAAGCGAGACTATTCCTTGGAAAGCAACACCATGTTTGGAAAGATGAAGATTCAGTGAAGGAAAGAAAGATCCTCAAGGAGATTGAAATTATGACTTCAACAGTTGATTCCAATGTGTCAGAGATTATGAAGACTGCAGAAGATACAGAAGGTTCAGATCCAGCTGTTCATAAGGTTATCATGAGTCTGATGGCAACTATTCTCGATAACAACAAACCAGAAAATAATAAAGTTCTTTTTTTCCCAAGTCATCCACTTTTGCACTCTCTGTTCTAACAATAGATAGCTAGGACTACTACCTAAATCTTATGCAGTGTTTTTAGTGGAACCAGAAAAGAAAACAATGCATGTTTATTTATATGTATAGATTCAAGCTTTAAAAAAAAAGAACTTGAGCATAAAATTTGTATCACACAGTCTCTGAGCACATAAATCTTAGGATTGAATATAATATAAAACTGAAAGAAAAGACCTTAACTTTAAAAAGTACTTGATGGAGGCTGTTTCCTCTCTCCAAGAGATTGCCTTTTAAATTTATTCCATGACTTGATCCTGCAGATCTGACCCTGAACATCCAGAAAGCTTTCTCTTTTTTGTCAACATTTTTATTATTTGTATATGTTGGGCCTCATGAATGTGCTTCAGTGCATTTTATACAGTCCTTCATTTGCATTATATTTCGTTCTATATGATGAACTTCTTTTACACTGTGTCTTATAAAATTAATTACCACTGACTTATGCCACCTATAACCCTTCTTTTCAGATACCCAAGGGATCTTTCCTAATTTCTCACCTCATTCCACACACCAAATTCTGTGATCCAAATTATTCCTCCCTCCCCGTTCTTGTCCTCCCACCCTCCTCCCCCTCCTTCTTTGGACATTTATATTAGTGCCTTCTAAAGTGGACCAGTTCTTTCAGTGTTAGACTGCTTTCAGCAAAGCGGTCTTAGAAAGGCAGAGATCATTCTGAAAACAGAGTTTTTCTCAGTTTTCCTTGTGGTCATGAATAACATGTTTTTATTTCAGGTAATTTGTGACTTGGTGACACTCTAATCTGGGACAGTGATAAGCATTTTTAAAATGTAGGTCAGAACCCAAAACATGAAAATCATATCCTTTTTAATTTCTCTTTTTTGTTCTTCTTGTTGTTTTGTCTTTTTTCTTTTTTAAAAAATTTATTAATTTTAATGAAAATTTATAGAGACTTTGGATTGCCATTCATTCATTGTTGCACTTTTCTCCGTGCTCACCTCTCCACCTGCCCCCCAGCACACTTTTCTCTTTGAAAAGTAAAAAAAAAAAAAAGAAAGAAAGAAAATTCTTTCATTGTTTTACAAACCTTCACCCCAAGTCCACTCCACTATGCAGCCTTGGTTCTGGACTCCTGTCATGACAGTAATACTTAATCACAAGTCCCTTTAAAACAGTTTTCTCCCTCTAATGAAAGACATTTACACGGTTTTGGAGAAACGACCTGTGAGAACTATGATTTTCATTGTGAAATTGAGCTGATTTTGTGTGTGTGTGTGTGTGTGTGTGTGTGTGTTATGTGTTTGTTTTATTTTGTCTGTTTAAATAGAAATAGTATACAAAACTTAAAGTGTGTTTAATATAAATCCTTGATGCTGCCATCAAAAACTAAAATTCATTGCCGTCAAGTCAGGATTTTTGGGAACTTACAAATCGCTTCAGAAGAGATTGTCCATCTTTTTTCCATAGAGCCACTAGTAGATTTGGACCACTAGACAGGTGCTGCCCTCAAGTTAGAAGCACAAACTTTCTCAGGTTACTCCATAAGTAGGGTAAAGGAATTTATGTCACACGCGAAAAAAAAAGTTCAGGTGCTAAAATTTGTCAAGGTAGAGAAACCTAGAGTCCAAGATACAAGGTAGGAGTAAATATAGATAAGAGTGGAGAGAAATATTAGCAACTCAAGAATTGTTGAGGGAGAATTTAAAAAAGAACCTTAGAATGCTAATTGGATAAAATAAAAATATACTTCATACTATGTCTGTGTATTATTTGGATTAGAGACAATTATATATAAATTATTTGTATCATGAGACTCCCCACAATATGCCCTCCTTTCTTTAAAGGGCTACAGTGACATGATAAAAGAGATTGAAAAAAGGTTGTAAAAGAATAAGACATAAAGTAAATGTAATTTCAGCCATACAAGTAGAAAAGAAGCACAATTTTCAATATTAGTTGCCAATGTAAAATGGGTAAAGATGATTCTACTGGAATCACTCTGAGACTAAGATTTAGAGGCAGATAGTATATTATTTCAATAGTATTCTATCAAGGCATAAAAGGAGATAGATTTTTTTTAATTAAGTACTGAAAATCAGATGATCCTCAGAGGTCAGACACTAAATGTAGGCTATAGGCAAGAATAAATCAGAGCATTAGAAATAGTAGTTTCCTTTCATACAGGGAAATTTCCAGTGAAGATTTTGGGAGAAGTCTTCCACATTCAATATCCCTAAAAGTTTAAGATGTTGTAACAGGAAAAGTGAGTGGTACCAGATCAGTTACCATATTTATACTATATTTAAAAAATTAAATCAATGTGGATCAGAGACTTAAAGCTAAAGCCTTAAATCATAAATATCATAAGAGAGAAAATGGAACAAAACTTAGAAGGCCTAATTTATGGTATAAAAAGACTGACAAATACAGAATAGCAACAGGGAGACGATAGCACTGATGAACGAGACCTTCTAAAGTTTAACTCCCTCTGTCCATCAAAACCTTTTTCCAACAGGATGAAAAGAAAACCTAATGATTATAAGAAAATATTTATGATATAATTTTAGACAAGGGTCTTATAAAGAAAATTTACAGAATATGACAGGTCTTCTACAAGAAAAAGACACAATCCAATTGCAAAATAGACAAAAGACATGAAAATAACTTTTCACAGAATGAGATATTCATACGGCAAACAGACATATGAAGAAATACTCAAAACCTTTGGCAATTAATAACCACAATGAGTTAACATCTCACCCCAATAGCAGTGTCCAAATTTAATAGAATAGCAAGCAATAATTGTAACAGTGGATGTTGAGAGACTAGAAATCTCATACCCTATTGATGGAATTATAAAATGTACAATCTCAAAAATGTAAAGTGGTCCAATCACTCTGTAATGGAATTTGGCATTTATGCAAAAACATTGAACTAAAAATTCTATATGACCCGATTATTCCACTGCTAGGAATATATCCAGAAAAAATAGAACTGATACACAAGTGGAGATTTATATATTGATATATTCACAATACCAAGAAAATGGAAAAAGTCAAAATGTCATCAACAAATGAATAAATTGAGAAACTGTGGTACATTCACATAGTGCAATATTATGCAGGACTCAGGAGCAACAATTTCCAAACATACTGAATAACATGAAAGAGGGTAGAGAGCATTATGCTGAGTGAATTAACTCAGTCTCAGAAGGTCAAATACTGCATAAGACTGTTGTTGTTGTCATGTGCCCTCGACTCATTTGCGACTCATAGTGACCCTATGTACAACAGCCCTAAACCCTGCTCTATCTTGTGCTAATCTCATTGCCTCTGACACACCCATCCATCCTGATTACCCCAGTCACTGAATCAATCCACCTCATTGAGGGTCTTCCCCTCCTGCGCTGTCCCTCCACTCTACCCAGCATGATGTCCCTCTCTAAAGACCTGTCTCTCCTTACAACATGTCCAAAGTATGTCAGATGAAGCCCCAGAATCCTTGCCTCCAAGGAGTAGCCTGGTTTAACCCTCTCTAGGATGTATCTGTTTGTTTTCTTGGCAGTGCATGGTACATTCAATACTCTTCTCCAGCACCACAGCTCAAAGGCGTCAATTCTCCTTCTGTCCTCCCTAGTCATTGTCCAGCTCTCTGATGCATAACAAGTGATTGCAAAGACCATGGCCTGTATCAGGTGCACCTTTGTTTCCAAAGAGGCACCCTTGCTCTTGAGTACTTTAGAAAGGTCCCTAACAGCAGACTTTCCCATCACAATATGTTTTTTTATTTCCTGGCTGCTGGTGCCAAGAGTGTTGACTGTGGAGCGGAGCAAACTGAAGCTGTGAACAATCTCAATCTTTTCGCCATCCATCCTGATGCTACCAATTGGTCCAGTGGTAAGAATCTTCTGTCACGCCTCCAGGTACCAAGCCCCAAGGCGGAGCCCAAAATGGTTGGGCCCTCGGGCCTGCAGCCCTCGGTCCAAGAAGAAAAACACAATCTATACCAGAGTTCTACAGGACACATCACCTTCCCTTCAGTGACAGTACAACTAACTTAAGAAACACTGGACACAGAAAAAAAATTGTCAGCAGTTGATGTTGTTGGAATCACGGGAGCGAAGAAAGCTTCAGATAGAAGCTGTCAGGTCATGGGTCGGACAATGGGAGATTAATTCTGAAGGCATTTGGTAGAAATGAAGGGGTATCCTGGTGGAGGGTGGAGCTAGGAAATAAGTGGGTCAAGGCACTGGGCTAAGGGCAGGGACTACATTGTAACTAATGGTTAACTCCACAATGAGGGATTTATCTTTCATTACTCCACAAATTGCTGTCTGTCAGATACTTCTAAACATTCAGATTAAGACAGACTATGAAGAAGGATTGGCCATCCACTTCTGAAATAGCAGGCCTCTAAAAACCCTATGTACAACACAACACACGTAGATGAACAGAAATGCAACCTAGGTAGAACTTTCAAGCATAAGACTATTGTAAAAATAGAAGTATAACAAGTAAAATGTGGATCAGAACCTTAAGGGGAGGGAGTAGAAGTGAGGTTAGGGAGGTAGGGAAATCATGAACTTGTAAAGTTTGGTGGTTTGAAGGAGGTAATAAAGGTATCAGGAAAGTTTCAGTGCAGACCTGAAAAGACAGGCTAATAATGGTCATATAGATCAATAGTGACTGGTTTTATATACACAATGTATGTTAATGATGGTACATAATGTGAATGAAGGAATGTGTGAAGCACAATGTATATGAATTTTTGTATGCATATCAATATAAAAATTTAACAATATATAAAAGAATAAAGTGTGCTTGTCTTAGTGATTATAGCTAAACATAAGTTTATACAAAAGTCATAATTGGTAATATCCCCTCTTAAATTGTAAGGAAAGAATACTTTGTATCTTGAACTTGATATTCTTTCTCACTCTCTATCTTGCTCTTGCTCACACTCTTTTCATCATCATCATCTTCTTCTTCTTCTTCCTCTTCCTCTTCCTCCTCCTCCTCATCTTCCACCACTCCTTCTTCCCTCCTCCCTCTTTCCCTCTTCTCCTTCTCTCCTCTCCTCTCCTCTCCTCTCCTCTCCACTCCTTTCCTCTCCTCTCCATTCTCTCTTTCTTGTGAAGCAGCCTTGGAAAAAACAAGGTTGCAGAAAATGGCTAAAGACCAACTATGATAGAACTAATAAATTTAAGCCTCCAGTTGTTAGATGGAGAAGAATTTGAAATTTCAGCTCACTTTGATCCACAATCAAAACTAGCAGTCATGAAATCAAAAGACAAATTGCATTAGGAAAATCAGCTGTCAAGGAACTCTCTAGAGGGCTGCAGAGCAGCAATGCCAGTCTAAAGACTAAGGTGTATCTGAGCCAAACCATGGGCTTCACAATTGTTTGCTATACTTTAGAGAGGGACAGATACTCAAGTAAAGGAGCTGAATATAAGATTTCCAAAGGCAGAATGAGGCAAGAAAGTAAAATATTGTAAGTGAATATTAAGAGTTGGAATTGCAGAATAAAAGGATAATCTCAGCATATTTCAACTATTTCATCCAATTCCTTTCAGCTTTGGTGTTGTGGAACAGTACTGAATATCCCATTGACTGATAAAAGAACAAGTGGATATGTTTTGGAGTAAGTGCAGCTGCAGTGTTCCTTGAGGTTAAAATGACAAAACTTTGTCTCAAATTTATTGGTCATGTGGTTAAGAGAGGCTATCCCTTGAAAAAGAGGGACTGAATAATTTAAAAGCGATGTATGATAGGGTATTATGGTTATCACAAGAGTCCACAATTAAGGTTGCATAATGGAACGTACTTGGGGTGCTGGGAGGAGTGCAGGGGGATTGTGTACCAGGGAGGGAGTCTTTCTTTTACTTTTGAAAGAGAGGAGCGAGTGGGGGTGGGGGGGAGAGGGCTGGGCAGGGAGAGAAGTGCAGCAATGAATGAATGGAAATCCAAATTTTCTGTAAATGTTCATTAATATTATTTTTTTAAAAAAAGAGACCTCATGTTTGAATAGGTAGAATGTTAACGAAAGAGAGGAAGAATCTCAACCACATGAATTGATACAGTGACTGCAGGGAAAAGTTTAAGTATGTTCAACACTGTGACAGAATTAGGACAGAGTCTGATCATGTCATCACTAGGGGTTGTACTTAACTCAGTAGTCTGTAACAACAGCAGAAATAATAATAAGCCTGAAGTGTGTAAAATATAGTTTTGCTGTCCTTCCTTCTAAGGACTCTGACTGCAGAAGGTTTTGTTCATTTGACAGCCTATAGTAAATTCAATATTCTTTGCCAAAACTATAATTAAAACTATAAAATCTTTTTTTGGTTTTCCTTACTCATTTTCCATCTTTCATATATGAAACAACTAAGTATACCATGATTTTGCTCAGGTGTACAAGATCTTGGGAACACTATTATAAATATATGTAAAGAGAGTAAGAATTAGTAAATGTTATAGTTACTTTTTAGATCCTACTGGATAAAAAACAAGTTATGACTCTATATACAAACATGTTGTTGTTGGTGGTGGTATGATTGTTATTTGCTGTCAAGTCGCCTGCGACTCCATGGACAGGAGCTCTGAAGCCTGTCCTGTCACATACAGGTCTTTTTATCATTATATATTGGTTTTCAAACAAAACTAGTATACATTGTGTTTTTCTTTGTTTCCGAATTTTCATTCTAGTCATGAATTATTATTAAAGCATCTTGAGTGTATGTTTGATAAGTTTAAGATTTCATAAGTCGGTAGAAATCTTCAATTTTTTTAGCTACACTGATTGGTGAATGCGTTTGAATAGTTGAATGCACAGGGTTTTTGGATAGATATAGATAGTATCCTATCACTCACAGAATTATACTTTACAATAGATCCTGAAATGTTCGTTCTTTCTTGATGAATGAGACACCACTCCATTTTAATGTATCAATTTTAGTATGATAAAGTGTATGTTTCGTAATTCAATATGACCAGTAAAAGCCTGCAATGGCTATTTTTCTTCATTCCATTTAATTTTTGACCAATTACAATATTCCTTGATACTTTGTACATGTTAGTCATGTAACTCATCTCCTCACATTGAGCCTTACCATATCAACAAGTGACGGTCTCTGACTAAATGAGTTTTGCTCCAAGTCATCAAGGTAGCCTATACTTTGAAGATGCAGCTCTTTCCCTGTCCTATTTCGAGTCCCTTCTAACCTTAAAGACTCATCCTCTGACATTATATCAAATAATATTCATCTTTTAGTCACAGGTTTTTGAAATTATGTTATTTTGAAAATGGATGAGCAATTTTTTCTTCTAGTTTGGCAACTCTCGAAATCCATAATTAATGGTTGATCCTGTGGGTATTAGTGACACTGGCCATGTAGCTTCCAGTTTCACAAGAACATACAAGGTATCACAGGAAAAAACAAAAACAGACAAACAAAAACCTGTTGGACGAATGTGGGAGACCTTATGTAGATGATACAACCTTGATTATAGAAAGAAAAGAAAACCTGAAGCACTTAACAAAATATCTAAAGCTTCAGCTTTCAATATAGATTCCATCACAAAATAAAGGGAAAAAACCCCTTCATAACTATGCCAATAGGTCACATCATGATAGACAGATAAATAAAGCAAGTTGTATATAATTTCATGTTATGTGAATCAACAATCAACATTCATAGTTGCTCCAATCAAGAAATTACAAGGCTAGTCTCATTGAGCAAATCTGCTTTCAAGGATCTCTTTAAATTGCTGAAGACTACGAATGTCAGTTACAAGACTAAAATACACTTGATTCAAGCAAAAAATGTGTTCAATTGCTACAAAGCAACACAATTGAAGTTTGACCAATGTATAAGGTTGACTGAAGTGGACAGGATGTCTTTGAATTGTGCTGTGGGTGAAGAATACTGAATATCACACAAATGAATGGAAGTACCAACAAATATATTTTAGAGGAAGTGAATTCAGGCTTCTTCTTAGAGGTAAAGATATCATCATTTTATGTCACATGATTTTAGCATGTTATCAGGAGGGAATAGGCCTTGAGAAAAGACATGAAGCTGAATAAAGAAGATAGGTGAAAGAGAGGATAACCCTTAAGAACATGGATTGTCACAGAGACTGTAAAGATGTGCTTGGCTTGGTAGTGACATTATGTGAGTATGGAGGAGATAGAGAAAGTTGTGGACTATTGTTTACAGGGTTTCTATGAGTCATAGTTCACTTGATAGTACCTAACAGTAAGAATGACAACATATAAACCAAAGGACTGGAGAAAGGGATAGGGAGAAAAAGAGAGAGAGGCGTTTTCTGTAATTATTTTGTTAGATGAACAACTAAAATTAGTTTCATCTGAAACAATATTTCTTTCTGAACACAGCACAGCTCAGAGTTTTGTTTGCTTGCTTCTAAAATTATGTTTTGCAAATAAACTTGGTGAAGTTATGGAAACTTCAACATCACATCAAAATCCAAGGATTCTAGTCATAAAGAAATTAAACAAGTGAAAAGAGAGAATAAAAGAAATTGCAACACATTTACTTCTTGGATTTGAAACCCGGTGTATAATAGAAAATGGAAAGTATAAAGAATTTTGCAAATATATTCATATATGTGTAAGGAAAATTATTTCATAATATTACCACTCACCATATGTAGGGTATAGACTAAAGTATTTCAACTTTCTGTCGGGTGAATAGTAGTCTATTCCAATAACCAGAAGCATCTAGAAAATTTGATTCTTAAACTTTTCTCTGCCCACTCATAGCAGTTTCTTGAGGGTAGTTTAGAATTTCTGCTGAGAGGTGGTCAGAAATTAGAGGAGAAAGTAAATTACACTCTAAATCTTGCCTGCTACTTTTTCTGCTGGAACAGCAATTTTTTAAACTGTGAATTACTCTCTTTTTAATATATGAGTTCCTTTGTGAGATGTCACTGGCAGAAAGTTTCCTTGACTTTAAAAAACAAGTATATTTTTTTTTTAAAAATTGAACAATTTTCTAAAATTCAGTGAAATTTTTTCTAATAATTGTATAAATATTTTACATATATCTAAGATATCTTGTAACAATTATTGTAATTTTTAGTGATACTTAAAGGACATAATTTGATGTTTTGGTTGTTGTTGTTAGGTACCATGTAGTCGAGTATGACTCACAGCGACCCTATGAACAAAAGATCTGAAATCAGTCCTGTCCTGCACCAGCCTCGCACTTCCTGATACACGAGAGCCCATTGCAGCAGTCACCGTGTCCATCTAGGTGAGGGTCTTCCTCTTCAACTCTCTACCCTTCCCAATCATGTCTCTCTCCAAGGAATAACACCTCCTAGCAATATATCCAAAGTACATTAGGCAAAGACTCATCATTCTTTCCTCTGAAGAGCAATCTGGCTGCATCCTCTCCAAGACATATCTATTCATTTCCTTGGCCATCCATGGAAAGTTCGGTGCTCTTCTCCAACATCAAAGCTCAAAGGCAGCAATCCTTTTTATGTTATCTTCATTTATTGTCCAGGTCTCAGATGCACAGCTAGTAATTGGAAAGATCATGGCCTGAATCAGACACACTTTAGCCCTCAAAATTACATTACTACTCCTCAATAATTTGGAAAGGTCTTTAGCTGCAGATTTTCCCGGTGCAATGTATCTCCTTATTTCCTGACTGCTTTTACCAAGGATGTTAACTGTTGATCCAAGCAAGATGAAGCTGTTGACAGTTTCAATCTCCTTCCCATCTACCATGACATTGCCTACTGGTTCAGTGGTAAGAATCGTTGTTTTCTTACTCTTGAGACACCATCTATACTGAAGGCTGCATTCCTTGATCTTCTGCAACAAGTGTTTCAAATCTTCCTCACTTTGATCAAGCAAGGCTGTGTCATTTGCATAACACAGGTTATTATTGAGTCCTTCTCCAATCATGATGCCACACTTGTCTTCATAGAGTCCAGCTTATCGGATAATTTGCTCAGCATATAAATCGAACGGGTATTGAGAAACAATACATCTCTGATGCACTCCCTTCACCATTCCAATCCAGGCAGTGCTCCCTGCTCCGTTCACACAATAGGCTTCTTGTCCAGGTATAGGTTCCTCCTGAGCACAATCAAGTATTCTGGGATTCCCCTTCTTTTTAATATCAGCCACAACTTATCATTATACACACAGTCAAACACCTTTGCCTAGTCAATAAAGCACAAATAGACAATCTCCTGGTATTCTTCACTTTAGCAAGGATCCATCTGACATAAAAAATATTAGTTACCTACCTACACTACAAATATCTTACTTTCATGTCATAGAAACTGGGAATTCATATGAAAAACATATAATTCAATGTATTAATAACACTTTCCCACAATCTCAAAAGGACTCATTTGTAACATACTGGATATAACTTTAATAATTTATTAAAATGATTTCTTAGAGGGTGAAGCCAAAATGTTCCCTGGAGTCGAGGATTCTGAAGCTTCGTCTGACATTCTTTGCGCATGTTGCAAGGAGGGACTGGTCCTTGGAGAGGGACATCATGTTTGGGAGAGTGGAGGGATGGCGCAAGAGAGGAAGACCTTCAATGAGATGGATCGATTCTGTGAGTGGAGTGGTGGGAATGAATGTGTTTGAGACAGCTAGGTTGGCATAGGATAGGACGGCATTTAGGGCTCTTGTACTTAGGGTCGCTATGAGTCGCAAACGACTCGATGGCACATAACAACAACAACAGTACAAGTAAATTAATCTATTGTCATGTAGGCCATAGACAGTTGAGCTGATTTCAATATCTTAGTTGCTTCTTGGAGAAAAATGAACAATCTCATCCTGAGTGATGTATCATTTTTGTTGTTGTTATTATGTGCTATTAAGTTGAGTACAATTCATGGTGACCCTACAAACAACTGACCTAAACTCTTCCCTGTCTTGTGCCATCCTCATCGTCTCTGAAATACTAGAGCCCATTGCTGAAGCCATCGTGTCAATCGATCTTATTGAGGGCTATCCCTCTCCTCTGTTGGCCCTTCATTGTGGCATGATTTCTAAGAAATAGTCTCATTTAATGACATGTACAATTATGGTAGATGATATTTCATTCTTTCACCATTTTTAATTTCAATCTGGCTGTACTTTTTCTAAGGTATATTTGCTGTTTGTTGTGTTTTTGGGGTTTTTTTTGTGGGTTTTCTTTGTTTGTTTGTTTTGATTTTTAGTTCATAGGATGTTCAGTACTCTTCGCCAACATCACAATTCACAGCTCACTTAACTTGCTTTTATAAGCCCTCAAATGAATAATAATTCATAGTGACTTTTTTGGACAAAGATGTGAACATTGACCTATATACCATCCTCAAAATACCTGCCATGCTCAAGTCCACCATGGTAGTCATTACATCAATCCATCTGCTTGAGGTTCTTCTTTTCTTCCCTTTTCTCTTCCCCAGCATAGGATTGCTTCTAGGCACTGAAAATATGCCCAAAGTAATTGAGATGATGTTTCATCATACTTGTCTAGAAGGAAGATTATGGCTGCACTTCCTTGAAAGCATATTTGTTCATTTATTTTGCAGTCTGTGATATTGACTTATTCAAAGGTATTGATTCTTCTTCTGTCTTCCTTAATCATTTTTTCAACTTCTAACTGCATTGGTCACAAATGAAAATACCGACTTTTGAATGAGGAACAGCTTAGTCATTAAACTGACATCTTTACTCTTTAGAACTTTGGAAAGATCCTCAATAACAAAGTTCCCCAGTGCAACAGGTATTTTTATTTCTTGATTGCTACTAGGAAGGATATTGATTGTGGATCTGGAAGTAAAATAAAATTGACGATTTTAATCTTTTTTTCATCTATCATGATGTTTTCTACTGGGTCCTCTGGTGAAGATTTTTACTTTCCTATGTTGAGACACAATACTGTTGTCTTTTATTTCTCTAAAATATGTGCAAGTCTTCTTACGTTTCTGCAAGCTGGATTTTGTAATCTACATGATACAGATAGTGATGATGGTGTTGAGGGTTTATTGTTCAAAATGGCATTTTTAGACACTGAGTTTGACTTTGTAATGTGGTTGGAAGGAACTATTTGACAGGATGTGTTAGACTATCCACAGACTGAGCAGCAGATTTTGAGAATCTCACCACCAACAAAGATCAAGCAAGAGAATGCAAATTGCTCTTCAGAGCCAGAGTTTCTTGCAATGAACCTTCCAGGAGAGTATGAGAGAACCAGAAATCTTACATAAGGTGGATCTGACCTTGGGACTGACATGTCATGACCAGAACTAAGAGAATTTGCCCAGGTTTTTTGAGTACTGAGAGAAGAGCTGTAACTTGCCAGACTAAGAGCTTGCTAACACTTGCCTAAATCTGTGAGGCTGAAGGATGAGGTTTCTGTGAGCAGAAGCTGTCCTGATCAGGTTATTGTATTATGCTGTTGTTATTTTTAAGTGTTTTCAAGTTGTAGACTACTCATAGAGACCCTATGAAAAAAAAAGACCTGGACACTTATATAACTTTCATCATTTCTCCAAGTTTATAGAGTTTCCAGAGGCAAGCTATTTTGGAAGTAGATGCCACTCTTGCTTCCAAGCCTCTTTTAATTGAAGAACTCCACCAAACACTGTCCAAAATGGATAACCATTATCATATTTGACACATCAGTGCCACAGTGTTTAGCATCACAGCAACCATGAGTTACCTCTGTACAGCAAATGGACAAACAAGTGCTATACCACTTAGAAGAGTGTTTGAACAAAAACAACTAAAACCAGGCCTGAGGGTTACAGACCAATTGTCCCAAATACCATTTTCTAATAAGAGGCCAAATAAAATCAACTCATACCCAATGAAGAATAAATATTTCTCCCCACACCTCACCAGAACAAGAAAACAAACATCTGTAGAATCCAGCAGCCCCAGACAACTTTCAAATCTGGATTCCAGCCCCAAACTGATGACCAAATGCCTTTTTTAATAGGAGGCCAAATAAAATCAGCTCACACCCAAAGGCAAGTAAACATCCTCCCCCACCCCCATGTCTCATCAGAACCAGAAAACAAACATCTGTATGAAATACTACTGAAAAATTATTCAAAAATGGCAAGAATAGTACAAAGGTAAGGAACTGTCAGAAGTTCACGTAGGATTAGAAGAAACCATGCCACTGTTGTTGTCAGATAGGTCCTGGATGAAAAGAAAGAATACCTGAAGAATGTCTATTTATGCTTTAATGACCACATAAAGTCTTTGTGGATCATAACAAATTATGGGTAACATTAAGAAAAATGGGAATCCCAGAACACTTATTTGTGCTTACATAAAATCTACACCTAGAAAAAGAGGCTGCTGTGTGAAAAGAGCAAGAGAACACTACATAGTTTAAAATTAAGACATGAATGTATCAATATTGTATCCTTTTCATATACATATTCAATCTCTATGCTAAGCAAATTATTCATGAAGCTGGGATTTATGGAGAAGAAAGTGGTAACAGGTTCAGAAGGAAACTCATCAATAACTTGCATTATACAGATGACACTTCTTGTTGAACATGAGGAGGACTTGAAGCATTTGCAACAGAAGATCAAAGAATTCAGTCTTCAACACCAAGAAAACCAAAATTCTTACCACTGAACTGATAGGTAGCATCATGATAGATGGAGAAAAAAACTGAAACTTTCAACAAGTTCATCTTCCTTCTATCCATACTCAACACCCCTGTTATAAACAGTCAGGGAATCAAGAGACATATTGCACTGGAAAAGTCTAAACTCAGGGATCTCTCCAAACTAATGAGGAGCAATGCTGTCAGTTAGAAGACTAAGGAGCATCTGATTCAGGCCATCATCTTTTTTATTTTTTTTTAATCACTTACTATGCTCTGTTAGCTGGATAATGAATAAGGATAACTGAAGACTTGATGTCTTTGAGCGGTGGTTTTGGAGAAGCATACTGAAAAATTTCATGGACCGCCAAAAGAGTAAATGAATATGTTTTGAAGGAAGTGCAGCCAGAATGACCTTGGAGACAAAGATGATAAAGCTGTCTCACATACTTTGGGTATATTGCTCAGAGAGGCTGTTTATGAAGAAGGAAATAAGGCTTGGAAGGGTGCAGATTTGACATAACAGAGGAAGACTTTCAACCACATGGACTGACACAATGACTGCAACAATAAGCTCTAATGTATCAGTAAGTGTGAGGATGGTGCATATAGAACAAGGTTCAGATCATTTATTTATAGAGTATAGCAGAGTTTAGGGCTGTTGTACATAGGGTCGCTATGAGTCACAAGCGACTCGATGGCACATAACAACAACAACATTTATACTTCTAAAGCACCTAACAACAATAACAATAACAACATGGCACCAAGTGCAGCATTGTTCAATTGTGATTGAGCTGGTTTATATAAAAGGATGCTGAAAGAATGTCTACCCGGGTTTTATCGACTATGCAAAGACATTTGTAGAATATATTCAATATTCCTCTCTAGCACCACAACTCGATGACTCAACTCTTCCTCTGCCAATATTAGTAATTGTTACTATAATAAAAAATTAATTTGCTATTACTTATTCATAAAATAAGAGTAAAAAGAAGAAATCAATTCCAACAATGTATGTAATTGACATCACTAAAAAGAAACTATTAAATTTAGTTTTGTATATGTATAAAAGGATACTTCCAAAATTAATAATATTCTCAGGTTTATTTTCAGTTCTTTTTACTGGCAATTATGTTAAAAGTTCTTACTAAAATATACTAGAATGATCAGACCAGTATGCAGACATAGAATTTCTGGAAATAAAAGCTACACTTAGAAGAGGCTGTGGCACGAGGAATATCCTTGCTGATGTCAGATGGATGTTGGCTGAAAACAGAGTAGCAGAAGGATGTTTATTTATGTTTTATCAGCTATTCGAAGACATTTGCCTCTATGGATCACAATAATCTGTAGCTATATTGAAAAAAAAAAGGGAATCTTAGATCACTTGATTGTGTATACCTGAAATATACATTTAGACCAAGAATCTATACAAACAGAATAAAAGAACACTGCATGGTTTAAATTCAAGAAAGAAAGATGTCAGGGATTTATTCTTTCTCCATAACTTTTCAATCTATATGCTGAACAGATCATCCAAGAGACTGGAATTTATGAAGAAGAATGTGGATTCAAGATCGGGACTCATCAACAACCTGTGTTATGCAGATAACGCAACCTTCCTCACCTAAATTGTGGAGAACTTGAAAGAGACGTTTGCTGCAGAAAATCAGACTGCCACCATAAATATGGATTGTGTCTCAACAAATGGTCAAAAATTCTAACTAGCAAGTCGATGTGCAGAATAATGATAAATGGAGAAGAGATTGAAGTTGTAAATAATTTCTTCTTGCTCAGATCCACAATCACCAACTTTGGCACAAGCAATCAGATAATCAAAAGATAAGTTTACATTGAGAAAACCTCTGTCAGGGACCTCTCAAGAGTGCTGAAGAACAATGTTGTTAGTCTAGAAACTAAGGCTCACCCGATTCAGGTTACGGTCTTCTCAGTTGTTTATTATGAATCTGAGAGATTAGACAATGAATAAAGAATTTAAAAAAAAATAATTGAATTATGGTGCTTGCGAAGATTATTGAACATACCATGGAATAACAAGAGAATTAACAGTTCTATGCTGAAGAGGGTAAAACCAGGTTGGTCCTTAAAAGTAATGATGGTGAAACTCCATCACATATACTTTGACTATGTTACCAGAAGCCACCAGTCCTTGGAGAAGGACATCATATTTGGAAGGGTGGGGTAACAGCACAGTAGGTGAAGACTCTGGGTAAGCTGCATTGACACAGTTACAAAGACAATGAAGGGGGTAAGGGTCAAGTGTGTCTGAGTTGGTGACATTGGTTAAGGTTAAGGTTAAGGTTATGGTTCAAGCTGTTGTTGAAAAGGTCACTATGAGTCATAGTCTCCTGGGCAGCACATAACTACAACTAAATAAGATGGGAAAACCATAAAAGCTGCTTATTAATTAGACTCGGGTGACCCTTACAAGGTGACTATCACTGCATTGGAAAATAGTTTTCACAACAATAGAAAAAAAATCACAACCTTTGATGTCAAAGATCCCTCTATTGAAATTTATATGTATAAAATCAGAGAGTACTTGATTGTCTTTGTGCTTGATTTTGTGGTTTTCTTGTACTTGATTTCTGTAAATGAAATTTATATTCATAAAATGAATCCTTAATTTTTGTGTGTCAAAAAGAAATTAAAATTCATTTACATTCAGTGCTTTCCAAAGGGTGGAATTATTGATGGGAATATTTTAAGTTTGTTATAAAACAGTACCACCATCATCACTTAAATGTAATATCCACTTGATTAAAAAAATTATAACTAGGGGTTTTTATTGTAATACACCATTGAGACTACTGTAATCCAATGATACCCTACAAGTAATAGATCTAAAATTCAAGAAGATGGTCACAACACAAATGTTATATTCTTTAATTTACTAAACACATTTGAGTGTTTTGCACCTTTACAGGTGAGTTCATATCATAGTTGAGTGTTCAGACAGCAGTGTTGTATTATTGACAGGTTCTGTTGAGAACACTACAACAACATCTCCAAGAAACTCTATGAAAAACAGATTAAAGTTTTACCCTATCTTATACCCTACTTACGATCTCTGCCATACTCAAAATCACTACTGAAGTTACTGTGTCAGTTCATCTCATTGATGATTTTCCTTTCTTTTCTTGATCTACTTTTCTCTGAATAATGTTTTTCCATGGATTGACACCTACTAGCAACAAGCCCAAAGTATGCAAGATAAAGTCTCGCCATCTTTGCCTCCAAGAAGCTCTCTTCTTGCATATCTTAAAAAAAATTGTGTTTTGTTTTGTTTTGTTTTCGCAGTCCATGAACTATACAATACTCTACATATTACAATTTAAAGGCATAAATTCTTTGATCATCAATTGTCCATCTTTCACATGCTTATGAAGCAATTAAAAATACCATGTCTTTGATCAGGTACACCTTAATCCTACACATTTATATGATTGCTCTTTGCACTTTAAAGAGATTTTTGATAACTTGTTTAATGCAATATATCTTTTAATTTCTTGACTGGTGACCTAGTATGTGCTGCTTAAGTCAAAGATAGAACTTTTCAATTGACTCAAATCCACTATTCTTCTTTAGGGAGAGAGATGGTTGTTCTCTTCCCATGTTGTTTACAACGTTGGAAAATTGTTAGATAATCAGTTACAAGTCAGTTCCAACTTACAGGAATAGCTTCTTTGTTGTTGTTAAGATTTCCTCCCTTCCCGATTGCTAATATGGATAACTACTTGACTAACTGACTGGAAGAGATCCATATTTACTCCTATTCCAATAAAAGGTGACCCAACAGAGTGTGGAAATGATAGAACAATATCACTAATATCGCACACTAGCAAAATCCTTCTGAAGATTATCCAGAAAAGACTTGAACACTAAGTACATAGATAGAGAACTACTAGAAATACTAGATGGGCTTAGAAGACATAGTGGCACTAGAGACATTATTGCCAATGTTAGATGGATCTTGGCAGAAAGCAGAGAGTATTGGAAGAATGTCTGTCTGAGTTTCATTGACTACGCAAAGACCTTTGACTGTGTGGATCACAATTAACTGTGGGTAACCATGAGGAAAATGGAAATCTCAGAACACTTGTTCATGTATATATGAAACCTATACTTGGACCAAGAAGCCATCCTTAGAACAGAGCAAGGAAACACTGCATGGTTCAAAATCAGTAAAGGAGTATGTCAGGGATGCATCCTGTCCCCATATCTTTTCAATCTGTATGGAAAACAGCTCATTCAAGAAGCAGGGCTTTATGAGGAGTGTGGCATTAAGATTGGAGGAAGACTCATTAAGGACCTATGATATGCAGTTGACATAGCCTTGCTTGCTGAAAATGAAGAAGACCTGAAGCACTTGCTGCGAAAGGTCAAGAACTGCAGTCTTCAATATGGATTGAAGCTCAACATCAAGAAGACAAAGATTATCCCCATTGGGACAATTGGCAGCACCACATTAGATGGAGAAGAGATTGAGGTTGTTAGTAACTAAAGCTTGCTCAGATCCACAATCAACATTCTTAATACCAGCAGTCAGGAAATCAAAAGGCAAATTGCATTAGGAAAAATCTGATGTCATGGACCTCTCCAAAGAGCTGAAGAGCAATGATGTCAGAAATTATGTTAGATGCACAAAGGTGCATCTAATCCAGGCCATGGTCTTCTCAATTACTTGTTACATTTCAGAAAGTTGGATAATGACTAAGGATGACAGAAGGAGAATAGGTACCTTGAGTTGTGGTGCTGAAGAAAAGTCTTGAAATATCATGGACTGACAAAAAACCAAATAGGTCTGTCTTGGAGAGGTTGAAACCAAGTCTCTCCTTTGAGGTTAGGATTTTAAATCTCTGCCTTACTTTCTTTGGGCACATGGCCAGGAGAGATTGGTCCTTGAAAAAGTACATTATGCTCAGAAGGGTGGATGGACAGAGCAGGAGAGGGAGACCCTAAATGAAATGGATTAATGCGGTAATGCGGTCTATGGGGGTTGGTGTGTCAGAATTAGTGAGACTGACTCAGGACAGGGAAGGGTTCAGAGCTGCTGTACTCTACAACCCACATGACTCAATGGCACATAACAACAATAACATACCATGACAGGTTTGGAAGCAGGAGTGGTATCCACTTCCTATAGAACATGCCTCTGGAAACTCTATGAACTTTGATAAATGTCAAGAGTTGTAGAGCAGTTTCAGGCCTTTTGTTCATAGATTTGCTATGAGTTGTGCTTGACTGTAAGGCAATCAACAACAACAACAACCATGAATATTTATTGTAGATCCAAATAAAATGAAATAGTTAACCATCAGTTTTTTTTCACTTATTAGTATATTTCCTATTGGTCCAGTGGTGAAGGTTTTTGTATTAACATTTGAGCTTTATCTATACTGAGTAAGTGCAGTTTTTGATCTGCAGTAAGTGCTCCAAGTCTTTATTACTTTCTACAAGCAAGGTTTTGTCATCTGCAGGTTGATGAGACTATGGGAGAGGCTTCATCAAATCCTGATTCCACATTCTTCTTCATGCTCTCTGGCTTCATGACCATATCCAACAGAATAGAAATATCCCGTATGGTTTCATAGGCTATTTTCTTTGACAGAATTTTTTTATTATTCTTATTTTATTTTATACTGGGTTACATACAAAGTTGATAAAGTTTGTATACATTCTTTTTCACATGGGATCCTTCCCACAGAAACTTTTAACAGATAGCCTGCATGTCATAGCAGCAATGCCTCCCTCCTCATATAGGGACCCTACATTGATGCTCTTCAAAATTCTGAGTCTCCCTCTGCTGTGAGAAAATCCATACTCTGGACAAGTTCATCTTAGCATCTAATAGAAAAGTAAGTGGATAGAACCCACCAGTTTCACCAGGGAATTAAAAATATAAGAGCCCATTTTGGGAAATATTTATAGCCTTAGAAAGTTTATGGAGAACAGTTTACTATGTTGAACAAATTTGTGATGATTCAGCACCAAATCAATGGCCAATGCATTGTATTTTTTTTCAATGTTAACTTATTGATGATTGTTTGAAAGAAATCAAGTTCTTACTGTTATTGTTTACACCCAGCTATATTCTATGCTTGCTAATTGTTTTGTTGTTGTTGTTGTTTTGATTAATGTCTTGAATTTTTTCAGTAGATAATTATGATATCTGTAAGACTGATAGATTTTTGGTCATTTTTTTCTAAAAATCACTGCAATTGTGTGTATATATATACATATATATATAAAATTTGTGCGTTACTGCTTTGATTAAATATTTCAGATTTTTAGAATAACCAACAATATGTTACATGAGTACATTATTTTTATTATCTGGAATAAAAATGCAGTTGTTTTTCTCAGGTATTATGCTATATTTTCATAGAGAAAGCAATGCATATTGTTGTTTTAGTAACGGTAATGTGAGTTCAAAGAAATAACATCAAGAAAACATTCAAAGTAGTGCCCAGCCCAGTTAGTACCAGTCATTCCAAAGAGAGGATGCTAAAGCTTTCTCATTATGCATTGAATAGAATTTGTTGGTTTTTGGGTGGCTTTTATTTGCAGCTATGCTCCTAACTGACCCTCCAGTAGGTCTGCTGAGGCCATAAATCACATGGGAGATTGCCCATCCTTCTTTAAACGATATTGCATTAAAAAGAAGATTGATAGTCCAGCTCATTCAGTGGCATAGAACTAGAGTTTCTTTTGTGAGTATTTGTATCCTCATTATTTACCCCCTCCCTCTCTCTTCTTTTAAAAAAAATCAACTTAATACCACTCAAGTAATTGTGTAAATTAGATGTGATTCTGTTTACTTGAGTGGATGTTTGGAAGAGAGTAGGAAATGACATTTTTTTGGTAGGTATATACAGGCTGTTGCATAGGGGAACCACAAAAACAAAAATCTTAAAACCACCAAGATCTCTCCTCCATATTTTGCAAAGGAAAACTAGTGAATAAACAGAATGTAAATCTGATCGTTGAGGTCACTGGCACCATTGAGGTGAGAGATCTTGCCATTCAAATGATACATTGAAAGCAAATTACTGAGTATTCCTAAGTGAGACCTGTCTAACAAATATAGCAAATATAAATTCTTTTTGAGAGTGCCTGTTTTGAGACAAAATTACAACTGGGTGGTGCAAACTATTACGATTGCATATCCTATTTGAAAGTTTGTCAGCTCAAGTACATCCAAAAGTATCTCAAATGTAGAGCTGGAAATCTACTTTCAAAATCTACAAGCATTGCATATCAAATGGAAAGAATTTCCGGGTTGGCCCTCTGGGCTCAATATGAGTTAGTTTGACTTTCTGTGCAGATTTGGGGAGGGAGGTTTTGAGAGAACTCATCAAATATTTACAAACAGTCATCATTGTGTTGGAGTGGCCGATTGTAAGATGTTTTACATCTCTCTATTAACAAACTGAGTGAACTTAAAAAAAATAACTTTACCACCATATATAAGATTCATTTTTAATGTATGTAACAGATAACATATTAATAAAGGCCGTAACATTTTGTGAAAACTAAATAATACATTCCTGTTAAAACTTTCAGTGTAGTTTCAGCTACCTAAATATGTACACTAAATAATAACCCTTATTATTCTTGTGTTATTGATTTGGTCCTTAAATTTGAAAGCATTCAAATCTGCAGTAAGCAAAAAAAAAAAAAAACCAACTAAAATAACTTTAAAATTCGAAATTATTTTGAATATTTTTTCAGACAATGTTTTATACACTAACCAGAAAGAGAATCCATTTTGAATTTCCATTCCTCTGGTTTGCTAACTTTGTATGCAGTTAACATAGTTCCAGGCTAAATTATTGCATGAAGAAGAAAGCAAATAATATTTAAATTATTCACATTTTTTGGTAAGCTGGCAATAATAATTCATTCTTTCTTCCTGATCAGTTACTGGAAAGGAAGAGGACAGAATACATCTTTCACTGAATATTTTACAATCCATTTGCATAAATATTGGTGAAATAAATGATATTTTAAAAAGCACAGAACTCTACATCTAATAAAATATGTCACTCTCATTATTATCAACAGGGCAAGTTCTAAAAATGTTGGCAGCTCTATATAGTTAGGTTAGGATGATTCAGTCATTCACTTTTATGCTTACATAAATACTTCAAGAATAGAAATACATATTTGTAGATATGCTGTAATTTATTTTTAAAGCATATCTAAAGGAATAATCTTGCACAAAGGCAAAAAACAAATTGGAAATTATACATTCTCCTTAATAAATTATTATATTATCTTTTAGTGGCAAGAAGCTGTACTGCAATCCTAAAGGCATATGGTTCGAGGTCACCAGCTGCTCCGTTGGAGAAGGCTGGGCAATCTCCTCCCACATGATTAAGTGCCTCTGAAAACCGCCAGAAGGTAAGCTGTGGGATGGTTCTGACTCAACAGTACTCAACAACAACAACATTATACTTGCTTGTCATTGAGTTGATTCTATCAATAATGACCTTGAAAGACAGTAGAATGACTCAGAATTTCTAGGACTATTCATTTTTATGGAAGCAGAGCGCTGTTTTACTCACAGAATATCTAGTAAATTTGAACAGTTAACCTTTACATTATAATCAGAAGGAATTAATCACTGTGCCATCAAAGCTCCTACTGCCTAAGTATGTGAAAATTAGATTAAATCCTACTTCAAAATCCTAAAACTAATTCCTTTATACTTATATATAGTGATAATACCACATTAACAAAGACACACAAGGTAATGATTTATGTTATGTGCCACTGAGTCAGAATTGACCCATAGGTGACCCTGGGGTAGGTTTTCTGAGCTAATTAATCACACAGGAGGAGATTGCCCATTTTTTCCACCCAGAACAGCTGAGCATTCCGACCACACATCTTCAGGATTGCAGTATCGCTTCTTAACACTATGCCACCAGAACTCACTTATCATTGTTGTTGCTGTTGTTATGTGTGGTAAAGTCACATGTGACTCATAGCAACCTTATGTACAACAGCCCTGAACTCTGTTCTATCTAGAGTGAGTCTCACTGCTACACTAACCAGTATAACACTCCTACCCCTATTACCAAATTACTGTGTCAAATCATCTTCCTTGGGATCTTTCTCTTCTGTGATGTCCCTCTAACCTTCCAAGCATGATGCCCTTGTCTAAGAACTGTTCCCTCATTGCTACATACAAAAAAATATGTTAGACAGAGCCTCAAAATCTTCTACTTGAGAAAGTGACCTGGTTTCACCCTCTCCAGGTTGAACCTATTTTTTTTCTTGGTAGTCTATAGTATGGTCAATACTTTTTCCCAGCACCACAATACAAAAAAACATCAGTTCTGTTATCTCTGATCCTTGTCTCTCCAGACTAATATCATTGCTCTTCAGCAGTTTTAAGATGTCCTTTAAAGCAACTTGCCCCAAAGCAAATAATCTTTTGATTTCTAAACTGTTGGTGCCAAGAAAGTTGATTGTGGAGCTGAGCAAGATGAAACTGTTAACAACTTTAATCTCTTCTTCAGTTATCACTTTTCTGCTAATTGGCCCAGTGGTAAATATTTTTATCTTCTTGATGTTGAGCTTCCTCCAAGACCAAGACCTCAGTCCTTTACCTTCTTCAGCAAATGCTTCAGGTCCTCCTCAGTTTCTGTGAACACGATTGTATCACCTACATAACATAGGTTGTTGGTGAGTTATCCTCCAATCCTAATGACACATTCCTTCTTGTTAAGTCCACCTCCCAAATGATCTCTTCCACATATAGATTGACATAGTATGAAGATAGAATGCATCCCTGATGCACTTTTTAGTATTAGCTAATGCTACAAGGGTCACTAAACAACTGACTAAGAGGTAGGGAGGGACACACACACACACACACACACACACACACACACACACACTCTTCTGGTAAATTTACCAAGACAGTAAGACCATTATTAATTTTTTGGCAAAATTATTAAATTAAATAATGAAACAAACAATGATTTTCAATTGTATTATTTAAACACATACTTTTGATCTCTGGAAACATCTTCATATTTTTTTTTTACAATGATACATTAAAAACCATTTTTTTAACCTGGATCAGCCCCTTTCCCCCCAAAGAGTATTTAATTGCAGATAGATTAGAAAATAAATGCAAAAAATAAATGAAGAAATTAAAACAAAATGAAATATGAATTAACAGAAAGTATGCTGCTGTTTGCCAGACTGTAATAGAAAAAATATATTTGCTACAGAAAGTAGCAGTGTATCATCTGTGGTAATCACCTTTGTAATCTTGAATGCTGGTAGCTACTTCATTTCAGAAGAGTGGTATCATTCTAAATATTTTGGAGACAGTGGAGTTAATAAGAATTGTGCACATCACCTTATGATTTAGTATTGAGGGGGAAAAAACTTCTTAAAATATAGCCATCTTTTGGCTCTATCTGAGGAAACTTGCAGGATAAAAGCCTGCAGAAAATGCAATGAGTTTACACTGAAGTATTAGTAAATAAAACTACATATAACAATTAAGAATTATGTTGCTATTGTTGTTAGATATCTTCCTTACAATTACAACTGATTATTGACCTTATAAACAACTTAACCTTGTTCAAACCTGTGCCAGGTTTATCATCTCTGACTCACTTGAGTCCATTGCGGCAGTCACTAGTTAGTCCATCTTGTTGAGGGTTTTTTCTGGTTTTGGCTTATCATGATGTCTCTTTCCAAAGAATAATTCCTTATAGGAACATGCCCAAAGTATGTGGTATGAACCATCAGCATCTTTGCCTCTAAGGAACACTCTAATTGCACCGTCCTCACAGATAGGTCTGTTCTTTTGGTAGTCCATGGAATATTCGATACTCTTCTGCAATTCAACAACTCACAAGCATTGAAACTTTTTCTGTCATCCTTATTTATCTAGCTGTCAGATGCATAGCAGATAATGGGAATATCCATGGCTCAAATCGGGCATTTTTAGTCTTTAAACTGACATCACTGCCCTTCAGGAATGTGGAGAGGTCTGTGACAGCAGACTTTAATAATGTCATATGTCTTCTGATCTCTTGAGACATTTTTCAGTTAAGGCCATCACCAAAGAATAGAAATTGTTTGTGTCTTGCATGAAACAGTCTCATTCTTACAATTTCATTCTTTTTAATTATTTCAGTGTGATT
>NW_006399923.1:1062056-1065207 GCF_000299155.1 Elephantulus edwardii | reverse complement strand
ATTTGTCCTCAATTCATACAAAATTTAGTTGTCAAAGATATTCCGAGGTTTGCACAACAACCTCCTGGTCCAAGTATAGGCTTCACAGGAGCACAATTAAGTGCTCTGAGACCCCTATTTTTCTCAGTGTCAGCCAGAAATTGTTATGATTCACACAGTCAAAGTCTTTGCATAGTCAGTCAATAAAGCACAAATAGAAATTCTTCTGGTTTTCCTTACTTTCAGTACAGGATCCATCTGACATAAGTAATGATATCTCTAGTGCTATGGCCTCTCCCAAACCCTGCTTGAACTTCTGGCAGTTCCCTATCTATGTACAGTTCTAGCTGTTTTTTAATGTTTCAACAATATTTTGCTTGTATGTGCTGTTAATGATACTGTTCAATAGTTTCCACAGTCTACTGGATCTCTTTTATCAGGAATGATAATATATGAAGACCTCTTGCAATCTATTGGACAGATAGTTGTCTTCCAAATTTCCTGGCATAGACTGATGAGTGTATCCAAGTTGCATTTGTTACTAAAAACATGTCAATTGGTGTCTTGTTAATTCCTGCGGCCTTGTTTTTTGCAAATAGCTATAATACAGCTTCCATTTCCTCCTTCATTACCATTGGCTCCTGCTCATATGGAACTTCCCTGGATTTTTCCAATGTCATTCAGTTATTTTTGCACAGTGATTCAGTGTATTCCCTCCATCTTCTTTTGATGCTTTCCAAGTAAATAAACATATTGTCCATAGTATCTTTCAATATTGCATCTCAAGATTTAAATTGTTTTTTCAGTTCTTTCAATGACAACCTATACCTGGATAAGAAGGCTGTTGTGTGAACTGAGCAGGGGAACACTGCATAGTTTAAAATTAAGAAGGGTATGTCAGGATGTATTCTTTCCCCATACTTATTCAGTTGGTATGCTGAGAAAACTATTAGAGAAACTGTACTCCCAGAGGAGGAATATGGCATCAGAAGCTAAGGGAGATTCATCAATAACCTGCATCAAGTAGATAGTACAACCTTGCTTGCTGAAATGAGGAGTACTTGACACACTTCTTGCAGAAGGCTGAATAATGGATTGTTTCTCAATGTCAAAACACTAAAGATTCTTATGAATAGGGCCAACATCATCACCATGATAGATGGATAACAGATTGAAACTGTCAACAAATTAACCTTACTAAGATTAACAGTTAACACCGTTAGTACAAGCAGGAAATCAGGAGATTTATTATACTGGCAAACTCTTCAGTTAGAGACCTCTCCAAATTACTGAGGAATAATGATGTCAGTTTGAGGACTAAGGTGCTTTTGTTTCAGACCATGGTCTTCTTTATCACTTGCTATGGATCTGAGCTGAACAATGAATAAAGATATGGGCGGGGGGCAGGGGGGAAATTGACTTCTTTCAGCTGTGGGTTTGGAGAAAAAATGCTGAACATCTCATAGTTTTCCAAAAAAAACTTAAAAATGTCTTTAGTAGAGTGCAGATGGAGTGCTTTTTTGAAGCAAAGATAATGAGTCTTCACCTAACATACTTCTGACATATTGATAAAAGGGACTATTCCTTGAAAAAGGACATGATGCTCAGAAAGGTAGAGCGTCAGTTAAGCAGAAGACCCGCAGCCAGTTGAATTGGCAAGGTGACTGCTGCAATGGGCTCTTCTGTGTCAGGAACTGTGAGAATGGCACAGAATAGGACAAGGTTCAGATCTGTTGTCTAAAGGGTCAGTATGGGTTCTACTCAATTCAATGGCACCTAACAGCAACAACAACAAAAATTTAAAAAAAAACCCACCACAAAACTAAATGTTACTCGTCTTATGTGTCATTGAGCTGAAATAAATTTGTATCTACTCATTAAGTGAGTCTTTAGAGGATGTAAATTGAAAAGGAAAAATTTATCCATGTTTCTCCTGTGAAGCAGCTGTTAAATGTGAAATGTTTTGGAGTTAGAAAAGCCACTCTTTAACCACAAGACCACCAAAGTCCCCTGCCCCCCCAAAAAAAAAGAGGAAATAATTTTTAAAAAACTTAATTGGGTTTAGCGAGCTCTGGTGGCCTAGTGGCAAGAAGCTGCACTGCAATCTCATAGGTGAGTGGTTCAAATCCATCAGATGCTTTGCTGGAGAAGGAGGAACAATCTCCTCCTGTACCAGTCAAATCTGATTTGATGGTACACACACACACAAATAATAAAAATAAAATAAATTAAAAAGTTAATTAGGTTTCAAGTTATCATCTCTATTTTATTAATGAAGAGAAAATATCAATAATAAAGATATTAGTAGATAAGTCTTTGATGTCACTTATTGTCAGTTTCATTTAGTAATTAGATACAAAGGGCCTGAGAATTAATGAAGGCATACTATTTGAGATAGCGTGTTTTGAGTGGCTTCATGATACTGTGCTTTCTCTGTGGCTCATAACAAATTTTCTAAAATCTTATTTTGATGTAGACAGGTCTCCATTTTGTGTTTTTCTAACAAGCTAAAAAGTGAGTGACAATTGGAGCCAAGAGCACGTTTAAGAGTTAAAACATACTAACTCTGAGTGATAAGAAGGAAGGGTTCACAACAGCAGCTTCTCTCAAAAAGAATGACTCCACATAAGGTGGCCCTTTTCTTGAAATAGAAGTAAAACCATTTTTGCCCAATGCTAATAGAGGTTAACAATACAACAGGATATGATAGATTAAGCGATGTGTGAATTATACTTATTAATGTATTACTAATAGTTATTTTTTCTTTTCCTCCTACATAAAAACATTTTTTTCTACATACTTGACAAATTTCCAACTTTGCAAATCGTTATCCAACTGTAGATGTAATTAATGATCCTTCAAAAACCTTATGCTTATTGGTTTGTTGTGTGTGTTTTTTGTTGTTTGTTTTTTTTCCAGACACTTAATCTTGCTCTTTGCAAAGACAGCAAAATTATCTGGTTGCAGTACCAAAGGAACAGCTATTTGTGTTTCATTGACTATACAAAGGCAATTGATTATGTTGTTGTTGTTGTTATGTGCCATCGAGTCCTTTGCGATTGATAGCGACCCTATGTACAACAGCCTTAAACTGTGCTCTATCCTGTGCCAATCTCATTGCCTTTGACACACCCATCCTGATTACCCCAGCCATTGAATCAATCCACCTTAT
>NW_006399923.1:1051914-1059461 GCF_000299155.1 Elephantulus edwardii | reverse complement strand
TGTTCAAGCCCTCAAACCTGTTCCTGAGATGATTCTGAAATTCAGGTTGTATGAGGATCACAAAAAATTGTGATTGACCTTGAGGAGAATGAGATTCAAAAAAACACTTGATTGTGCTCAATGTGAAACCTATACTCAGAGCTGGAGCAGTCCTCAGAAAAGAGCAAGAAAACACTGTGTGGTTCAAAATCAGGAAAGGTGTAAATGAAAGATGTGTCTTGTCTCCACACTTTTTCAATCTATATGCAGAACAGATCATTAGCGAGTCTGGGCTCTATGAGGAAGAAGGTGGCATCAGGATTGGAGGAAGATTCATCAACAACCTACATTAGGCAGATGACACAACTTTGTTTGCTGAAACTGAATAAGACATGAAGCATTTGCTGCAGAAGGTCAAGGACTGTAGTCTTCAAAATAAATTGAAGTTCAACATCAAGAAGACAAAGATTCTCACCAGTGGACCAATTGGCAGCACCATGATAGACGGGGGGGAAAGGACTGAAGTTGTTAATTATTACTGTTTTCTCAGCTCCAAAATCAACATAAAGAGACAGACACACACAGAAGACAAGACAGGACTGCAGCAAAGAAACACCCTCACACACACGGGACAAGAACTGCAGACCCTTAGGCCTGGCTCGTTTATTATTTTATAATCATCCCAAAACAGTATATGTGCAGGCAGTCATGATTTGGGGGGAGACTTATTTACCAGAAACTAGACTTGTTTAGACTTGCTTAGCACAGAATGTTCTCACGGAATCGTTCTTGCTTCAATATCTCTGCTAACCAGAAGGAATAAGACTATGCCTTGGAAAGAGGAATATTCTCTGACCTTGTATGCAAGTGTCCAAGGTCCTCATATGTTTGCAGGCTCAAGGACCCATTCCTCTCCCACTAGCCATTCGGATTTAGGGAGACCAAAGAGACATCTGTGTGCATACAGTTTCTTTATGAACCCTTTTTGACTCCTTCACTTGGTACTAGCAGTAAGGACATAAAAAGACGAACTGTACAGGAAAAATCTGCTGGAAGAATTCTCTCCAAGTACTGAGGAGAAAAAAATGTCAATCTAAAGACAAAGGTTTGCCTGACCCAGGTCATGGTCTTCTTAATTACTTCTATGCATCAGAAATCTGGACAATAACTAAGGATGATATAAGAAAAATGAATATATTTGAGTTGTGGTGTTAGAGAAGTGTCTTAAACATACCACGGACTGCCAAGAAAACAAATGGGTTTGTCTTAGAGAGAGTGAAATAAATTTTCTCCTTGGAAGCTAGGATTTTGAAACTCCATCTCACATATTTTGGACAAGTGGCCAGGAGTGACCCGTCCTTGAAGAAGGACATCATACTTAGAAGGGTGGAAGGACAGCTTAGGAGGAGAAGAAGACACAGATGTGATGGAGTGATACAGAAACTGGGGCAATGGTGATAGATGTATCAGAGCCAATAAAACTGGCTCAGGATAGGGCAGGCTTCAGGACGCTGTGTAAAACATCTCTGAAGTCATGATTTGCATGACCTTGTGTCCACATGTAAAGTAGCTGGAGACCATGCCCCCAACAGGGGCTAACCATTGAAACTTGGGGCACTCACATCTATAAACGTAAGTCTGGTCCAGAGCAATTCATTGCAGTTGTTGTTGTGGTGTGTCATCGAGGCAATGGCAACTACAATACGAGAACAATATAAGCATGCACTTTCTGCATTGTGAAAGATGATGATAGAGAGAGGCTGAAGAGACTGTGGCAGACAGTGAAGACCCTGTGACACTCTTGTGAAGACACTCTGGCAAGATGTAACCAGAGAAACCGTAGAGAAGGAGCCACAGTTAAAGTTTTGCTTGGTGGATGACTGAAGGGCAAAATTGACTTGTAACTCATCTGAGACATTTGCTAGTTGATTGAGGAAATCAGAGGTTTCAATCTTGCCCAATCAACAAACACAGGTACCCCAACAGGTGAAAGCTTTAGTCTATTTATATCATTCAGGTAGACTCAACTTTCCTAGTGACATGTTCTTGCAGTAGATCCAACAAAGTTCTTCAACTATTCCGTAAGATTTAACCAAGATTTCAGAAGGAGATAACCAGTCCTAATTTTTGTTCCGCCATATTCTGGAAGCTCTGCTGAAATCTAGCTACCTCAGGTGATCCTGTTGGCATTGAGTTATTGATGCTATAATTATTACCATCATATCAACATGCAAGTCACCATGGTATGGCAATCTGATAGAAGAGCCATTTTGGACTGGGATATGAAGCAATTTTAAATGACTTACAATGCATCTTGAGACCCTTAGTTTACAAAGGAGATTTCATTAGTTCATTTTCTGATTTTCCCCATGTTTATCAGTTTTTCTATCAATTTAATATTTTTATATTCATTAATCTAACCATTTTATGCAATTTTATCTCTCCTTAGTATCTCTGAGTCAATTAGTTGAATATTTATAACAGAGAGACATGAAATATGATATATTGTCTATATAATCTCCTGGTCTGAGGAGAAGAAGCCACACTGTCATCCTAAAGGCATGCATTATTAATACACCAGCTGTTCTGTGGGAAAAGGATGGGTAACCTCCTCCTGTGTGATTACTGCCTCTGAAAACCCACCAGAGGGTCAGCTATGGGTTGATTCCAACTAGACAATGCACAACAACAGAAGTTATTATTACTGCTATAAAGATAGATGAAGTCCTCAGTGGCATAACATAGATGAATATTTAAAACATTGCATTAGCCTCTGTTCTCATTTTGTTGGGTTATATTCCAAGCAATGGAATATCAGTTTCACATGGAATTTCTATGTTCTACCTTCCAAAATGGTTGTACCCTTGTATAATCCCACAGTAATTTGTCCACAAATGTTCATAGCAGCATTATTCACTATTGCAAGAACATGGAAATAGCCAAGATGTCCAACCACAAATGAATGGACTGAGAAGTTGAATTACATTCATACAATGGAATACTACATAGCATGCAGGAGCAATCATTGTGTAAATAACTGCCTACTTTGGAAGGACTGGAGATCATTATGCTGAGTGAACTCTCTCAGTCCCACAAAGACAAATAAGGTATAAAACCATTAATGTAGAATGAGTATGAGGATCCAAGGCTGGAGGCATGGGTTGAAAACAGAGGAGTGAGGATGTTGGGGAGTAGGATGTTAATTATAGAGTTGCACAATTTGACGTATGGTGGGGTCGTGGAAATGTGAAGAAACTTTTGTGAAAAACAATTTATTCAGACTTTGTGAATGAATCAGGATAAAATAAAGAAAAAGTTGATGGTTATGGTTGTACAACATGATGAACATAATTGATGTCATTGAATTGTATCTGTAAAAATTGTTGAAATGGCAAATTTATATTTGAATATATTCTTATGACTATATGTGTAGATGCATAATGCAATTTAAAATATACAATGAATTTCTGTTAACAGTGATAAAACATTTGTCAATATACGTTACTGACACTGTAGCATGCAATTGAAGTAACTGGTTCCATTGAATTTTATATATTAAGGATGTTGTAAAAACGAAAAAAAAAACATAAATAAACCATTACATTAGATTAAATAAGTCACATTCTAAAGGGAGATGAAACAATTTTATGATCCCAAAGGTCTTGCTATGTTTGTTCTTGGACAACTAGTTGATTTTACTCATCTGTGCAGAGTAGAACCTCCCCAAAGAGTTTTGTAGTAGCCCATATCTGAGTGTCTTATAACCAATAAAGCCAAACGATTAACCATCTGCATCCTCCAGATACACCTACAAGATGCCTATAATTGGAAACTTAATGGAGACCAAAATTTCTTGCTGGTTATGAATATCAGGAGGGAGGAAGAAAAATAAATACATTGAAAATTTTCAGCTATGGTTTAAAAACAAAACAAAAAACCCATAGGAATTACATTCTGATTTTGATTGTACATGATAAATTTAAGTAATATGAAGGCACTTAACAACAACAGTGAATTGTATTTAAAAAAATATTGAAATACCAAAAAAGATAATTATTTTTATATATTTATTATAGTTACTACCCCAAAATTCAAGTAATACTATTGAATTGTGCTTTTTAAAAAATATTGAAATACCAAAACAGATAATTATTTTTATATATTTATTATAGTTACTGCCTCATTGCAGTCAAGGCATAACCAACTCATACTCGTAAGCAGTGGATTTTCCCTGTGTCAGTAACTCAGCATCAGGAAATGCATAAATTCACGTGAGACAGGATCTAAGACCACCCTATAATCTTCTAAATCAGGTTACTGCCCATTCTTCCAGAAGTCAGTAGGCTTTATTAACATTAGTCATTCAGTATCAAGTCTGTGTCAGTAACTCAGTGCAGGGAACACAACCACTGTATCAGATCTGGAAGAGACCTATTTGAACCTTGGAAGTTCCAATAATCTTCCCCTTTAGCTGGTACATGGGATTTGAACTTCCATCCTCCTAAACACGTGACGGCCCAGTAGCAGTGTGTGTTGCAAGACATCACAAAAGTGGCTTCTGGACTACGTTATCATATCAAGAGGTGATTGGGAGAGAGAGGACTTGACTGGAGGACTTGGGGAAGATAGGTGAGAATGCAAGGAATGGTGATGTAGCAGGAAACGGGAAGAGACAAGACACAGGTGCTTGCGTTTGGGGAACAGTGAAATTGTACTGGTAATTTCTGTAGGGGAAGTGTCTTTCATCTGCTCAATAAAGTGCTTGTCAGATATTGTTTGAAGACTAAGCATCCAAATTAAGAACAACTAAGAAAAAGGATTGGCTACCAATTCTGAAATGTAATAGGCCTTCAAAAAAAAATCTATATATAACAATATACATGAAAAGAAATTGCCCAAATTTCTCCCAAGGAGCTAATGGAGGATTTGAACCATCAGTGAGGTGTTTACTGTGGGTTAATAGCACAATTCTCCCACTCCCTATTAACTAGGCTACCAGAGCTCATATTATTTCTTATTATCTATAAAAATATTATAAGGCATTTTTATCAATTGCTCAGCTCCACAGTCAACAGTCCTGGGCCCAGCAGCCAGGAAATCAAAAAATGTATTGCAATGGGAAAGTCTGCTGTTAGGGACCTCTCTAAAGTACTAAAGAGCAACGCTGTCTCTTTGGAGACGAAGGTGTGCCTGATACAGGCCGTGGTCTTTGCAATTACTAGTTATGCATCAGAGAGCTGGACAATGACTAGGGAGAACAGAAGGAGAATTGATGCCTTTGAGCTGTGGTGCTGGAGAAGAGTATTGAATGTACCATGGACTGCCAAGAAAACAAACAGAGTCAACCTAGAGAGGGTAAAACCAGGCTACTCCTTGGAGGCAAAGATTCTTGGGCTTCATCTGACATACTTTAGACATGTTGCAAGGAGAGACAGGCCTTTGGAGAGGGACATCATGCTGGGTAGAGTAGAGGGACAACGCAGGAGGGGAAGACCCTCTGTGAGGTGGATTGATTCAGTGACTGGGGTAATCGGGATGGGTGTGTCAGAGGCAATGCGCTTAGCACAGGATAGAGCAGGGTTTAGGGCTGTTGTACAAAGGGTCGCTATGAGTCGCAAATGACTCAACGGCACATAACAACAACAACAACAACAACAACAACAACATTGTCTTCCATAAAATTATCTACAGAATGTAGTTCTTAACTGAGGAGGAAAGAATGGTTCAAGGTAACTTATTATCTATATCTCAGGGATATGATTATTAATATTAATCCAGAAGAATCATATTGCATATTATCTTTTCAATGGCTGTTAAATATTAAAGAAGATGTTTGACATTGTGTAATACAGATGTTCATTTTATTAGCCATGGAAGAGCCCACGGAATGAAAGACATCATTGTGAGAGAGATTTTGGCTGAAATTGGAGACTATTAGAAGAATGTTTATTTGTGTGTTTAATTCTCTATGCAGAGGAATTTATGTGATTTTGTAGATCACAATGAGTTATAGCTAACACTAACAAGAATGCTAACACCAAAGCACAAACTGACCTCATGAGAAACCTATATCTAGATAAAACAACTGTTGTCCAAACAGAACAAAAGAATACAGCATAGTTTAAAATTAAGAATGGTGTGCATCAAGATTGTATCTATGGTGTCAACCATTTATTATTCATAATGGTATTCCCAGATACTGATTTTGACTCTGCCACATTGCTGAGTGGGAACACACAAATAGGATGTGTTAGTCTGTTCACAAAGTGATAGGCTAGTCTCACCATTACAATAGGTTTAAATTGAACAAGTCATGCAGCAAAAATTTGAAAATCTCGAAACAATTAAAGAAGAGATAGTATGATGCACAGCATGTGTCTGAGAATCCTGTACTATTCAGACCAAGACCTAATGAGCATAGTAGCAGTACCAGCAGAGAATTAGAGACTGACTTGAAAATAGAGCTTATTTGAGACTGCTGCCTCACAGAACAAGAGTCAAGGGCTTTCTCCCATGCTTAAAGGAGGACTAGGAGAAGACTTAGAGTTAAATAACAACACTTAGGGAACTTTGTAACACTGACATAAGCTATAATTCTGAAAGTCCGTGGACCTGTGGACACACTTTAAAATTTCTTGGTACTTAGAAATGGTATCCTGTTACTAATCTAAATTGTAACTATTCAACTTCCCTTAAAAAATAAATCTGAAAATAATGGATATAGTTCTGTGAGATCTGTGTGGTCATTGCAATGTGTTTTATACTGAGAAGAGTAGTAAGATTGATTTTATAATAAGTAGAAGAGGGTACAAGAGTCCAGAAGACCACATACAATCTTGCAGGGATTAATTTTGTAATGTAGATGTGGTTTGAAGTGACAATTCTTACTGGAGTTAGTAAAGGTAAGATACAGCCATTCTTTTGCTGCCAAAGTTTATTTTAAAGTATTCTTTCTCCATATCAATTCACTTTTTTTGCTGACCAAATAATATGAAGCTGAACTTTGTGAAGATGGATTTGGTATAATTCAGGTTTTGAGGAAGACTCACTATCAACCTAAGTTATGAAGAGAAAGAAACTTTGCTAGTCAAAAGTCAAATGAATTTGAAGCACTTGTAGAATATAAGACTATAACTTTCAATATGCATTATATCTTAACATTTAGAAAAGAAAAACACCAAACCATCAGCACTGGAACAATAGGTAACATAATGGTAGCTGGAGAGAATGAAGTAGTCAGTGATTTCATCTTGCTTGGAACCACAATCAACCTTCTTGGAAACATCAGTTAAGAAGTCAAAAGACATGTTGAGAGATATTTGCTGCCAAGGACTTCTCCAAAGTGCTGAAGCAAGATCAGTTTAAAGATTTAGGCATGCCTAAGCAACTCAAAGATACATAAACACAACAACCAAAAAACCTCAAAAAAGAACAATCCATGCTTGATATTTTCAATTACTTTTATGCACCTAAAAGTCAGTGAATAAGTAAAAGTGATAGAAGAATTGATGTCTTTGAGTTGTGGTGCTGGGGAAGAGTGTCAAACATACCATGAACTCCCAAGAGTA
>NW_006399923.1:1048136-1049596 GCF_000299155.1 Elephantulus edwardii | reverse complement strand
GGTTTAAGATAGGGTAATATTCAGAGTCGTTATTCATAGGGTCACTACGAGTAGTAGTGGATTCTAGGGCACATAACAACTAGAACCCAAATTGACTTAATTTATTGATATTTTGTGCATTTAACTAACACACTTTCTAAGATAGCTTCTACTTCTCAATTCCTAGAAACAATTCATAAATATTAACAAATATTTATCTACCACCACATATCATAAGTTGAATATGTATGTGGTAGTTTTCTTACTCAGGTTCTATTCTCTGTATTCTTTGACTTTTTTCCATTCCCTTTCCTATAGGAAGAGAAGGGAAAGTCTACTCTAGTGCAAGATAGATCAAACTTTTTTCCTAAATCTAAGCATATTGGTTACTGGATTCTGTTGCTATGTGAGGATCTGGCATCTGTTCTACTTGGATGATACCAGGAATTGAAACTTTTATCTGTCAAACAAATTCCTTTGAAATTCTATGACTTTATTAAAGAATATTTTAATAATTTCTTTTTTTATATACACTAAATTTCTAAAACATAGGAAAATTGGTCAAATTCTCAGAATCCAAAATTTTGTAGCAGTACTTACATGGTAACAAAAGAGGTATTTAAATTAATGGGAAAGCTTTAATTATAATTTTAGTTTTCAAAAAATAAGGTGTAACTGAAAGTATTTAATATGTATATTATGATTAGGTATTATTGTCATGACAGGAGTGTATAATGAAGGCTGCATAATGGAGTGAACTTGGGGGAATGGATTTTTTAACAATAAATAATTTTATTTTTATTTATTTTTTACTTTTCAAAGAGAACTCCCAATTGTGGAGAAGGGGTAGGCAGGGAGAAAGGTTCAACAATAAATGAATGGAAATCCAAAGTCTCTGTAAACTTTCATTAAAATTAATTAAAAATTAAATGATGCACTTTTAGGTTTTAACTTTCTTTCTATTGCATTTATTATAGTATTTGAACATAGTTAACATTTTTTAAATGAGTTTACTTTGGCAATAATCTGAAAGTGTTTTATTTTGATCTTTGCATCTTTTTTTCCAAAGTTAATTATAATAAACAAACTATCTGATCCCCCTTGTCGTTGAGTTAGAACTGACTCACAGCTGAATTTTTAGTGGTTTTGCAAGTCCGTAATTTGTATTGGAGGAGACTGCTCATCTTTCTCTTGCAGAGAAAGATGGTGAATTCAATACAGTGGATTCAATGTGATAGACAGGTTCTATCTATTTTTAGGTTAGCATTGCAACTCCCTGTGGACTATGTCACTAGAGCTCTTTATGTTCATAATGTTCAGAAGAAATGTGAATAACTTGCATAACCTAACAAGAAACAAAACCTGCAGTGGACTTCACAATATAGTGTTAAAAGTCCTGTCCGAAAGTTCAACAATTAAAAAGTTGAATTTAAAAATACCAAATGGTATACACACACACACACACACACACACACACACAC
>NW_006399923.1:1031211-1046763 GCF_000299155.1 Elephantulus edwardii | reverse complement strand
TTCACAATCCCAGAACGGAAAGCAGACAAAGAGCCAGGAACCCAGCTTTGTGTCTCTAGTGCCGCACACATAGCAAGAGGTTTGATTATTACTTTTGACTCACAGTCTTTTCTTACAGTTGTGGTAATGAGAATGAGGTTTAATAATAAGTTAGAAGGTGGTGGAAGCAAAGAATATCGTTAATGTTGTTGTTATGTGCCATCGAGTCGTTTGCGACTCATAGTTACCCTATGTACAATAGCTCTAAACCCTGCTCTATCCTGCCAATCTCACTGCCTCTGACGCACCCACCCCAATTACCCCAGTCACTGAATCAATCCACCTCGCACAGGGTCTTCCCCTCCTGCGCTGTCACTCTACCTTTCCAAGCATGATGTCCCTCTCAAAGGACTTCTCCCTACTTAGAACATGTCCAAAGTATGTCAGACGAAGCCTCAGAATCCTTGACTCCAAGGAGTAGCCTAGTTTAACCCTCTCCAGGTTGAATCTGTTTTCTTGGCAGTCCAGGATACAGTCAATACTTTTCTCCAGCACCACAGCTCAAAGGCATCAATTCTCCTTCTATCCTTCCTAGTCATTATCCAACTCTGATACAAAACAAGTGATTGGAAAGACCTTAGTCTCCATAGTGACACCATTGCTCTTCAATACCCTGGAGAGGTCTCTAACAGCAGACTTTCCCATGGCAATACTTTTTTTTATTTCCTGGCTACTGGTACCAAGGGTGTGGACCGTGGAGCCAAGCAGACTAAAGTTGTTAACAAACTCAGTCTCTTTACCATCCATCCTGATGCTGCCAGTGGTGAGAATCTTTGTCTTCTTGATATTGAGCTTCAATCCATATTGAAGGTTGCAGTCCTTGGCCCTCTGCAGCAAGGATTTCAGGTCCTCCTCAGTTTCAGCAAGCAGGGTTGTGTCATCTGCATAATGCAGATTGTTAATAGATCTTCCACCAATCCTGATGCCACACTTCTCCTCATAGAGCCCAGCATCTCAGATAATCTGTTCTGCATACAAGTTGAAAAAGTATGGAGATAAGACACATCCCTGGTGTACGCCTTTCCCAATTTTGAACCATGCGGTGTTTTCTTGCTCTGTTCTGATGACTGCCTCTTGGTCCAATGGGATTCCCATTCTTCTCAGAGTCAGCCACAGTTTTTTATGATCCAAATAGTCAAACGCCTTTGCATGGTCAATGAAACACAGATAGACATTTGTCTGGTATTCCCTGCTTTCAGCTAAGATCCATCTAACATCAGTTCCAATATCCCTAGTACCGCGACCCCTTCTAAACCCAGTCTGGACTTTGGCAGTTCTCTGCTGATGTGTTGTTCCAGTCATTTTTGGATAATCTTCAGTAGAATCTTGCTTGTGTGTGATATCCATTATATCGTTCTATAGTTTCCACACTCTGTTCAGTCACCCTTCTTTGGAATGGGAACAAATATAGATCTCGTCCATTCAGTTGGCCAAGTAGTTGTTCTCCAGATTTCTTGGCACAATTTGGTGAGCAAATCCAGGGAAGCATCTGTTAGCTGAAATATGTCAATTGATGTACTATCCCTAAGGCCTTAAGTATGTCAGATAACGCTTTAGAATCCTTTCCTTCAAGGAGCAACTTTCCTTCAAGGAGCAACCCAGTTTCACCCTCTGCAGGATCATAATTTTTATTATATTTATTACAGTGAACAATTTATACAATTAATACTACTATTATGATAAAAGTAATTACTAATTTATTAAATTCTTAAGATATGATTCATAGTTTATATTATTGGTCTAATCCGAGGATCTGTCCCAGGGACAGCACTCCTCACAAACCTCTGGCATTATGCCTAACCTGGGGACCTGTCCCACGGACAGCTCTCCTCTGAAAATTGTGCATTCTCAACACCACGCCTGATTTAAAGCAATCTCAAATTGTGTAACCTAATATGCTCGTTCAATCCATCTGCCCTTCAAAACATAAGAAATGAAATGGCAAATAGTCCAACGTTTCCTATATTCAAAGTCTTCCTTTACTGTCCGTTTTCATGTCTCTCTCTACCTCAGAGTCTGCCCTAATTCCATGTTAAAATTCTCTGAAAACTCGGCAAAATTGGAAGTCTATGCACCCTGTCTTTCACTCTCTGGCCTAAAAGCACCTAGGATATGCTAGATCACCTCAAATCTTTACACGCCCCCATGAGCTGGATCTGCCTTCTAATTGCTCCTCTTTGAACTGTGTTTAGAAAAACCCTTCACAGGGTTTTCTGCCTCTTACCATTATAACCTTCCAAACAACACCAGACTAATTTGAGAAGGAAAGAGAAAGTCAGAAGAGAGACAGAGAAAAGAAGAGAGGGGAAAAAAGAGAAAGAGAAAAAAAAAGAAAGAAATCAAGAGAAAGAAAGAGACCTGATTCTAAGTCTAACAAAATTAAACTCTGAGTCGAACTAAGTCTCACTCTAACATATCATCCCCAAATTTAGCCTCACTACTTTGATACAAACAGGTCCTTGCTTCATCTCCAAAGACACCAGCAGGTATCATCTAGTTTAAGTATCTGCTATAAGCTGTACATACCACATCACTCCCAGTCTTTAGGCAAAACAAAGCACATATGCAGACTCATTAAGTCCTATCTTATTAAACTGAGGGTCAAGTTACACAAGTCTTAAGTTTCCTTACTTCCTATTGCCTTAGCCTATATCTGAACAACACTATGTTCACCTTCCTTTCTAAATTCCTTCCAACTGGTGTACAGCCAACTACTTCTGCTGAACTGTAACTTGTTCACCAAGCCCCTTCTTTTGGCACCATGCCTTGTCTCTCCCTCCTTCAGCAGTTACTCTGAAAAATACTCAGACTGCTATAAACCCAGACTCTCATCTGAAGGTCTAGACCAAGCCACAAAAGTATGCAGGCTCCAACTTGGTTCCAAATTACCCAGACACTTGTACCTCACCATTCCTTAACCAGAGTCAAATGGCAACCAATCTTTCCCATTGTTTCCTATGTGCCTCTTTACAATGACCTTTGATAGAAGCAGTACCAATCAATTTCTCTAGACCACACTCCACCAAAATACCTCAAGCCATTCCATCAGCCCAAAAAACTAATTTCTAACTTAAATTTTCCTTCTCTAGTAATCATAAGCATATTGTTATTAATCACTTCATGTCTCTTTAATTTTTTACTTCACAGGATCAAGAAGATGCCCACCTTAATTCTTCCCTGGCCACTAATCCCAGACTGACTCATTCTAGGCTCTGAACCCCCAGATAGTCACCCCTTTTCAGCATGAAGTAGCCAAAAGAAAGATATGTCTCCCTTTTTTAAAAAAATATTTTTTATTTTATTTTATTATTTTTGTGTGCGTGTACCGTCAAATCAGATCTGACTGGTACAGGAGGAGATTGCCCTTCCTTCCCCGGCAGAGCATCTGGTGGATTCGAACCGTGCACCTCTGGGATTGTAGTTGCAGCTTCTTGCCACTAGGCCAACAGAGCTCCCCATGTCTCCCTTTTTTATCACTAAAAAGAGTCTAAGATGTTAGTCTGGGCAAAGAGGGCCAAAGAGAAGAATGAAGAATTCAGAACTCAAATGCTAATGGCCTTGCTTGCTGCTGCTAAGAAAGGCAAACAGCCTTGCATGTCTGGTTGAGGTGGCTCCTAAATCAGAGTGGAATGCCCCTCCCTAAAAACTCTGTTTATAAAAATCCTCCCCAGTAAGTTCACAGGGTGACTTCCCATTCTGCTTCTCCAGGATGAGGAACTCACCCTGGAGCTCCCCTGGCCCCCCTTTAATAAAGGTGCATTAAGCGTTCTCTCTGATTTCTTCAAGTCCACTAACCTAACATACACTTAAGGACATAAAATTCAAACTCAATATTTTTGCATCAGAATCAACTCATAGATGTTGTTTAGCTGGTTTCCAATATTTTAAATCACATAGGAGAAAATTACCCATCTTTCTAGGAAGCTACTGATAGATTAAATCCATCAGAGAGTCACAGTCTTTGTGTTGGTTCATAACACAATTCTCTACTGACTACACCGTTAGATCAGCTCAGCTGCAGTGCTGAAGGCATGAAGTTCAAGGAGACCAGATACTCCACAGAAGAAGCATTAATAATCTCCTTCCGTAAGATTATCTCCCTTTGAAAATCCACCTATGGCTTGGTTCACACTGTATGGTACAAAACAAGAACAACTGTAGCACCTGAACCTGCTTGTAGTTAACCCTCCAGTGTGTTTTCAGAGCCTTTAATTTGCTTGAGAGGAGAATCCTTTTCTTTCTTCTTGAAAATTGCTGATTGATTTAAACTATCAGAGACATAGCTTCTGGGTTAAAAGTGCAAAGTCCTAGGGACTATGCCACCTAAGTTCCCTGAGAGAGAGAAAGAGACATATACATGAAATAAAGTCACATGACTATATATGATGGGAACATATGTTCATGAGCAATTTTTTTTTTCAAATTTTGTATTACCTCCAGAAAGTTTAAGGAAATCAATATGCTTAATGCTAATGACAAGCTTTTTTTTTTCTCTCTCCCCTTGTGTTACCGGAAATAATCACTAAAACATTGTTAAAATTTTTCTTTTATTAATCTTATATCAAAAAGTACTCTCACATTTACCAAAATTTTACTGAAAAATATGTGTTAGCATCAGCAATGCTTATGAAGATGGTCTATTGAAAAAACTTCCTTAATATTTAAATGGAAAAAAAATCAACCTCATAATAACATGGTTGTTGTTGCTGATGATTGCCTTTGAGTCGAGCACAACTCATAGCAACCCTATGAACAAAAGAACTGAAGCCCCTCTACAACTATCACAAAGGCGGGGTAAAGCTCATGATTAGATAGTAGCATATTAATTTCCTTAAACTTTTTGGAGGTAATAACATGGGACAAATAAAATAAAAAACTGTATTTCTTTAATTCTATTTTTTCCCATTTAAAAGTTAGTCCAAATGATTTCTTCTGTTCATGTGATATGCTGATCTAAGTATTCATTATAGGATATTGTGTATGTACTTGGAAAATTACTTGGAAAACATTATGTGACAGCTGTCTTCTTAGGACCCTCATAGACACTACATCTTCTATTTCAGGAAACGATCCCAGTGATCTTAATAAAGTTCCATAAAAATATGTAAATTTGTTTCAAAATTACCCACAGACTGTAGATTATAGATGTCTGTGATTCAAAGCACTTTCGTGCTAATATACACTGATATACAATGGCAATGTGCAAATTGATCAACATGATATAATTAAAGCAATTAAAACTAATGATGACATTAAAAGACAGGTAGATAGATGTATATGCAAAACTTATTCACAAAAATAACTATTCGGCAATTAAATTATTCCTCAAAAAATTGAACACTTTCAGTTAAAGCACTGCATGCAATTCATTAGAATATTTAAAAAATAAACATCTCCTTGTAATAAAGTCTATTTTTATCATTTTAACACTAGTCTTTGAGAAATTCTTTTTCTGCAATAAATGAGATTAAAATAAAGCAAAAGATATAGAATGGAAAACATAATTTTTAATAATATTTGAAATAATTATGCAGAACACAATACATGTATAAATCATATAGTACTATAAAAGATATGAATATTCTGTAATTAATTTAATTTTACACCCCTGAGTAATAGATGATATATCCCTTACAAATACTGGTTGATAATTTCTATTTGGTGGAAATAATAATTAATCTTTAAATGTACACTTTTAAAGGTTCCTGTGGCAAATGCTTGTTATATATAGTGCTCACATTTTGAAGAAAACGTAAGTAGAATAAAACTAGAATACGGCATGAAAATATAGCTTTACCTGATTATTCATTTATATCAATCTTAGTAAAACTTTGGCTTCCTTGTTTGAAGAAATTTTTTGAGAATGCTTTAATTTTGAAAACTTACAGATATAATTTAAAAATAAACTTTCTGAAATATTTGAAGCTCTTTTTTTGATCCATTTACTTTTTAAATTTCATAGTATATTATTTATTTTTAAAACACATTTTATGTAAAATAATTTATTTATTGACTAATTGATGATAAATATGTCTTAGTAAAACTTCTTCTAAGCACTATTGATTTGATTCAGACATGCAATGATTCCACACACAACAATGGCTCCTGTAACATCCTTAAAAACCTTAATATGTTTGAGTCCATTGTTACAGTCCCTATATGAATATATCTGAGTAGTGATCTTCTAGTTTTCACTGAATCTTGAGTTGGCCAAACATAAAGACTTCTTAGGGAAAAGATCCTATTGATAACATGTTAAAAGCTTATGAGATAAAGTATCATCACATTCTCTTCTGAGGATCATTTAACTATATGGTTTCCTGGCAGATTTGTTTGTTCTTCTGAATGTCTGATTATACTATGCCAACTCAAAGGTGCAAACACATCATTTGTTTTTATACCTACCTCAATTATTGTCCGGCTTTTGCATGCACATTAAAAGTGTTGTTAAGAAATAGGGAAGACAATCACCGGGCCAACAGACTAGAAGAAATCTGTGTACGTTCCCATCCCAAGGAAAGGTGACCAGACAGAGTGAGAAAATTATCAAACAATATCATTAATATCACAGGTAAGCAAGGTTCTGATGAAAATTTATCCAAATATGACTGGAGCAGTATGTCAACAGAGAACTGCCAGAAGTGCAGGTTGGGTTTAGAAAAGGCTGTGGCACTAGGAATATTATAGCTAATGTCAGATGTCTCTTGGCTGACAGCAGAGAATACCAGGTGTTTGACTGTGTGGATCACAACAAAAATTGGCTAACTCTGAGAATCCAGAACATTTGATTGTGCTTCTATAAAACTTATATTTGGACCAGTAGTCAGTCATCAGAACAGAAAATAAGGAGACACTACATGGTTCAAAATTGGAAAGGTTGTACACCAGGGATATATTCTGTCTCCATACCTTTTCAATCTATATGCAGAACAGATCATCCAGGCAGCTGCGTTGTATGAGCAGAATTGTGACATCAGGACTGGAGGAAGATTCATTAACAATCTGTGTTATTCAGATGATACAAGTTTGCTTGCTGAAACTGAGGAGGAAGTGAAACACATACTGCAGAAGATCAAGGACTGCAACCTTCAGTATGTATTGAAGCTCAACATCACAAAAACAAAGATTCTCACCACTGGACCTGTTGGCAGCATTATGATAGATGGTGAAGAGATTGAAATTATTAGCCATTTGTGTTCCACAATCAACACTCTTGGTGCCAGCAGCCAAGAAATCAAGAGAAGAATTGCATTGGGAAAATTGCTGTGAGGGATCTCTCCAGAGTACTGAAGAGCAATGACATCAGTCTGGAGGCTAAGGTGCACTTGATCCAGATTATAGTCTTCACAATTGCTTGCTATGCTTCAGAGAGCTGAACAATGATGAGGAATGGTGGAGAATTGATGTCTTTGGGCTGTGGTTCTGCAGAAGAGTATTGACTATTTCATGGACTGCTAGAAGAATAAACAAGTTTATCCTGGAGAGGATGAAGCCAGACTGCTCCTTGGAGGCAAGGATTCTGAAGCCCTGTTAGACATACTTTGGACATGTTGCAAGGCAAGATCAATCCTTGGAGAGTGGCATTATGTTTGGGAGGGTGGAGGGACAGTGCTAGAGAGGAAGACTCTCAATAACATGGATTGATTAAGTGACTGGAGTAATGGGGTAGGTGTGTCAGAAACAATAATATTGGCACAGGATAGAGAATGGTTTAGGGCTGTCGTATGTAGGGTTACTATGAGTCTCAGGTGACTCAATGGAACATAACAACAACATCAAAGAAAGAGATTTCTGTATATCCCATGTTGAGAAATCCATGTGTTTGTGTTGTTTAAAAAAGTTGTTTATAATTAATAAGTCAGTAGTTGTGAAAAATGTTATTTTTTTATGTCATTTTATTATGAAGAACATGTGTTTTGGCTGATCCTTTCCCTTTGTTTCCAACTTTGAAATTATAATTTTCAGTAATTATAGAGGTATTTGATTAATTTCAAACTTCAGCAGCTCATAATGATCTTCAATTTCTATATCCTCTGTTTACTGTCTAATATATATTTTTAATAACTGTAAATGTTACAAGTTTCATTAAATAATAAAGAAGGTACATGCCAAGAATGCATCATATTTTCAACTTCTATGTGGAACACATTATCTGGGAAGCTGGGATCCATGAGGAGGAATGTGACATCAGGATTGGAGACTCATCAACAACCTGCGTTATGCAAATGACACAATTTGCTTTTCAAAACTGAGGAGGACCCAAGGCATTTGCTATAGAAGGTTAAGGACTGAAGCCTTCAATATAGATTGAAGCTTAACATTAAGTAAACAAAGATTCTCACCACTGGGACCCTTGACAGCATCACAATAGATTGTGAATAGACTAAGAGCTTTAACAGCTTCAATTTGCTTGGCTTCACAATCAACACTCTTGATACCAACAGCCAGGAAATCAAAACTAATTGCATTGGGAAATTCATCTGTGAGCTATGCATCAGAAAGCTGTTCAATGACTAAGGATGATAGAAGAGTTGGTGCTTTTGAGTTGTGGTGCTGGAGACAAGTATTGAATATATCATGAATTGCTAAGAGAATAAACAGATCTGTCCTACAGAGAGAAAACTAGGCTGTTTCTTGGAGGCAAGGATTTTGATGCTCTATTTGACATATTTTGAGCATGTTGCATTAAGGGACCAGTCCTTGGAGAGGAATATCATGCTTTAAAGGGTGGAGAGACAGTTCATTAGAAGAACTTGGATGAGATTAATTGATTCACTGACTGGGGTAATGGGGCAGGTGTGTCAAAGATAATGAAGTTCATTCATAATAGAACAGGGTTTAGAGCTGTTGTACATAGGATCACTATGAGTTGAACGGTACATAACAACGACAAGAACAACCCACATTGAAGGAGATTGACCACTTCTCTACTGAAGAGAAGTGTTGTTTGTTGTTGTTATGTGCCGTCAAGTCGTTTGCGACTCGTAGCGACCCTATGTACAACAGCCCTAAACCCTGCTCTATCCTGTGCCAATTTCATTGCCTCCGACACAGCCATCCCGATTACCCCAGTCACTCAATCAATCCACCTCATAGAGGGTCTTCCCCTCCTGCGCTGTCCCTCCACTTTGCCCAGTGTGATGTCCCTCTCCAAAGATCTGTCTCTCCTTACAACATGTCCAAAGTACGTCAGGCGAAGCCCCAGAATCCTTGCCTCCAAGGAGCAGCCTGGTTTAACCCTCTCTACGATGAATCTATTTGTTTTCTTGGCAGTCCATGGTACATTCAGTACTCTTCTCCAGCACCACAGCTCAAAGGCGTCAATTCTCCTTCTATCCTCCCTAGTCATTGTCCAACTGTCTAATGCATAACAAGTGATTGCAAAAACCATGGCCTGTATCAAGCGAACCTTAGTCTCCAGAGAGACACCGTTGCTCCTGAGTACTTTAGAGAGGTCCCTAACTGCAGACTTTCCCATCGCAATACGTTTTTTGATTTCCTGGCTACTGGTGCCAAGAGTGTTGACCATGGAGCTGAGCAAACTGAAGCTGAGAACAATTTCAATCTCTTCACCATCCATCCTGATTCTACCGATTGGTCCAGTGGTGAGAAAGTGAGTAGATTCAAAATAACAGAAAGGGCATGTTTATAGCAGCACAGCTACTTACAAAATACGTATTATAGTCATTAAATATATCAAAAATTTAGGAATTCACAGATGTACTTTACAAGCACAAGTAACAGGGAGCTCTGGTGGCCTAGTGACAAGAAGCTGTACTGTAAACCCCAACACACACAGTTCAAATCCACCAGATGCTCCATTGGAGAAAGAAGGGCAATCTTCTCCTGTGGCAGTCAAATCCAATTTGATGGTACACAACAACAACAGCAACAACAACAACAACAAATAAATTTTTAAAAGGAAGGAAAAAAGCACAAGTGACATAATAGTAAAAGTGTATTATGAAATACAGAATTATTTCTCTAGTAAATGTTGAAATTTACTGGCATGTTAGAAACTTCCACTTTATATTTATCATACAAAGGGAAAAATTCACCAGTTGTAAGTAGAAGTGATTTTAAAGTACTCCAAAATGGAAGACCACATCATCATGCCAGCTAGAAAAATTGAAGTGTATTAATCTTTGCAAATAAAATTAGTTCATTGACTTTAAAAATATTAGCCAAAACCAGATGCTTTTGCTAAATTAAATATATTCTTATAAAAACAATTAAAATAACATAATTAATATTTAATACAATAATTCATATATAAGCATCTTCCAGGAATGGCTTATATAATTATATATAAATAAAAACTGGCATAAACACACTTACTGTAAGTTTTCTACATGCTTTAATTAATATCTTTATTTACATAGAAATATTAAATATATCCTTAGAAGACCATACTTATTTAATGCACTTCTTATAAACACTTTTAATTAATATTCATAAAATATTTATTCAGTTTTTCAAACTATTTTCTAACAAGAGAATGCAAAAATAGTAAGCCATTAATTATCATGTACATATATTTTAAACTGTATTTTTGTTGTAAGTGACTGCAGCCAAATTAATTTTAATTATGAAAAATAATTAATTCAGAGTGCTTTAGTAATAAAATTTTCCCAGTTATACCATACTATATGCAGTCACTGAAGCATTTAAAGAGCATGAAATAAGTTTAATGATCATAATAGACATTCAGAAGAATTTTTTTTAAAGCCTCTTTTAAGGTTGTATAATACAGAATTTGCCTTAAAAGTGGGGATGTGGAGAACTTGTTGTATGTATTATGGACAGATTATGAGGGACAAGTACCTAGAGAAGAACAAAATAAGAGAACCAGTAACAAGACAAATTTAGCACTTTCACATTCTAAAGCGAAAAAAATCTCACTTTGAGCAGAGATGAGTCTGATTGAAACCATGAAATTTAAATATCATTGGGCCAATAGACAACTCCATGATAGATGGGGTTGTCAATGATTTCACCTTGCTCTGATCTACAAGTAACACCCTTGGCACAAGTAGTTAGCGGAGAAAAAAGAGTCAATGTTTCTTTGGCAAATTAGGTTACTCAAAAGCACACAATGTTATAGGGGAATATTAAATTTCACAAAAATTTCCAGATCAAGATTATGCTCACAAAAATTCTTGGAACACCCTAGACTTTTACCTAAGACAATTCCATAAACTCACTGAGATTTGATTAGGTATGTAAATGTCACACCTAGTATCATATTATTGTGTTATGCCATTTACAAATACTGGCAGATATATTTTTCCTCTTCTTTAGATCATGACATCATGATCATTAATCATAGATTAATGGCATCCATGTCAAAAGTCTAACTGAACACAAGTTAAAGAAGTCCGTGGCCACACAGTATGTAAAAATTCAGTATTGGTAAAAATGAACTTTACAAGTAACAAATAGGTTATTGTTGCCTACGAAAATTAACACAGACGTGAAATAAGGGAAAGAGATAATGGCTGTGGTTTTACCAAATTATAGCTTTAATTAATGTCACTGATTTTTTTTACTAAAATGTAAATATGAAGTCTCCAACTTATGTTGCATTTAAAATGAACTACACTTATAACCATCTGTTTTTCATACATCCTAACATTAATACTAAGTTCTACATACAATGTAATGAATACTGTTATAATTCTCAGATGTTTACCTGCAGATATAGAGTTATCTTCCAAAAATCAGCCATGGAGATTTAGTTGTCTAGGTTGAATCAAAGGTTGCTGTGGCTTTAAAAATTAAATCAAACTCTGATTACTATGTTATTGTTGTTATGTGCCCTTGAGTTGCTTCTTATAGCAACCCTATGTACAACAGCACTGAAGCCTGTCCTATCCTGAGCCAGTCTCACTGACTCTGACATACCTAATCCCATTGTCCCAGTTATTGTGTCAATCTGTTTTCCTTGCCTACACTGTTTGTCTACCCTTTCAAGCACAATGTCCTTCTCCAAGGACTGATCTCTCCTGGCCACATGCCCAAAGTATGTAAGATGGAACTTCAAAATCTTAGCCTCCAGGGAGAAACTTAGTTTCACCTTCTCCAAGACAGGCCTATTTGTTTTCTTGGTGGTCCATATGTTCAATATTCTTCCCCAGCACTACAACTGGAAATCATCAATTCTTCTTCTGCATTTTTAGTCATTGCTCAGTTCTCAGATGCATAGTGTGTAATTGTGAAGACCATGGCCTGGATCAGGCACACCTTAGTCTTTAAACTGGACTCATTGCTCTTTAGTACTCTGGAGTGATTCCTGTCAACAGACTTCCCAAATGCAATTTGTCTTTTGATTTGCTAACTGCTGGTGCTCAGAGTGTTGATTGTGGAGTTGAACAAGCTAAAATTGTTAGAAACCTCAATTTCTTCTCTAACCATCATGAAGCTACGAATTGGCTCAATTGTGAGAATCTTGGTCTTTTAGATGTGTAGCTTCAATTCATGTTAAAGATTGTAGTCCTTAACTGTCTGCAGTGAGTACTTCATGTCCTCCTTAGTTTCAGCAAGCAATATTATGTCATCTGCATAGCACACATTATGGACCAGTTTTCCTCTAATCCTGGTGCCACATTGCTCCTCATAAAGTCTGACCTCTCAAATGATCTGCTCTACATATGGATTGAAAAGGATATAAGATATATCCCAGATGTATTTCTTCCCTGGTTTTGAACCATCCAGTGTTTCCTTGCTCTTTCCTGACTACTGCCTACTGGTTTTGTATAAAATCAATCATGTGTTCTGAGATTCCCATTCTTCTCAAGATTACCCACAATGTGTTGTGATCTACACAGCTAAATGCTTTTGTATAGTCAATAGGCAGGGTCAAGAAATAATGTGACGCTATCACAATATATATCAAGAAAAACAAGAAAGGCTCAATGAAACAACTCATTTTAATCTACTAAAAAGATAAATCATCCCTATTCCCAAGAACAATCTAGAATCTGACAAGAGTGGTGTTACTACTGCAATGACACAATGTGTCAATGTGATCCACCTTTATTTTATCATCAGTTTAAATATTGATGATTTGATTATTTTCTTGTATTAATGATGAATATTAAATATATCATGTCTTATAAAAAGAACAAACAAATCTGTCATAGAGGACATGCCCACAAAAAGCTCCTTAGAGTCAAGGGTGATAAGATTTCAACTCCTGTACTTTGAGCTAGTTATCAGAGGAGGTAGTTTTTGAAAGCGGATATATTTCACTTTGGGTGCATTATTAGAAGGAGGCAGTTTCTTTGTTTTATTTCTTTTTTTGCTATGTTTATTTGGGTGTTTTTGTTGTTGTTTTTTGTAGACTGTATCATGTTTGAAAAGATAGAGTGTTACCGAAGAGAAGAAGACTCTTGGGGAGATGGATTGACAATGACTGTAACAACTGGCTTAAATGCAATCAAGATTGTGGGAATAATGCTGCAAAGTCAGGCAAAGCTTAGACATATTGTACATCGGCTCTCTATGGGCCTGAGTCAGCTCATTGGCACCTAGCAACAACTTTGTTTCCCTAGTGGGTAAAAAGTTACATAGACAATCCAAAGGCAGCAAGTTCAAATACACCAGTTTATCTGCAAGAGAAAAATAGGATATCTTCTCTCTGATATTACAAGTTTCTGAAAAACCTCTACAAAGTCAAGCATGAGTCAGTTGTGAATCAATGACATTATCATTCTTTTTTTTAAGCATATACATTCAGAAATAATTTCAATTTCTATCTATACCTCTGTGCAATATATTTTTGAAAATATACTCATATACAACAACAAGATGAATTAACATATTGAATGTGGCAATGGGCTTGAGCATATTGTATCAGAGACAGTGAGGATAGTGCAAGTCAGGACAAAGTTCAGAAGTGTTCCTCATAGGGTTACTGTGACCCTTAGTCAACCTGACAACCTCTAAAACAACAATAACCTACTAAAAATAAGTTGTAGAATTCCATATGCTATCCACTTAGTCTGTCTTTCTCAATTTTTTTTAATCTTTTACTTTCTTCTTGATTTATGTCCTTTTATGTAATCCTACAATTAGTGTCGTGTTCATTCAAACTCCTTCAGATATGGTTTATAGTCGGCAAAAACCTGATGAAAGATCTCTACAAGTCTTAACTGCCTTTGAATTTTCATAATCTTCAAATTGACCTAGAAAGCACAGCTGTTTAAGTGCTTGACTGAAAATCATAATATCAGTGCTCTTAACTCACCACACACTCTAAAGGAAAAATGACTGTAGCAATCTGCTTTTGTAAACATTTGTGTTGTGATTAAGCGCCATAGAGGCGTAGACAACCCATAGCGACCCTCTGAATGAAAATCTTGAACACAAAACTTTCATCTTTTCTCCATGTTCATAGAGTTTCCAGAAGCAAGCTTTTTTTTGGAAGTGTATGCTACTCCTGCTTCCAAGCCTGTTTTATAACCTTGGAAATTCTCTGGGAAAGTTCTACTCTGTCTTTAGAAATTCTCTGATTCAGAGTAGCCTTCATGACAGTGGATTTGATTTTTAGTTTTAGAATTAACTTGCATATTGTTTCACTAGTTAATGAGAAATAAAGTCAAGACTCTAAGTACATCTTAGTCTAAATGTAAAGTTCCACTTTTGATTCCGTTTTTATTTTGAAGCCCATTACTCACTGTTCCTGGTCACAATGCATAATTGAGTTCCAAATAAATGCTGTAGAGGAAAGTTTAGGTGGAGTAAATACCAAACACACTCTTCCAATACTGTAGGATGAAAAAGAGACGGTAGATGAGATGAATTGTAAGCAGACAGATGATATAAAAGGAGAAGCACATATAAAGGGAATGAGAGAGAATAAACATGCTTGAAATTTGGAAGGCAAAAAAACAAATACAAAAATTCCCACCGGACAAACAGCATTAACACACGGTTTATTCAAACTGTGACAAACAGATTTCATAGTCAAACTAAGTTAGAGCTCTGTATTGTCTTAGAATAGCATCAGTTATATTTTAAAGATATATGGGAATTTAGTTGCTAGACAAATAAGTGAAATTACAAATTTAAGGTACCAAGAAGGGCACATATTCAGGGAAGTATTTCTTTTAAATTCCCTTCATTGCAGGAACTCTGGGTGTGAACACTAGAGTTTTTTACATACCTTATTTTTATTTACTTTATTCTAGAAGGGTATGTATGGATCAAGGGTATAAAAGACAGTGTTGATAGTAGTACTCCTTAAGACATTGGGCAGATTATTCTGTTTCCTTCTAGGTTCCATTTTTCCTCCAAAAAACTTGTATGTTCCTTCTATATTGTTCTTTTATGGTTATAGTTGCTTTCATGTTATTTTCCATGTGATTTGATTTAAATTTATAATACCTAACTTTAAGATCCTCAGAAGTTTAATTTATTGATAAATTTTGAAAAAATATAAATTGTTTCTCTTAAAGTTGCTTATATTCTATTTTCTCTCTCCTAGCCTCTTGATTCATGAAATAGATGCTA
>NW_006399923.1:1014053-1029847 GCF_000299155.1 Elephantulus edwardii | reverse complement strand
GAAAAATGGGCACAGGATATGAACAGGCACTTCACCGAAGACGACATTCAGATACTTTTCTCTTTCATCTTCCATCATTCTTTAAATACTGTCTTTTTTTTTTCACATCCGGTGAAGAAACAATTTATTTATTTGGAGTTCTTTTTCTTTTCTTGTTCTTCAAACAAAAATTTACATAAAATTTGGATTTTTATTATTTCATTATTACACATTTTCATCCCTATGCCCATGCCCAGATAAGTTTAAAAAATATTCATTCACTATTCCATAATTTCTTCCCATCTTTTCCCACCCACTATCCCCCTGTCCACTTTGCTATACACCTTTTATTCTTGAATGTTGTCTTACAAACAATGCCTCATCATATATTTCTTTGGAACAGTTCTTTTCTTCATGTGTTACAATGCAGTGTTCATTATTTATCTCCTCTTTTCTTAACTTCTCCCCAACCATCATGTCAGTCTTGTATCTTAACAATGGTGTTATGCAGTATTTGTCATTTTGTGACTGACATATTTCACTTAGCATAATGTCCTCCAGTGTCATTAATATTAATATTAACATTTTATGACTTGCTTGTTTTTCAATGCTGTGTAGTATTTCATTGCAACGTATACCATATCAGTATATTTTTCTATCCATTTATGATAAGAGATGGGCACTTATTTGGGGTCACTATGAGTTGTACTTAGCTCAACAGCACTTAACAACAATAATATCTACTACATTACTGCACTCTTGTTGTTGTTATGTGTAATTGATTTGGAATCTACCGACAGCTGATCCTCTAATGGATTTTCAGAGACTGTAAATCACAAAGGAGGAGTTTGTCCATCTTTCTCCTACAAAGTAACTGGTGGATTAAAACTGTTAACCTTTGTGATTACAAGGTAGCTTCTAACCACCGGATGAAAAAAAAAATATTCCTGAAAGTAGAAATTATCACTTAAGGAATCCCAAAAATAAAAATTTTGTAAAATATTTCAAAGTATTGTTGTTGAGCTATAATCATATGCTGTGTTTAAGGTAGGATGCCGAGCACTGGATAAGATTAGGTCATCACCTTCAGTATTCATTTTTGGGCTAAGACAAACGAGAGCAAGCGCAAATGGGAACAAAGAGCCAGATCCTTGAAGCATGAATTTTCAATATCTTCATGAATAGGCCCATGCAGGTTCAGTTGTTACTGTGTACCATTGAATTGAATCTGACCTATAACTGATCCACTATTCGGTTTTGGAGACAGTAAATTGCATGAGAGGAGATTGCCTTTATTTTTCCAGTGGGGTGTCTGATGGATTTGAAATCCGACCTTTTGGAATGGTAGTGCATTTCTTTAGCAGTAAGCCACTGGACAAACTTTTGTTAAAATTAACTAAATAAAAAGTTTTTATAGTTTTGATTTCATGTAATGTATATGGGGGTTTTTTATTTTTATTTTTTTTCTTTCCATTCATTCATTGTTGCACTTTCCTCCCAGTCCACCTCACCATCACCCCCAGTTCACTTTTCTCTTTGAAAAGTAAAAAAACAAACAAACAAAAATTATAAAATCTTTCATTGTTATAAAATCCCCCCTCCCAGTCAATGGTACTATGCAGCTTTCATTTTGGTTACCTGTCATAACAATAATACCTAATCATATATTCCTCCTAAGTAGTTTTCTCCCTCATCTGTTTCAATGCAGTCCATATTATTTATGCCCTCTTAGTTGCCAAAGCACATTTTGTCAAATCACATGATAGAAAATAAATGTTGTTGTTGTTGTTGTTATGTGCCGTCGAGTCGTTTGCGACTCATAGTGACCCTATGTACAACAGCCTAAAGCCAGCTCTATCCTGTGCCAGTCGCACTGCCTCTGACACATCCATCCCGATTATCCCAGTCACAGAATCAATCTATCTCATAGAGGGTCTTCCCCTCTTGCACTGTCCCTCCACCCTCCCAAGCATAATGTCCCCCTACAAAGACCTGTCCCTACTTGCAACATGCCCTAAGTATGTCAGACGAAGCCCCAGAATCCTTGCCTCCAAGGAGTAGCTTGGTTTAACCCTCTCCAGAATGAATCTGTTTGTTTCCCTGGCGGTCCATGCTACATTCAATAGTCTTCTCCAGCACCACAGCTCAAAGACATCAATTCTCCTTCTGTCCTCCCTAGTCATTGTCCAACTCTCTGATGCATAACTAGTGATTGCAAAGACTATGGCCTGTATCAGGCGCACCTAAATAGTAATACATTTATTCAATAAAATATTTTAAATTTTGTGTAGATATAGCCATTTAACTAAAGGCAAAAAAGGAGGTGAAAAATAATGGACATATTTGAATAAATTTATAAATGGTTAGATAAATATGGGTTACCATAGAAAAAGAGAATATCATTTTTAACAATCTGAAAATGAAATCATGAGTTTTACTAATGTACTTGGCAATAACATCAACTTTAAACATCTTAATTATTTTATTTCAAGTCCTTTGTTTTTTCAACTCTGCATTGTTCCTCTATTAGACATAATGTTATGGGGACACTTAATTGCGAGAAAATGTAGGTTATTTTTGCCCTGCTGAGACAATGTTCTTAACTAAATATCTGTGATTGTAATATCATAAAAGTGTGCAAAAGAAAGTAGTATCAACTATTTTAGAATGAATAAATGAATATAAATGACATTTCCTCCATAATTCCAATGCATTTGAAATTGTGTTACCTGACATAACATAATTAAAACCCATACACACACATACACAGGCACATTTTTATGAATAATTGATGAAATAATGTAAATATAGAATCTAATCTTATTAAAATGACAATAGAAATATGTTTGATTATCCAAATTTTATAGATTGAGAAAATTCCTTTCAGGATTAGTAGATTAATTGTTCATGATCCGTCCTTAGTTTGAACCTACTACTATTTGAAGTTGAACTGTACACCAGTAAAGTAGCATAATATAATTTCCTAGGCAAGAATTTGGGAGTAGGAGTGGCCCCCACATCCTAAACAACATGCCTCCAGAAACTCTATGAACTTTGATAAACGTCGGTCATTGTAAAGGGACTTCAGGCCTTTTTTTCATAAGATTGCTATGAGTCGTACTTGAGTCAAAGGCAATCAATAACAGCAGGCAAGAATAATTTTTCATATATGTATGTAATAATTTGCCAAAATCAATCCTGCATTTAAATTGAAATATTTCACCATTTTATTATATTTGCATTAAATGACTCTTACAAATAAGACAATCATAAAATATGGACACTATTTCATGGTAATATGAGGCATATTATGAAAAAATTTTACTTTCAGAGAAATACATGATTGAACCTAAGTAAAAATGTTAAATAAAGAACATTTATTTCCCTAGTGATCACATTTCCTCCATCTGCTGTATTTTATTACAAACCTGCTTAATTTGGTTTTCAAATGTTATCTAACAGCTGGTCTAAAGGTTTTCATATTTTTATTGCATGATTCAAAATTTGTATGTTGCCACTTAGAATGTATTTTGTGTTTCAAATAATAAAAATAAAGACACTAATTCCTTCAATGTATTGTAAATTAAGTATATTATGTTGTGAATAGGTATTTTTTGTAATCCTAAATTAATATTATAAAAGAGAAGCATATTTTTGTATTTTCACTCAGGTTGTAAACAAAATTAAAATAGGATAATTTAAAATGTTGTCATACAACATATAAATACTAAGTTTTAAGTTTGCTATCATCAAAATTAATGTTAATGATATAAAAATCTCAAAGATTTTGCAGAGAAGTTTTATTATGTGTATTTCAAAACAATTTTAAATATAATTTTTTCAATGATTGGAAATAAAATGAAGTAGTTCAATGTGTTATTTGCATTTTTTGGTGTTTTTTTGTTTTTTTTAATATTTCTGCTTTGTTTGTTCTTTAACCTCTGTGATAATACGACTTTTGAAATTGTCTTCACATCCATTGCCTTAGTCCCCTAAAAGGTATGCTCCCCAGCTGTCTCAATTGTGGACACAACAGGTTCACCCTTAGAAAAGCATCTCTACAATACATCATCATTAGCTGTGGGATCAAAATAAGAAAGGAATCTTTCCACACTGTAGAAAGACTGGGGTGAGGCATAGCCTGACAGACCTGGAGGCAAAGAGACAAGAGTTAACTTTGGACTACTACGAGAGGAGGTTTGCTGGGATGATTGAGGAAACCAGACTTATTTGTGTTGCTGAATTAATCTGAATTTTCACTGACAATTCTGTCATCTTTCCCTGCCACCCCCAAATTATTGCATTAATAAACTCCACAACTTTTTTCTTTAATATTTTATTTAGTTTTTGGTGGAAAAAATTACTATAATGAATAACACCAGGGATATTACATTTATTAGTGTGTCAACATTCTCTTTGTGTTCAAGTTCCCTCTTCTCTTCTAATCTTTAATTCTTTCAATTGATTTGCATGCAGTAATTCATGCACATTGTGTTTCATGCAAGTACATTAGGTTTTGGTAAAATTATTCATTTGTGTCCTATATCCATACCTCTCAATCGATATGTGAAATAGGTCATCAGGGAGACTGGGCCCTATGAAGAGGAGTATCACATCAGGATTTGAAGAAGACTAATCAACAACTCACGTTAGGCATATTACACAACCTTGCTTGCTGAAACTGAGGAGGACCTGAGACATTTGCTGCAGAAGGTCAAGGACTGCAGCCTTCAATATGGATTGAAGCTCATCATCAAGAAAAAAAAGATTCTAACAAGTAGGCCGATTAACAGCATCATGATAGATGGTGAAGAGATTGAGATTGTTGACAGTTTTAGTTAGCTTGGCTCCAAAATCAGCACTCTTAGTACCAGCAGCCAAAAAATAAAAAACAAATTCCCCTGGGATAGTCTGTTGTGAGGGAACTCTACAGAGTACTGATCAGCAACAATATCAGTCTGAAGACTAAGTTGTGCCTGATCCAGAAAGCTGGAAAATGATCGAAAGAGAATTGATGTCTTTGAGCTGTGGTGCTGGAAAAGAGTATTGGATATATTATGGACTGCTATGAGAACAAACAAGTTCATCTTGGAGAGGATGAAATCAAGCCGCTCCTTGGAGGTAAATTCCATCTGACATAATTTGCAAGGAGGGACCAGTCCTTGGAGAGGGATATCATGCTTGGGAGAATAGAGAGAAAGCACAAGAGAAGACAACTCATGATGAGATAGATTGACTCGTGACTGTGCCAATGAGAGTAGGTGTGTCAGAGATAATAAGGCTTACACAGGATAGAGCAGGGTTCAGAGCTATTGTGCACAGTGTCTGTAAGCATGACAAGTAACTTGGCAGCACATAATAACAACAATGATAATTATCACCCTGTTTTTTCAAGTCTGCATTGAAACGTCCCTATTCCTTTGCTTCCTTATCCACTCACTAATCTGTGCTATGCTCCTGATTGTCACCCTTCCCATATTGTCACCCCTCCCCCATTTCTCCTTCTACTTTTGTACATTTATACACATTTTACTAGTTATTGTTCTTTTTTAAAATAATAATTGCCTCACACAGTGGTTTATCCTTATGAAATTTAGTTCATGCACCATAATGCTCTCTAGACTCTCCCATGTTACTTAGTATTTTATGAAATTGTATCTCAATTCTGTATAATATTCCATTGTATGACTGTACCACAATTTCTCCATCAATTCATTTGCAGATGAGTAATTTGTTTCTTTCCATATCTCGCTCTTGTGAATAACACTACTATGAACATAAGTGTATATATTTTTTCATGTCTCAGTTTTAATTTCCTTGAATTATATTCCTAGTAGTGAAATAGCTGGATCATATGGGATTTCTATGTTTAGCTTTTATGGAAATTGCAAATTGCCTTCCTGAGTGTTGTACCATTTTACAAGCATACCATCAGTGCATGAGCGTTCCAATTTCTCCACAACATCTCCAGCGTCAATTGTTTGCTGTCCTAATAAACTTTGCTACTTCTACTAAGGTGGGATGACATCACATTTTTGTTTGGGTTTGCAGCTCTCTGACTGTTGGGGATTTTGAGCATTTCTTCATTTGTCTGCTGACCCTCTGAATATCTTCCTTTGTGAAAAGTCTTTCCAACACTTTGTTGTTGGGTTATAGATCTTTTTCTTGTGGAGACCCTATAATATTCTATAAACTTTCTTTATGAATCCCTTGTGTGAGATTTCAGTACCAATTATTCTTTTTTTGCACATTTTGTGGATTTTCTTTTCACCCTACTGAAAAGAGCTTTTGCAATGAGTATTGGATCTATTGATTAATAAAAGTAAGTGTAGCAGCATGGGGTACTATTCTTACCAGGTGTTCTGTTTTAGATACTGGATGTTATTGATGGAAGGAGACCTTTCCCTTTTATGAAGGTAAAAGTTAGATTTCACCTTTCTTCTGTAGCATTTGTTCATTTTACGACCTCTGATCCTGTTGTTATTGTTCTTCTTGTTGTTGTTATGTGCAGTTAAGTTGCCTGTGACTCATAGTGACATCAGCTCCAAAGTCTGTCCTGTCCTGAGCCATTCTCACTGATTTCAACACACCTGCTCCTATTGCCCCAATTACTATACCAATCTATCTCACCTAGGGTCTTCTTCTCCTGTGCTGACCCTCAATCCTTTCAAGCATGATATTATTCTCCAAGGACAGGTCAGTCTTAGCCACTTGCCAAAAGTGTGTGAGACAGAGCTTCAAAATCCTAGCCTCTAAGGAGAAACTTTGTTTCACCGTCTCAAAGAGACACTTATTTGTTTTCTTGGTGGTCCATGGTATGTTCAAGACTCTCCTTCCGAACCACAACTTGAAGGCATTGATTCTTCCTAGGTCATCCTTAGTCATTGCTCAGCTCTCTGATGCAAAGCAAGTAATCATAAAGACCGTGACCTGAATCAGTGCACCTCTGATCTTAGACAACAACTTAAGCATGTAAAAACACAATATTTTTATATTTACCACATATATTTGCTATAAAAATATTTCTTAAACTTGCTAACATATATACTAACACATCAGTGATGACCACGCTTCTCAGAATTATGTCCTTCTCTAAGGAATAGCCCCTTCTAGCAACACACCCAAAGTATATGAGACAAAGTATGATCATTCCTATGTTCAAAGAACACTCCGGTTACATCCTTTCCAAGACATATCTAATCACTCTCTTGACAGCCCACGGGATGTTCAGTGCTCTTCTTAAACACTGTAGCTCAAAGGCATCAATTATTTTCTGTTATCCTATTCATTGTTCAGATCTCAGATGCAAAGTAAGTAATGTGAAAGGCCATGGCCTAAATTATCATTATAATTAGCACATTGCTTTACTACCTACATGTCAGATTGTATTTCTGATACATCTTTGGGATTGTAGTGCAACTCCTTACCATTAGGCCACCAGAACACCATGTTGAGAATCATAGTCTAGCAAAATTTACGTGTAATCATAGTCAGGACAATTCTCTCCTCACAATTTGTCATGTGTTCCTGCCCAGACATATGTCATTAATACACAAAATATTATACAGATATAAGTATGAAATATAGGTAACAGAGTCAATTTGTAAATGGGAAGTAATATGTATAAAATAAACATTAGTTTTCTAAAAGTGTGGTTTCTTTGTTTCAGATTATCCAACACATAATATTTATAATTAATACAGCAGAGTATCCAAACTTACCCTTTAAATCTTTTCAATTATATTAAAACAATTTTCAAATTTGCTTGAATTTTTTTTGAAGTTTTGAACAAGAACTAACCAATATAAGTTAAACTTCAGAGTATCTGTTGTCTTGAAAACAGAATTTAATGGGGATTTGAAATTTTGAATAGTCACACTTAGAATAGTGATTTTTATCATTGTGGGCTCTCAAGTCAGAACTAACTCATAGCAAACTATCCAGTGGGTTTTCTGAGGCAGTAAATAGCACAGGAGGAGATTGCTCTTCTCCCACGGGACAGCTAGTAGAATGAAACCACCTGCCTTTGGGATCACTGCACAGATTCTTACTACTGGGCAACCAGAGCTCCCTTGAAAATGCTCTCAGTTCCCATACCATATAAAGTCATAGCCTATTGCCACCACTACCTGGAATACTATATATGTGTGCTCTGGTGGCCTAGTGGCAAGAAACTGCGTTACATTCCTGAAAGCATATGTTTCAAGGCCACCTCTTCTCTGCAGGAGAAGGATGGGCAATCGCCTCCTTTGTGATTAACTGCCTCTGAAAACCAGTTGGAATAGCAGTTATAGGTTGGTTCCAACTAGACAGAACACAACAACAACAACCTGGTACATTATGTGAATTTGTGGCAAAGGGCCTGACAACAGAGGGCAAAAGAAAAACAACAAAAAATGAAGTAAACACAAGTAAATTTGTGATACATGTCGTATGACAAGGTTAAAAATAATTTTTCTATTTGGTTCTAATGTTGTTGTTGTTGTTTATGCACCTTTGCATCAGAACCAACTCATTGCTGACCCTCTACCAATTTTCCAGAGGCAGGATATTGCACAGAAGGAGCAGTTGGTGGACTCCAGTCACCTGCCACTGGGAGGGCAGTGCTTCTCTTTACCTCAAGTTCACCAGAACGCCCTAGCAGCACTTTATAATCCTGCACTTTTTGATTGTTCAGCTTTAATCTTGTTCCAGAATGTTGATTTTGTGTTGTTACTCTCTATCAGTGCCATTATAGCTATGTGAAGTATTTTCTAGTTTTCCCTAAGATATTATATTATACAGAGAATTTTTAGAATAAAAGACTTTTTTATTGTCTTCTGCTTAACATGTTCTAGAAGTAATTTATCTTTTAAAGAATGATGTTTATTCTTAATAGTAAGGAACTGTCATATTCCTAAGGGAAGAATTTGATTCCAAAGACAAATGGTGCAGAACCGCAAGTTGCTCAATGAGAAAAAAAAGTGAGCAATCTGCTGGAAGGTCAGTTATGAGACAAATCTGATCCAATGATATTTAACAACGTCTTCAAATGAGATTTTTTTTCCACAGTTTTCAAATTTATTAAGGAAATAAGTGAGGAAGGCAAAGAATAACTCAAAACGCAAGTCAAAGTTTAGTACAGTAGTCTCAAGCCAAATTAACAAGGCACAAGTCCTCAGTCAGTGAACATAACAAGTTCAAGTCAGCTCTTCTTTCAATCACCCCAGCGAACAAAACCTTTAAGAGTGGTCTTTATCTCAGAGCAGTTACAAGTCAGCTTTTTTTTTTAATCATCCAGAAAGTAAACATGGTTTCCAGCTACCTTAACTGTGGATACATGGTTTTTCAAATCATCAATAGCTGTGGGACAAATATAAGAGAATGCTTTTGACACTGTGAGAGACATTGTGGAGGACTGTGAAGACACTGTGAGAGACTTTGGCAAAGTGTAACCAGAGGAAACCTGGAGATGAATGCCACAGTTAAAGGTTTAGAGCAAGAATTCTAACATGCTTTGGTGAAAACTTTAACCTAAAAGCACTCCTTATATTTGCATTTCTCTGTTCTTTACCTTCAAAGGAGATTTAACTTCAGTCAATATGCTTTAAAAGTAGATATCTTTAAGTCTTAAACTGACATCGCATCTTAACTCAGCTATCACTGAAATTTCCTTTTAAATTCAATTGCTCTTATAGATGAGAGAGAAAGCAATGGGAAAGCATTATAAAAAACTGGAATAAAACAGTATTACTCTCTATATATTAAAAACATTTAGAGGACCTGGGTATCTGAATAGCAAGAAATAGATCTTGAATCTAGTCACTTATCTGTAAAAAAATTAGATTAATAGATACATGAAAAACAGATAATATTTCTCAGTGTTAAAGTACTAATTTAGAATATTACAAGATGAAAACTTAGCTCTACTTTCATAGTGAAGCACCTTGTTATCTGGTACTGCTACAAAATTATCAGAAAGCACTTCTCTAAGGGACAGAAATTTATTTTCTCACAGCTTAAAAAGCTAAAAGTTAAGATCAGGTGGAAATTATCTGTGAAGATTTTTACTTTTCCATTTCTGCTTTCCACAGGGCTTATTTAAACTTTTTTTAAAATCTCAAAATAACTTAATTTAAGATATATCGTTAATTTATATTGAATCATTAACACAATAAAGGAAGCATATTCCTTAAGGGGTTTACAAACATATGTATTAGGTTTAGGATTTCCAACAAATATTTTTGGAGCACACAATTTCACCATAATGTGAAATTAAAATAATTTTATCCACTCTTAAAACTCCCTTTCTGTATGTAAATGTATATATCATGAGCTAAAATGATACCATTTTCTTACCACTACATACTGAATTATGCTTATCTTTTTTATATAGATATAGATTGTTTATAGTTTTATGTTAAGATTACCTGAAGAAGAAAATGAGTTACAGAATTGCACATGAATGATTGAAAAAAGGTGGTCTTTGAGAATGAGGTAAGGAAATAAAAGAAATAAGATAAGAAGAAAAGCTCATCTGTGGCGTGATCAAAGGTGAAATGTGAACCTTAACTCTGCAGGAAAATTTCAAATGAAAATTACAACTCAGAAGCTCTCCTAACTAGAATTAATTGTTCTAGACTATTTTATTTTAATACAATAAACAATTGACAAGACCAATCCAGAGGAAATATAAACTTGGAAGAAATATTTTTCTGATAGTCCAAAGACTCAGAGTCCCATGTAAGGAGAAAAGCATGGATATACAAACCCACTGAAAAGTGGAAGAATCTCTACAACCAGAAGAGGATAAAATAGATGAGTGGGACCTTCTAAGAATCAAATCCCTAAGCACATCCAAAAATTTCTCCAGCAGGGTAAAAAGGGAAAAGGCACAGACTGGGAATATATATTTGGTAATGACATGTCCATTCATTTTGTTGACTTTCTTCCTCTCCTACCTTGATGCTCTATCTTTCTAAAAAAAAATCCTTCTTGAAGGATTGGCATCTCCTAACAACTTTCGCCAAACATGTGAGATGAAGCTTTACCATCTTTACTTCCAAGGAGCATCCTGGTCATACTGTCTCCAAGATATACTTTAATGTTCTTTTGGCAGTACATAGGATATTAAGTATTCCTCTCTAACCCCACAATTCAAAGGCGGTGGTCCCTCTTATGATATCCTTAGTCACTGTCCAACTTTCTGATGTGGAGCAATAGCTGAAAACAGCCACCTCTGGGATCAGGGATGTGTTTCTCCTTAGTCCTTACTCCTTTGTGTGAACTTTATGAAAAAAAAGAATAGTTAGGTAACACTTACTGCAGAAGGTCAAGAACTGCAGCCTTAAATATGGATTGAAGCTCAAAAGCAAGAAAACAAAGATTCTCACCACTAGGCCAAGTGGCAGCATCAGTATGGATGGTGAAGAGATTGAGATAGTTAACAGTTTTCGTTTACTTGGCTCCACAATCAACACTCTTGGTAACAACAGCCAGAAAAATCAAGAGATGAAAGACAGCTGTAAGGAACCTCTCAAGAGTACTGAAGAGCAATGTCATCAGGCTGGAGACTAAAGTACACCTGATCTGGTCTATAGTAGTGTTCACCATTACGTGCTATGCATCAGAGATTTGAACAGTGAATATACCAGTGAAAGAGAATTGATGCCTTTGAGCTGTGGTGTTGGAGAAGTGTGTTGAATGTACCATGGACTGATAGGAGAACAAACAGATTTGTCCTGGAGAGTGTGAAGCCCGAATGCTCCTTGAAGTCAAGGATTCTGAAACTTCGTCTGACATACTTTGGGCATGTTGCAAGGAGGGACTGGTACTTGGAGAGGGACATCATGTTTGGGAGAGTAGAAGGATGGCACAGGAGAGGAAGACCCTTGATGAGATGTTTTGATTCTGTGATTGGGGTGGTGGAAATTAATGTATCGGAGATGGCGAGGTTGGCACAGGATAGAGCAGTATTTAGGGCTCTTGTACTCATAGGTTGCTATGAGTCGCAAGTGGCTCAATGGCAATCACAGCAACAACAAAGATGGATTCTCAGGAAGTTCCAGAGATTAATTTTAAGGAGTCGTATTGCCAATCCAAAGGCTGTTGTTGTTTGATGCCATCAAGTAACGTACGACTTATCTTGACTCCATGAACAAATAATGTAAATCTAGTCCTGTGCTGCACCACGCTCACAATTCCTGACTTAGAAGAGCTCATTGAAGCGGTCACTATTTCAATCCACCCAACTGAAGTTTTCATCTCCTTTTCTGACCCTCCACCCTTCCCAAAATCATGACCTTCTCCATGGAATAACACCTCCTAGCAAAACTTCATCATTCTTGCCTCCAAAGAGCACTCCAGCTGCATTATCTCCAAGACTTCTCTATTCATTCTCTTGGCTGTCCATAGGATTTCAGTGCTCTTCTCCAACACCACAGCTCACAGGCATTAATTCTTTTTCTGTCATCCCTATTCATTGTCCAGATCTCAGATGCATATTTACTAATCAGAAAGGCTATGGCCTAAATCAGAGACACCTTAGTCTTCAAACTGACATCACTACTCATCAATTATTTGGGAAGGTTCAAACTGCAGATTTTCCCAGTGCAATGTGTCTCCTTATTTCCTGACTGCTTATACCAAGATTGTTAATTGTGGATCCAACCAAGATGAAACTGTTGACAGGTTCAATCTTCTCTTCATCCATTATGATGCTTCCTATTGGTCCAGTGATAAGAATATTTGTTTTCTTAATATTGAGATGCAACTAATAATGAAGACTGCATTTCTTGATCTTCTGCAACAAGTACTTCAAGTCCTCCTCACTTTCAGCAAGTAATGTTGTGTCATATGCATAACACATGTTACTGATGCAAAGGCATACAGTTCAAATACACCAGCGTCACCACAGGAGAAAAGTGGAGAATCTCCTCTTCTGTGATTTACGAAGAGTATCTTCTTCAGTGTCTCTGTAAACCCACCGGAGGATCAGCTATGAGTTAATACCAACCTGAAGATAAATAACAAAAATTCAATAATGCAAAGACTTGATGAAGCTAGTTTCTGACAGCTGTTCTTTCTCATAAAAAATAAACAAGAAATCACTTCATCTTCCAGAAAGAAAACTATTTAAGTGTTTCAGAAAGATGAAAGTGAGAACTCAAAAACTTGCCAAATGTATTAATATAGCACTTGACACCATGATTTTCTTTAGAATGATTATAAATACAGGATTCTGTCCCTGAAAGAAAACTTTCAATAATAAGTCTTAATCACAACAAAGAAGGGACCTTTTCAACAACATATTTAAATAACCTAGATAAATAAATATAAACCAGGAATTTTAATCTCACCCTTATTGATGAAAATGTAACTTTCCTATGGATAATGCATCTTTTTCCAAGCAAGTGTACTGCACTTTCCCCCTGCTGTCATCTCGCTAGAGGAAGCCAAGTAATAATTAGGAGGACTTAACATGATCAGATGGTCTTGCAGATGGGATTGGAATACTTAAAGTCCTCATTTAGACACTGTTCATGATTCCTTGTGAGATTTTCCTTTTATATTTCCTATATGGCTAATAATTCTTCCTAAATTCAGAGTTTCAAAATATTCACAATCAATGTATACCAAAGTCCAACCAAGCAGGTAACATTTTTCCTTCTGAATGACTTTCAGTACCTCTCTTCCTATACATTAATAAGGATTGTGAATTTTAACAGTGAATACAGAAATTTATTGAAAATATAGAAATGAGGAAAAGAAAAATGGCTAAAGTTAATATTGGTACAAATAATAAGTTGCTACAGTGACTATGAAACAGAGAATACACGATTGGACAGCGCTTTGTCTATTCATATTTGCAAAGTATTTCACAGGAGTTTGGCAGATGCTCTGCTGAATGAACACAATTTTCGCTATGAAATCAGAGACAATGTCATTTGATACAAATAAAATAAATTAAATCAGGCATGACATTGCCTTTGTGAAGAATATAACAATTTGTTAGAAACATGTGCAGGGATTCTAAACCTGATATTTTATTCAGAAGTGCTAATATGATGTTTATGGTCACCCAAAACATTTCTTTAGTTTATAATCTCTGATACCTTTATATTTAGCATTTTGGAAATAATTTCTTGAAGTATTAATTGACAAGTTAGGGTCACATGAAGGTTTGTTGGAAGTCTGTAAGGTAGAAGAATAATTCAGCATGTTGCTGATCTTGTAAGAAAAGGAGAAGAGGAAGAGACAGATACAGAGAAACGATTATGTGATCTTAAAAATAGAGACTGAAAGAATGTATTTATAACCCTTAGTGGCAAACTATCTTGATTTTAAAGTAGCCGGTTACCCTTGTATCGTTTAAAAGACTATCTGTCTCTTCATTTAGGTACACTTTCCATTTGATCATAATTAATTGTTCTAGAACTCCCATTTTTCATAACATTATTCAAAAATCAGATCAAAAATCTACATCCTGATAAGCAGGAAAGATTAAAGAGATCAATAATATAATTTTACTCAGATTCACAGTCAATGCTCATAGGTTCAGTAGTTAAGAAAATTTAAAAATCTGTAAAAATAGCATTAGCATGTTAATAAATCTGAATGTAAAAAATGTAAAAATTTAAATATTTTACTTTGAAGTCTAATGTGTACTTGGCCTAAATCAGAGCATTCACAGTTATTTCATATGCTTGTGAAAGCTTGACAGTGAACATAGAAAATCAAGGAAGAATTGATGCTTCTGAATTGTCTTTATACCATGATGAATTTTCAATACACCACGAAATTCCACAAGAACAAACCAGTATGTCCTGGAGGAATTACAGCTAAAACGTTCTCTAGAATCAGAGATGATGAGACTTGTCTCAGATAATTTGTTGAAGGGAGTCATCTTTGGTAAAGCACGGGGGGCGGGGAGAGAGGACCCTCAGTGAAATGATCTGGTGGTATCATGACTGTAAGAACGAGTTCAGTGAAACAATGACCATGAAAATGGTGTAGGGCTAGGCAGTGTTTTATTCAGCTATGCTGAATTGGATAACTATGAGTTGGAATGGACGTCATTGAAACTAACAACAATCATGACCTAAGAATTATCTGCTGAGAAATGAATGAGGTTGGCAGGATCATATACTGATAAGAAACGAGGTATCTATGCTGCTTTATGGAGATCAATAACCATGCTAACAGTTTGAATCAGAATTTTTAAATAAACTTATTATTTTCTTATTTTTAAGGCCTGTAGTTTGTGGGATGTAATTGTAGAAATCTGGGAAAACTAATACATGTGTGTGTGGAGATATTTTGATTAAGTAAGCTTTGAATGTCAACACTCCAGAACAAGTTAGTATGCTAAGAATTATCATTCTGAAATGTTAAAAATGGAGTAGATGGGAAGATTAATGACCCTAATATAATTGAACTACACATAAAACAAAAGAAATATTTATGGTATTATAATTTGAAATAAAAGTTAAGTTTCTGAAAACAACAGATGGAATGTACTTGATTAAAAAATATGTAGATAAGGGATTAGAAGATAGGGAGGGAAATAGGCATATTAGACTTTAAAATTTTAACACCATTAATTGTGTAAACAAAAATGTTTTCTAAGAGTAGAATCATGAAAGATAAAATAAAAACATTAGTGTCTATTTCAGATGGGAAACAATTTGAATTTATTTCCAGGAAGTTATACTGAGGGAGAAAAGATCAATGTTTTAAAAATCACATGTTGGCGAGCTCTGGTGCTCTACTGGCAAGAAGCTCACTGCATTCCCAGAGGTGAGCAGTTCGAATCCACCAGATGCTCTGGTGGAGAA
>NW_006399923.1:1011070-1012203 GCF_000299155.1 Elephantulus edwardii | reverse complement strand
ATAGAGCACGGTTTAGGGCTGTTGCACATAGGGTCGCTATGAGTCGCAAATGACTCGACGGCACATAACAACAAATATATATATATATAGTGTAAATATAAACTTTCTATCTATTAACTGATTTTGCAACATGCTACTGTTTAAGGGGATGTTATGGAAGCATACACGGGTTATCTCTATCATTATTACCACACTGTTGTAGTTGTGCACCTTTGATCTGGAACTGATCCATAGCTGATCCTCTACTGGCTTTTCAGAGACTGTCAATCTCACAGAAAGAGATTGTGAATCAACCCTTACTGTTTATTGCTTTCTATTCAAGCAACTTATTGATTTATTAAATTTTACTTCTTTTTTTTCTTGCTTCACATTCTTGTTAACTGTTCAGATTCATTGTATCTGTGTATAAACCTTTCTTAAGGGTTGTTTTTTTTATAGGGAGCTCTGATGGCTTAGTGGCAAGAAGCTAGGTTGCAATTCTCAAGGGAGGATGTTCAAATCCACCAGCTGCTTCGTAGAAAAAGGATATCAAAGCATATGACTACAATAATAATAAAATAATAAAATTATTTTTACAAAAGTCTGAATTTAGATGTTGAATTTCTTATCCGTATGGACATATAATTGAAAATGTATCAAAACCCATATATAATATAATGTAAGTAAATCCTTAAACTACATTTGAGTGATCCTTTGTTTGAGAGATTAGAACAACTAAGAAAAATAGAACAACACTGTTTAAAAATATTTTGAGCATTATAAGACAAAACAGATTTTTTTCCCCAATGCCCTGGTCAACACTGAACATATTCTGAGTCTTATTATCTTATGCAAAGATTTCCAAGAAAAGAACATTTTTAAGAAATATTTTTTTCACTTGAGGTAAGACTTACTGATCATGTTGACTTTTGATACATTCAAAGATATTTTCTTTTCAAACACTAATTTTCCTTTATTAATTAACCAGCTAATGACCTCATGCACTTGCTGCAGAGGGTCAAGGACTGCAGCCTTCAATATGGACTGAGGCTCAATGTCAAAAAGACAAAGATTCTCACCACTGGACCAATCGGTAGCATCAGGATGGATGGCGAAGAGATTGAGATTGTTCACAGCTTCAGTTTGCTCAGCTC
>NW_006399923.1:1006974-1010615 GCF_000299155.1 Elephantulus edwardii | reverse complement strand
GTAATCGGGATTGGTGTGTCAGAGACAGTGCGATTGGCACAGGATAGAGCAGGGTTTAGGGCTGTTGTACATAGGGTCACTATGAGTCGCAAACGACTCGACGGCACATAACAACAACAACAGAAATCATGATACCTGTTGTGTACTATGCAGTAGAAACTGAACCATGGTTGGTTTTTAGCATGTCTTCAGCTACTGTTAATCGCATGAGAGGAAATTGAAATTGTCAATCAACACTTCCTGTGTTATGCCTTTCCAATTTACCAATTTATTAAATTTTACTCCTTACTCTAGCTTCCCATCCCTGTTAACTTCCAAGATTGATTGCATTTACATATAAACCTTTCCCAAGTTTTTTTAGGGAGCTCTAATGACCTAGTGACAAGAAACTGATCTTCAATTCCGAAGCCACTTGTTTCAAGATCACCAGCTGCTTAGTGGGAGAAGGATGGACAATTTTCTCCGGCGTAGTGGAGGGTCAGCTATGGGTCAGTTGTGAGTAGATGGTACAGAACAATAGCAAACATTTTATAATGGTGACGTTACTCTATAATTGTCCTTTTGTGACTCCATAGAATTTGCTTTAGATTCATCCATGTGCAGTATAGCGCAAATTCTTACTGGTGTCTTATAAAATTATATTTTGTCCATGAAGAGCTTCAGAAAATTCTTCTTACACTAAAGGAAATGACTGAAAGCAAAAACTTAATTAGACTTGTTTGGTTGTTGTGTATCTTTAAATCAGAACCAACCCTTAGCTGACCCTCCCACGGGTTTCCAGAAGACAGTAAATCTCAAGAGAGGTGATTGTCCATCTGTCTCCCACAGAACTGCTAGTAGATTCCAATCACTTGCCTTCGAGATCGCAGTACAGATTCTTAGTACTAAGCCACCAGAGCACCTACATAGTTAAATAATTAAACAGAACAAGGATATTATCATAAAACAAGAAGTCTGAATGACAGGAAGGAAAAACTTGAGAGAGAAATCCTTAATGGAAATTTTAATTCAGAGAATACAGGTAAAATGCTGCAAAACAGAAAGGATATATGAATCTGGCTGTTTAAAAATACATCAGCATTTTGTTAACAACTTCTGATTACATTAGTTTACCTGCCTCAAAACTTCCAAGTTTCTGTCAAACTTGAAGTCATGGAGAAAACTCACTGATTGAGACAAGTGTGAACTGCAGTAAATGCAGTGTTATCATGAGCTATTAGTACAGGATTTTTTTTTTATGATGTAAAATGACTCATCAAAATGCAAGAAAATAGAATATAGGCATGTAGATTATGGGATCATCTGCTGAAAATCATAGATTATTTTCCTTATTAAGGGTGGATATTTATTTCTTAAATTTACCATTTTGTTGCCTACACACACACTCCTCTGGATATTTAAACATAAAGTTTATTATTTTGAACCTTGATAAAAATAATTTGTGTGGACCATTCTTAATAATTAAGAGAAGTAACAAAAAAATTTCTATGACAATATGTGTTACTTTTGTCTAAAGTAAAAAAGACCAAGCCTTGAAATAATATAAGTACTAATCTTTATCACACTGTAGTCTTTCGGGTATAAACTAATATATCTCATACACTTAGAGATAGCATATGTTACATCTGATTCATACATATGTATGAACTTTAGGGGTTATTCTAAAAGTAGAAAATTAAGTTTATGCCATTTAAGGGGATTTGGTGTTATATTTTGTGCTGAGCTGTTAAAAAAAGAAAAGAAAGGAAGAAAGAAGGAGAGAGAGAGAGAGAGAGAGAAGAAAAAGAAAGATAGATCCGCCAGAAATTGTGCAGAATAAAATTAAGACATTTCCTTCTTTAAATGTTTATAGCAATGTCATTAACCCAAGTGATCATGTCCTCAGTGGCAGCATGTGTGGAGTTTATTTTTTTTATTAAATTTCAAGAAAATCATGAACACTACCCTTTCTAATTTAGATCACTACGATCTAAATCTATATGGTTGGCATTTAGCAAAATGCATTCCTTGGTTTTAAGAGTGCCCCTTTGAGAGTTTATTTTTTATTGGTTACTGAAGTGGAAATTTAAGTTTGAACTCTTAAATTTAAGGGTTTTATGTCCCTATATAACTGGTATGAAATCACCCTTTTCTCACTGTCTTCTTGTTATTGCTATAAGCCCTTGTGTCTGAGCTGATTTATAGCTGACACTCCAGAGGGTTTTCAGAGACAGTAAATTGTAAGGGAAGAGATTGTTGTTGTTGTTGTTGTTGTTAGGTGCCATAGAATTGAGCGTAACTCATAAAGACCCTATGAACAAAAGATCTGAACCCTGTGCTATCCTGCGCCATCCTCACATTTCTTGACACACAAAAGCCCCATTCCAGTAGTTACTGTATCAATCCAGCTGGTTGGGGGTCTATTTCTCCTTTGCTGACTCTCCACCCTTTCCAAAGTCATGTTCTCTTCCAAGAAATAGCACCTCCTAGCAACATGCCCAAAATATATGAAGCAAAACTTCATGCTTGCCTCCAAAGAGCACCCCGGTTGCACCATCTCCAAGACATAGCTGTTCGTGTTCTTGGTTGTCCATGGGATATCCGGCACTCTTCTCCAAAACCACAGTTCACGGGTGTCTTTTTCTGTCTTTCTTATTAACTGTCCAGCTCTCAGATGCACAGCTAATAATCAGAAACACTATGGCCTGAATCAGACACACCTTAGTTTTCAAACTGACATCACTACTCACCAATAATTTGGAAAGGACTCTAACTGCAGATTTTCTTAATGCAACCTGTCTCCTTATTTCCTGACTGTTCGCACCAAGGATGTTAATTGTGAATCCAAGCAAGAAGCTGTTGACAGTTTCAATTTCTTCTCCATCCATCATGACACTGTCTAACAATCCAGTGGTAAGATATTTGTCTTCCTGACATAAAGAGGCAATCCATACAGAAGACTGCTTCTAGCCCTCCTCACTTTCAGCAAGCAAGGTTGTGTCATCTGTGTAATGCAGGTTATTGATTCTCCCTCCAATCCTGATGTTACATTTCTCCTCATAGAGTCCAGCTTCTTGGATAATTTTTCAGCATATAGGTTGAATAAGTATGGAGAGATATAACAATCCTGGTGCATTCCTTTCCTAATTCCAAACCATGTAGTGCTTCCCTGTTCCATTTGCACAACAGCATCCTGGTCCAGGTATAGGTTCTATATGAGTGCAATCAAGTGCTCTGGGATTCCCATTCTTCTCAGTATCAGCTATAATTTGTCATGATCCACACAGTCAAACATCTTTGCATAGTCAATAAAACACAAATAGACATTCTTCTGCTATTCCTTACTTTCAACAAGGATCCATCTGACATCAGCAATGATAACCCTGGTGCCATGACCTCGTCTAAATCTAGTTTGAACTTCTGGCAGTTCCTTATCTATGAACTGTTCCAGACATTTTTTAATGCTCTTTAGCAGTATTTTGCTTGCATGTGATATCAACGATATTGCTGTATAATTTCCACATTCAGTTAGATTAGCCTTCTTCGAAATGGGAAAAAATATGGACCTCTTCCAATGCATTGGCCAGAGAGCCATCCTCCAAATTTCCTGGCCTCGACTCTTGAGTGCATCCAAGCCTGCATCTGTAGATTGAAAGAAGTCA
>NW_006399923.1:1004598-1006088 GCF_000299155.1 Elephantulus edwardii | reverse complement strand
TGACTGTATTCCTTACATCTTCTTGTGATGCTTTCTGGGTTATTAGTTTATCATTTTTCCTCTAAGTGGTTGATGGATTCAAACCATGTGTCTTCAGGATTATAACACAGGTTCTTATTATTTGGCCTCCAGAATATTTTTTATAGTCCAGTAAAAGTGTGATATCATAGAAGTGTATAGTTCTTTTCATTCTACCAGTGATGTTATTGATGCTAAGAATTTCTATTACTTCTCAGTGTAACAGCCTACTGAGATGATGACTCTAAAACACGTTTACCCTTATCAAGACTGGTAACTAAAGTTATTATAAATTAAGGCATAAGTATTCTAAAGGGAGTAAAGAAAATTCTATTTTTCTTGTGTAGAAGTGGTAGATCATATTTTCTGCCAACATGTTCTGTTGTTGTTAAACATGTTTCTGAAAATTAGTGAAACTAGTAAACACACTTATCCCATGACAGATAAACATATGGCTTTATTTCTCAAGAGGCATTAATATCTGTTCTTTCTAATGTCTTAAAGATATTGAAGAATACAAAAACATTTTATGCTGAATTGATAAGAAAAATAGCACAGCTTAAAACAATTTATATAAGTGTCTTAATTAAAATATCTGGTAGTGATTGATTGGGAAAATATATTTTTTCCTTTGGGTGGTTGCTATTATTCCCTAAGAAAAGATAAAATTATTTTAATTTGCTGATGGGAGATATGGATACAACATGAAATTTATAATCCTCAAGCTTCTTTGACTCCTTTATTTTTTTTCAATCCAGTATGTTTATTTTTATGGAAAATTAAATCTATACCTTAGTGATTTTGTTGGTGTTCAAATATAATTAAAGCTTCATAGTTACTGTGTTAAGCTATTAGTACTTGTCATCAAGTCTTTTTCACTCATAGTGACCATATGTAGAGCAGAATGAAACATTGTTGTTATTGTGTCATCTAACAACAACATAAATCATGATATGCTTAAGCCTTGAATCAATCCAGCTCATGGACAGTCTTCCACTTTTTCACAGCGCTTCTACATTATCAAGTACACTGCCACTCTGCAACCTTCATTCAGACTCTTATGGTAATGATAAAATTGCAGAGTGGAGTATACTCGGGGGCGGGGGGGGCGGGGCATTGTATACCAATGAAGGAGTTTTTCTTCTGTTTTTCAACGAGAAGAGCGAATTGGGGGTGGGGGTGGGGTGGACGGGGAGAAAAGTGCAACAATGAATAAATGGAAATCCAAAATCTCTGTAAATGTTCATTGTTGCTGTTGTTGTTAATTTGCCGTCGAGTAGTTTGCGACTCATAGTGACCCTATGTACAATAGCCCTAGACCCAGCTCTATCCTGTGCCAATCTCGTTGCCTCTGACACACCCATCCCGATTACCCCAGTCACTGAATCAATCCACTTCATAGAGGGTCTTCCCCTCCTGCGCTGTCCCTCCACCCTCCCGAGCATCATATCCCTCTCCAAGGACCTGTCTCT
>NW_006399923.1:996783-1002281 GCF_000299155.1 Elephantulus edwardii | reverse complement strand
GTGCAACAATGAATGAATGAAAACCCAAAATCTCTGTAAATGTTCATTAAAACTAATAAAATTTAATAAAAAAAATATTTCAAGACCAGTTAGGATTTAAAATTTTCTAAGTGATGGGTCAGAAAAATCCATTAACACAATTATTATTCAAATTTACATGGAAATCATAAATGTGAAAGATGAAAAAGCCAAAACTTTTTACTGACTCCCTCAGTTTGTAATGACTGGTTTTTAAGTCTGTGAGAATATGGGTCACCTAGTGGCAAAAAGTTGCATTGCCAAGCAGTTCACATGTACCAACCATTCAATGAAATGAAGATGAACATTCTCCTTCTATAGAACTTCAGTTTCTGAAAACATGCTGGACATTCAGCTGTAGATTTGTTCTGACTAGACAGCAAGCAATGGATTCAGTGCACTGTGGTTGGAGTTGTTCTTGTTTTGTGCTGTCGAGTAGCCTATGACCCACGGTGACTCTATGTACAGCAGCTCTGAAGCCTTCCCAGTCCTGAGCCAGTCTCACTAATTCCAACACACCAGTTCTCATTGCCACAGTTACTGTATCAATCCTCTTTATCTGGGGTCTTCCTCTCTTGCGCTGTCCCTTCAATGAATGAGGTCCTTCTCAAAGGACAGGTTCTTCTGGCCACATACCCAAACTGCGCTGGACAAGAGCTTCAAAATCCTAGCCTCCAAGGAGAAACTTGGTTTCACCCTCTGCAAGACATATTTGTTTTCTTGGAAGTACATGGTATGTTCAAAGTTCTTGCTCTAGTACCACAACTCAGTGGTATCAATTCTCTTTCTGTCATCATAATGATTGTCCAGCTCCCTGATGCATTACAAGTCATTGTGAAGATCATGGCCTGAATTAGAAGTACCTTAGTCTCTATTTCTGACATTGTTGCTTTTCAGTGTTCTGGAGAGGACCTTGAGAACAGATTTTCCCAGAGCAATTCATCTGTTCATTTCCTGACTGCTGGTGCCAAAGTGTTGATTATGGAGCTGAGCAAGCTAAAATTGTTAAGAAGGAAGTCTATGGGGGAGAGAATAGTTTAAAAGTATTATATTTTAGGGCATTATGTTTATCGTAAGTGTACGGAATGAGGGTTGCAGAGTGGATTATATTTGGGGTTGGGGGTGGGGTTGGGGGATGTGCGGGGGGGATTGTGTACCAATGAGGGAGTTTTTCTTTTGCTTTTCAAGGAGAGGAACAAATGGGGGGAGGGGGGGGGGGGGGTTGGGGGATGTGCGGGGGGGATTGTGTACCAATGAGGGAGTTTTTCTTTTGCTTTTCAAGGAGAGGAACAAATGGGGGGAGGGGGAGAGGTGGAAGTGGGGTGGGCAGGGAGAAGGGTGCAACAATGAATATATGGAATTCCAAAATCTCTGTAGATGTTCATTGAAATGAAAAATAAATACATTAATAAAAAAAATTGTTAACATCAGTCTCTTCTCCATCCATCATGATGCTGCCAACCGGCCCAGTGGTGAGAATCTTTGTCTTTTTGATGTTGAGCTTCCATACATATTGAAGACTACAGTCTTCACCAAGCGCTTCAAGTCTTCCTCAGTTTCAACAAGCAAGGCCGTGTTATCTGAGTAGCATAGGTTGTTGACGATGCCTCATTACTCCTCTCATAAAACCCTGCTTCCTGAATTATCTGTTCTGCATACAGATTTAGTTCACTATGATAATAATAACCAGGCAATCAAAATGCATTGATAATTACTGATGACTGGAATGTGAAAAATGTAAACAAAGAGAAAAGAACTTCAGTTGGAAAATATGGACTTGAAAGAATGCAAGAGTCTGCAAGACCAAATTTTGCAAGATCAATCAATGAGCTTATTCATAGCAAATAATTTCTTCAACATAAATAGCAAACATTATAAGAAGAAGATTGAACATATCTGTGGGAAGACACAATGGAGAATCTTAATCAGAACCATAACAATAAATAAGGCAGTGACCTACCATGGAAATGCTCATATAAAAAGTAAATTTAAAGCTGATGGAAATTAAAACATGGAACTAAGAATCAAAGTGCAACTTTAAATATAACATGCCAGAATTTAGAAACCATTACAAGAAAAGATATGACACATTGACTACGAAGATAAAAACCAGACAAGTTATGATATGACATAGAGGACAGAATACAAGAGTAAAGCAAGAGGTCATTAAAAAGGCTACTAGGAAAAAAAAGACAAAATATATGTCAGAAAAAAAAAAATCAGAAAAGTTCTCATGAAGGTAAAGTAACTAAAGTGGGAGAAAGAAATGATGAAGTAAAAAGACTGATTTGCATATTTCAAAGATTTAAATATACTATACTATGTTTGTTATTAGTCATTTGGTAATAAAATAATACATAAAAATTATAAATAAAATATATTTGTGTTGTCTGATATATGAAAGTGTGTTTCGAAATACTAAGTGTAGTTAAAAAAAATCTTATGTAATTACTAAAATTACTTCATTTTTTTTTTTGGCTTCAGTTTGAACTTGCCTATGAGTAATTAATGGTCTGTTCCACAGTCCACCCTGGTGTAGGTTTTTGACTGATATTGAGCTTCCCTAATGATTCTTTCCGTGGATGTAGTCAATCTGATTCCTATTCAGTCTATCAGGTGGGGGTACATGTGCAATGGAATAATTTGTGGTTTGTTTATTTGTTTTTTTATGGTATGTATAATGAGTGAATTATTGAACATAAAAAATTCTTACCATAGGACCGATTGGCAAATCATGATAGAGAAAACATTGAAGTTGTCAACAATTTCAACTTACTTGATTTACAGTCAAGAGCCTTGGTACCAGAAGTCTGGAAATTAGGAGACATTACACTGCTAAAGTCTATAGTCAGGGACTTCTCCAAAATATGGAGGGGCAATGATGTCAATTTGAGGACTAAGGTACATTTGATTTAGGCCATGGTATTTTCAATTACTAGTTATGCATCTGAAAGCTGTACAATAAATAAGAATGACAAAATATTATGCTTTTGAGCTGTGGTGTTCGAGAAGATGAATATGCCACCAACTTTTAAAAGAATGAACAAATATGTCTTAGAGAAAGTGAAGTCAGAGTGCTCATTGGAGGAAAAGATGTTGAAATTTCATCTCACATACATTGAACATGTTTCTAAGAGAGGGTATTCCTTCGTCAAGCTTGGAAAGGTGGAAGGTTAGCACAAGAGAGGAAGATCTTCAAACCAGGTGGGATGACACAGTGACTGCTGCAATGGCGCTAGTATGTCAGGAAGTGAAGGAATGGCCCAGGATATGACAGATTTAGATCTGTTTTTCATAGGGACCCTATGGATCATTCTCAACCCAACAAAACCTAACATCAACAACAAAATTGCTTAAACAATGTAATAAACACTTAAAAATCGCATCTTACAACTATTTAAATGTTGCTAATTTAGATAGATCATATTGTTAATTTAGATATGTTAATTTAATTTAGATTAATTTAGCTTAATTTAGATTATTCAGTCTGTCTTTTAAAACCATTGAATTGGAACCAACATAGCAGACCCTCCACTGAAGTTCTGAAGCAGTCAATCATATGGAAGGATAATGTCCATCTTTATTTATGCTCAGAGCTGCTGGTAGATTCATGCCTGCATTGAAATGCAGTGTTTAGGCCAGCAGTTTACCTTCATACAGGCTAGGCTATTAGAGCACCACACTTATTAAAAGGTCAAAGAACTGTGCCCGGTGACTAAGATAATGTCCCTGAAAGCAAATTGAATAGATTTAAGTGGAATCCCATCAGTTACTCATTTATGGAAATTGTTGGTTTACATAACCTCAATCTCAGATTTGTAATCTATATTCAATGAGTATAATAATTTGTAACCATTCTATTTTGTCCAGAGGAATAAATTAAGTTGAGGTATGACAATTTACATTATGCATGTAGTTCCCAAGATTTGATGACTCTTGATATAATAAACATTACTAAGACATTTAAAACAGAAATATGAATTCTGCCTTTGTTTCCATGAAATAACTTTGATCAACAGACTTTGATCAACATGCCTTGAGAACAGACATCGAAACAACAAATGTTTTACTGCTGTTTTCTCTGAAAGTGGATCATAGAAAAGATTTTTCAGAACACCAGAGAGCAGATGAAATCCTGGCAGGTACATATAAATTTCCTCTGGCATTTCTGTTGTCAGTGTGAAGTCTGCTTAAACGCACAATTTCATGGTCGACTAGTTATCATCCTTGGTTGAATTTTTCAGTGAAGGTAAAAGAAAAAAAAAGAAAATCATTGGCTTTCCAGTTGCTGCTCAGCACTCATAAATCTATATGGAAAATACCTTTTTCAGTGAGGTCTTAACCTTTAGAATATACATGTATCTTTGGAACAAGCTATCCTGAAAAGACCAATAGTTCAACTTTAAAATGAACTTTTTGATCACTGAAAACAAATACTATTCAAACAACGCACTTCCATTATGCCTAAAATTTTAACTATGTGCCATAAGAGTATACACTATAAAATAATATATGATAATATCAGTCAGCCAAACATTGTCATGGCCTCCAAACCAAATAATCACTGAACATCCAGTAGATTGTCAGAGGCTGTACTCCCATGAGAAAAGATGCTCATTTTTATTGCACGGAGTAGTTGATGGATTTTAAACACCTACCTTTGGGGTGGCAGAACAGCTCATTACCACTCTTAGTAGTAACACCAGAGACTCCTAATATATAGTATAATAAACTATATTGGAAGCAGGAAGGGGCATCCACTTCCTAAACAACATGCCTCCAGAAACTCGATGAACGTTGATAAATGCCGATAATTGTAGAGGGGATCCAGGCCTCTTTGTTCATAGGTTCACTATGAGCTGTGCTTGACTTGAAGACAATCAACATCAATAACAATAAACTATAAAGAATGTGTTGTTGTTGTTGAGTGCTGTCGAGTCACTTGTGACTCATAGCAACCCTATGTACAACAGCCCTAAACTCTGTTCTGTCCTGTGCCAATCTCACTGTCTCCGACACACTCATCCTGATTACCCTACTCACCAAATCAATCCATCTTCTAGAGGGCCTTCCCCTCCTGTGCCTGCCCTCCACCCTTTCAAGCATGATGTCCTTCTCCAAGGACAGGTCTCTCCATACAACATGACCAAAGTATGTCAGACAAACCCTCAGAATTCTTGTCTCCAAAGAGCAGCCCGGTTTAACTCTGTCCAAGATGAATCTGTTTGTTTCCTTAGCAGTCCATGGTACCATCAAAATTCTTCTCCAACACCAAAGCTCAAAGGCATCTATTCTTCTTCTGTCCTCCCTAGTCATTGTCCAACTCTCTGACGCAGAATATGTGATTACAAAGACCATAGCCTGTATCAGATGCACCTTCGTCTCCGGAGAGACACCGTTGCTCTTCAGTACTTTAGAAAGGTCCTTAACAGCAGACTTTCCCACTGCAATACATCTTTTAATTTCCTGACTGCTGGTGC
>NW_006399923.1:993818-996238 GCF_000299155.1 Elephantulus edwardii | reverse complement strand
TACTACCAGTTTTCAACCAAGATCCATCTAACATTAGCTACAATATCCCTAGTACCACGACCCCTTCTAAACCCAGCCTGGACTTCTGGCAATTCTCTGCTGATGTGCTGTTCCAGTCATTTTTGGATAATATTCAGCAGAATCTTGCTTGCATGTGAAATCAATGATATTTTCCTATAGTTTCCACACTCTATTGGGTCACCTTTCTTTGGAATGGAACAAATATAGATCTCTTCCAGTCAGTTGGCCAAGTGTTTGTTCTCCAGATATCTTGACACAACTTTGTGAGCACGTCCAGGGCATCATCTGTTAGCTGAAATATGTCAATTAGTATAGCATCTATTCCTGGGGCCTTATTTTTTGTTCTTTCCTTCAAAGCAGCCTGAGCTTCTTCTTTCATCACCATAGGCTCTTGCTCATATGTTGTTTCATGAAATTCTTCTGTGTTTGCCAATTCCTTTCGATACAATGACTCAGTATATTCTTTCCATCTCCTCTTAATACTTCCTGGATCATTTAATTCCAGGATGCCTAACACATCCTGGATTATAGCTATTAGAGGTTTGAATCTGTTCTTCAATTCTTTGAGCTTAAGTAATGGTGAGCAAATTAGGCCCTTTTGATTTTCAGACTCCAGCTCCTTGCACATCTCGTTTTAATATTTTGCTTTGTCATCCCATGCTGCCCTTTGGAATCTTCTGTTCAGCTCTTTAGTGTCTTGAATTCTTCCTTGTGCTTTGGCTTCTCTGTACTCCAGTGCAATATTCAGAGTTTCTTCTGACATCCATTTTGGTCTTTTCTTCTTCTTCTGTCTTTGTAATGAACATTTGCACTCTTCTTGAATGATACCCTTAATATCCTCCCACAACTCATCTGATCTTCACTCATTTGTGTTCAAGGCCTCAAACCTGTTCTTGAGATGGTCCTGAAATTCAGGTGGTATAGACTCAAAGTTATATTTTTTATTCCCGTGGATTCAGTTTAATTTTCCTCACCTTCAGCTTGAACTTGCACATGAGTAGTTGGCCGTCTGTTCCACAATCACCTCCTGGCCTAGTTTTCACAGCTGATATTGAGTTTCTCCAGCAGTTCTTTCCACAGATGTAATCGATCTGACTCCTATGCATACCATCAGGTGAGATCCATGTGTATAACCTGCATTTATGTCTCTTAAAGAATATATAAAAATTAATATTTCCAAGTCTTTTGAATAATATTGCATTATTGTTGTTGTTAAATGCCATCAAATTTAGTATGACTAAAAGAATGAAACCTGTCCTATTTTGTGCCATGTTCATCATCTCTGACACACTTGAGCACATTCCTGTAGTTATTGTATTAATCCATCTCATTAAGAGTCCTCCTTTTTCTGATTTTCCAAATTTGCAAGCATAATGACTTTTTCCAAAGAAGAGTTGCTCCTAAAAAAATGCCCAAAGAATGTGAGACAAATTTTACCATCCTTGTCTCTAAAACTAGTGCATATCTCTTTGTTATTTTGGTACCCCATGTGATAATCAATATTACTCCTCAACACCACAAGGTAAAGGCAACAGTTCTTCTTTTGTTACCTTTACTCATTTTCTAGCTCTCAGATGTACTGCAAGTGACTAAAAGCCTGTGACCTGAATCATGTGCATCTTAGTTCTCAAACTGGCATCACTGGTACTCAGTAATATAGAGAGGCCCCAGACAACATCAGTGATATTCTTCTGGATGAATTATATGTTATACAATTGCTAGAGATATAGAAAAGAATACTTGAAGAAATGATATTTAAAAATGTTATGTATTTTATTTTGCAAAGTATCTACATTTAAAAGAAATTTTATGAATATCAAATAAGTGCCATTTTATGACATATTACTGGAAGACAATGGTAAAAAAAAAAATTAAGAAGAACTCTGGAGATTTTTTAGAACAATAAGGCCATTTTTAAAATCAGACAACACTGTTGTTACGTGCTTCTGAGTAACTTCCAAGTCAGACAACCATAAGTACAACAGAACAAAATCCTTCCAGATCTTGTGCCATTCTTAAAAACTCTTCTCCATAAACATGGGTGTGCATATATCTGCTTGGATGTCATTTATGGTCTCTTTAAAGTATATTCCCAGTAATGGAATTGCTGGGTCAAATGGTATCTGTATTTGCAACATTTTGAGAAAACGCCACACCGCTTTCCACAGTGGTTGCACCATTTTACACTCCCACCAACAGTGAATAAGGGTTCGAGTCTCTCCACAACCTCGCCAGCATTTGTTGCTAGCTGTTCTGTTAAATTTTGCCATGTTTATCGCAGCTTTGTTCACAATAGCAAGGAGCTGGAAACAACCTAAGTGCCCATCAACAAATAAATGAATAGAGAAGCAGTGGTATATTCACACAATTGAATACTATGCTGCATTGAAAAACAAGGA
>NW_006399923.1:967172-990298 GCF_000299155.1 Elephantulus edwardii | reverse complement strand
TCTATCTATGGTCAACTGATCTTTGACAAGGAGATGAAATCAGTGAAGTGGGGGAGAGACAGGTCTTTAGAGAGGGACATCATGCTGGGTAGAGTAGAGGGACAGCGCAGGAGGGGAAGACCCTCTATGAGGTGGATTGATTCCTTGACTGGGGTAATAGGGATGGGTGTGTCAGAGGCAATGAGATTGGCACAGGATAGAGCACGGTTTAGGGCTGTTTTACATAGACAGGGTCGCTATGAGTCGCAAACGACTCGACAGCACATAATAACAACAACATGATTATCATAAGAGTTCGGAATGAGGGTTGCAGAGTGGAGTATACTTGGGGTGGGGATGTTCCGGGTGGGGGAGAGGATTGTGTACAAATGAAGGAGTTTGTCTTTTGCTTTTCAAAGTGAGGAGCGAACTGGGGGTGGGGGTTGGGGTGGGGTGGGTGGGGAGAAAAGTGCAACAATGAATGGAGAAAAACAAATTTTTCTTCTCTACTTAAACCTGTTGTAGAAGCCACCGTGTCAATCCATCTAACCAACGGTTTTCTTTTCATTTTCTAAATATTATGTCATTTTTCAAGCTTTGGTCCCTTCTGATAACATAATCAAAGTATGTGGCCAGGGAATTTCATCATCCTTGCTTCTAAAGAAGGGTTTTGTTTTTGTTTGTTTTCTGTTTAAATTTTTTTTCTGTTTAGAAAATCAACACTCTTGGCATCAGCAGTCAATAAATCAAAAGATGAATTATGTTAGATAATTCAGCTCTCAGAGACCTTTCCAGAGTCCTGAGAAGCAATGATGTCAGTCTAGAGACTAAGGTGCTCCCAATTCAGGCCATGCGCCTCACAATTATTTGTAAAGCATCGGAGAGCTGAACAATGACTAAGGATGAAAGAAGAAGAATTGATGCCTTTGAGTTGTGGTGCTGGAAAGAGTCTTGGACATACAATATACTGACAAGGAAATTAATGTGTCTGTCTTGGAGAGGGTGAAACCAAGTTTCTCCTCGGAGGCTATGATTTTGAAGCTCTGTTTCACATTCTTTGGGCATGTGGCCAAGAGTTACTGATCCTTAGAGAAGGACATCATACATCATGAGGGACAGAACATGAGAAGAAGACCCTGGATTAGATGGGTTGATATAGTAGCTAGGGTAAGGGGAGTCAGTGTGTCTGAGTCTGTGAGACTGGCTCAGGATAGAGAAGGTGTCAGAGCTATTGTACATAGGGTCGCTATGAGTTGCAAGCGACTTGATGGCACAAAAATAACAAAAATTTAGACTATTTTTTTATCTAAAAAACTGAAGCATGGTATATTTAATGTATGTGATGGCAAAGGTAAAAAGTCAATAAATAATTATATATTTTAAAATAATAATTCTTTATAAATAAGAGATAAATGAAGAATTTACTATGGATTGAAAATCAATTCTTTGAAGACATCATCAGTGAGGTAAACACTAAGTTATATAGAAATACTCAAAACTTCAAATGCATAGCCATTAAATTAGAACTGACTCATAGCTGAGCCTCTGGTGTGCTTTCTAAGGCAATACATTTTACAAAGGATTATTCCTTTATCTCCCACACAGCAGTGAATTCGAAAGATGTGCAGCATTGAGTAACAGTGCAAGGTCTTATAGACTATGGCACCAGAGTGTGCAGGAGAGGAACAGTGGTTCACATTGTCTCTGGATAATTCCTTTATGAAAGAAGAAGAAAATCATGCAGAGGTAAGTATGAAGGCAATATACATGACAATGTAACCAAACGATTTCCAGGAACTACCAGAAAACAGGAAAGAGGGTTAAACAATCTCTCCTAGAATTCTCAGATAGAATCAACATAATCAAAATTCAAATTTATAATCATTGTTGTCATGTGCCATTGAGTCACCTGTGACTCATAGTGAACTTATGCACAATAGCTCTGAACCTGGGTTAATCCTGAGCCAATCTCACTGTTATTATTCAGTTAACAGATGCTGCCCTGGATGTGCTCACCAAGTTGTGCCAAGAAATCTGGAGAACGACCACTTGGCCAACTGACTGGAAGAAATCTATATTTGTTCCTATTCCAAAGAAAGGTGACCCAACAGAATGTGGAAACTACAGAACAATCTCACTGATTTCACACACAAGCAAAATTTTACTGAAGATTATCCAAAAACGACAGGAACAGTACATCAACAGAGAATTGCCAGAAGTCCAGGCTGGGTTTAGAAGGGGTCATGGTAGCTGATGTTAGATGGATCTTGGCTGAAAACAGGGAATACCAGAGGAATGTATATCTGTGTTTCATTGACTATGCAAAGGCATTTGACTGTGTAGATCATAACAAACTATGGCTGACTCTGAGAAGAATGGGAATCCCAGAACACTTGATCGTTCTAATGCGAAACTTATACTTGGACCAGGAGGCAGTCCTCAGAACAGAGCAAGGGAACACTGCATGGTTCAAAATTGGGAAGGGCGTACACCAGGGATGCATCCTATCTCCCATACCTTTTCAACCTATATGCAGAACAGATTATCCGGGAGGCTGGGCTCTATGAGGAGAAATGTGGGGTCAAGATTGGTGGACGATTTATCAACAACCTGCATTATGCGGATGACACAACCCTGCTTGCTGAAACTGAGGAGGACCTGAAGCGCCTGCTGCAGAGTGTCAAGGACTGCAGCCTACAATATGGATTGAGGCTCAATATCAAGAAGACAAAGATTCTCACCACTGGACCAGTTGGCAGCATCAGAATGGATGGTGAAGAGATTGAGATTGTACACAGCTTTAGTGTGCTTGGCTCCATAGTCAACAGTCTTGGCACCAACAGCCAGGAAATTAAAAGGCGTATTGCCATGGGAAAGTCTGCTGTTAGGGACCTCTCCAAAGTACTGAAGAGCAATGGTGTCTCTCTGGAGACTAAGGTGCGTCTGATACAGGCTTTGGTCTTCACAATCACTTGTTATGCATCAGAGAGTTGGACAATGACCAAGGAGGATAGAAGGAGAATTGATGCCTTTGAGCTGTGGTGTTGGAGAAGAGTATTGAGAATACCATGGATTGCTAGGAAAACAAACAGATTTGTCCTGGAGAGGGTTAAACCGGGTGGCTCCTTGGAGGCAAGGATTCTGAGGTTCCCTCTAACATACTTTGGACATGTTGTGAGGACAAACAGGTCCTTGGGGAAGGACATCATGCTTGGGAGGGTGGAGGGACAGCGCAGGAGGGGAATGCCCTCTATGACGTGGATTGATTCAGTGACTGGGATAATCGGGATGGGAGTGTCAGAGACAGTGTGATTGGCACAGGACAGAGAGGCGTTTAGGGCTGTTGTACATAGGGTCTCTATGAGTCGCAAGTGACTCGACGGCACATAACAACAACAACAAAAACAATCTCACTGTTTCCTATATACCTACCTCCATTACCCTAGTTACTGTGTTACTCAGGTGAAAGTTAGCTGAAGAACTAGAAACAAGTAGCAAAATAAAACTTTGAGTCTATTCTATCTGAATTTAAAAACCATCTCAAAAATAGATTGAAGCATTAAACACTACGGATTGAATATTTGATGGCTTGTGGGATGATACTAAGGATATCATATATGAAGAAAGAAAAAGCTCAAACAAGAAATAAAAGACAAAGGAAGAAGTCAAAGGAGACTCTAAACATTGCACTAGAATGCTGAGAAACCAAAATAAATGTAAGAGATAGAGTATTTTCAAAAGCTGCTCAAGAAGACAAAGAAAAGTATTATGATGGAATCTGATGTCAGAAAATAAAAAGGTTTAGGAATATATAGAGTTAAAGGTTATTGTTTATTTCTACAAATTAGTGGAGAAAAACTAAAACGTTACTTTTGCTTTTGTTGTTGTTGGCTTCTGTCGAGTTGAGTACAACTCATAGCAAGCTTAAGAAAGAAAGATCTGAACCCTGTTCTAGCCTGTGCCATCCTCACACTTTGTGACACACAAGAGCCCATTGAGGCAGTCACTGTGTCAATCCACCTGGTAAGGGTCTTCCTCTCCTGCGTTGACCCTCCACCTATCCTAACATCATGTTCTTCTCCAAGAAATAGCCCTTCCTAGCAACATGCTCAAAGTGTGTGAGGCGAAGACCCATCATTCTTGTCTTCAAAAAGCACACCAGCTTCATCCTCTCTAAGACATATTTGTTTGTTCTTTGGCCCTCCACTAGATGTTTAGTGTTCCTAACCAACATCACAGTTCAAAGGTATCAATTTTTCTTCTCCCATCCTTATTCACTGTCACACTCTTAGATGCATAGCAAGTAATTGGAAAAACAATGGCCTGAATCAAACAAACTTTGGTCCTCAAACTGACATCTCATCTTTACTTCTCAATAAATTGGAGAGGTTCCTAACTGCAGATTTCCCCAGTGCAATGTGTCTTCTTATTTTGTGACTGCTTGTAAAAGGGTGTTAGTTGTGGATCCAAGCAATTTGAAGTTGTTTATAGTTTCAATCTCTTATCCATCCATCATGATGTTGCCTAGCAGTCCAGTGATAAGAATCACAATCCATACTGTAAGCTGCATTCATTGTTCTTCTGCAACAGGTGTTTCAAGACCTCCTCACTGTCAGCAAGCAAAGTTGTGTCATCTGCATGACACAGGTTATTGATGAGTCTCTCTCCAATCTTGATGCCACATTTTTTTCATAGGAGTTCAGCTTCTCAAAATATTTGTTCATCATACAGATAAAATAGCTATTGAAAGATAATTCAACCTGGATTCACTCCTTTCTTAATTTTAAACCAAGCAGTATTCCTGTATACTCTCCACACAACAGTCAGCTGATCCAGATACAGGTTTCACGTGAGCACAGTTGAGTGCTCCAGCACTCCCATTCTTCTCAATGTCAGCTACAACTTACTATGATCTGCGCAGTCAAGTGCCTTTGCTTAGTCAAATGCCTTTGGCCAATTTGAATCAGATAATCATGGTATACAATGCAGGGAATAAAGAGACACAAGAAGAATAGTGTTACATTCATAATAAAAAAGTGAATTTCAAGTTCTATCACACACACAACATCAGGAATCCACGAAGTCACACAAGACAGGATCTGAGAGCTTTCTCCAATCTCCTTGATCAGGTATCACCTTTTTCCCAGAAGGGCATCAGCTACCTTAAACTCATCTTTTGGGAACAGATATCTTCAGCCTCAAATCTATTTGAGGGTCTAACTAACAAACGCTACCACAGCATCAGATCTAGAAGAAACCTGTCCAGATCTTGGAATTATCACGTTGTGTCAGCAATGACAACAGAGACGGTATGTCATAGAACTTAGCAGAAGCTCTGTGCTCAGGATCTCCCCTCAGTGCAGCCTCAAGCAATAATCTTTCTCTGAAGTTGGTTCAGGGGATTTGGACTTACAACTCCCAAAGGAAGAAATGGACAACAGCATGAGAAATCAGTAGCACTAGGTAGTGCAAGGTATCACAGAAGTGACACTTAGGGTAGACTAACAGATACGGTAATTGAGGTTGGGCCCTCAAATTTGGAAACAGAAAGAAGGAGAAATAGTTGTAAAAAGAAATTAACAATTTGTACATGGAATGTGAGAAGTGTGAATGTAGAAAAACTGGATATTATAAAAAAAGAAATGGAACACATAAATATTTACATATTGGGTATTAGTGAAATGAGATGGATTGGCATGGGACATTTTGAATCCACGATTATATGATCTATTATGCTGGAGATGAAAAGGTGAGAAAAAAATGGGATCATTTTCATAGCAAAAAAGGTCATTTCTAGGTTCAACTTGAAGAACAATATTGTGAGTGACAGAAAAATATCCATATGCTTACAAGACCAGTTAATACCACTATCATTAAAATTTATGTGCCTACAAGCAGAGCCAAAGAGAAAGAAATGGAGAATTTTTACCAAATCTTGTAGTCCAAAATTGACCAAACATAGAATCAAGTTGCATTAATGATAATGGATGACTGGATTATAAAAGTGAAAAGCACCAAAAAATGGTGGTTGTTTTTGTTGATAGCCTTTGATTTGAGCTTGACTCATAACTCTCAGGGCAATGCCTGAAGCCCCTTTGCAATGACCGATATTTATCAAAGTTCATAGTTTCCAAGAGGCATATTTTTTAGGAAGTAGATGCCACTACTCCTTCCAAACCTGTTGCAGTATGTAATTGTTGTTATGTGCCATTGAGTCCCTTGCGATATGTAGTGACCCTATGCATAGTGCTTTCTGTCCACTTTCAAGCATGATGTCCTTCTCCAGGGATATACCTCTCCTGGTCACATCCTCAAAGTAAATGAAGCGGAGCTTCAAAATCGTAGACTCCAAGGAGAGACTTGGTTTTACTCTCCCTAAGAAAGGTGTATTTGTTCCCTTGGTAGTCCACGGGATGTTCAAGACTTTTCTCCAGGAACACAACTTGAAGACATCTATTCTTCTTTCATCCTTAGTCATTGTCCAACACTCTGAAGTATAACAAGTAATTGAGAAGACCACGGCCTAGATTAGGTGCACATTTGTATGACAACAGGTTTCCCCAATGCAATTCATCTTTTTTATTTCCTGGCTGCTGGTGTTAAGAATATTGACTGTGGATCCAAGCAAGCTGTAATTGCTAACAACCTCAATCTCTTCTCCATCTATCATGGTGCTGCCAATTGGCCCAGTGGTGAGAATCATTGTCTTCTTGATGTTAAGCTTCAATCCATATTGAAGACTATAGTTCTTGACCTTTTAAAGCAAGTACTTCAGGTCTTCAATTTCATCAAGCAAGGTTGTGTCATCTTGATACTGTGCTTATATAAAACCTATACTAGGACAAAGAAGCAGTCCTCAGAACAAACAAGGAAACACTGTATGGCTCAAAATCAGGAAAGGAGTGTGTCAGGGATGCGTCCTGTCCCCACTCCTTTTAAATCTGTATGCAAAACAGACCATTCAGGGGCAGGGCTTTATGAGGAGGAATGTGGCATCAAGACTGGTGGAAGAAGTGGTAGTAGTTGGAAAATACAGACTTGGTGACAGAAACGAGGCTGGAAATAGAATGAATTTTTTTTTATTTACAATGACTTACTCATTGTAAATACCTTTATTAAAACTACAAATAATGACTTTTCACATGATCTCACCTGATGGGCTAAATAGTAATCAAATTGATTGCTTTTGCTGTTACTAAGGTGGAAAAAAAGAAATGATGAGGGTTAATTTATGACCTGAGACAAAAGGATATAAAGATGAATCTGAGAGTTTCTTTAAAGCTATATATATATATGATGGGGTTTTTTTCCTTTACATGTCGTAATATTTGTAAAAATGATTAAGGTTTTGATGGGCCATATTGTAATTAGAAAAAAAAATGTAAGTCACCTGGATATTAATCGGGTATTCAAAAAGGGAAAAGTTCTCTAAAAGAATGCTTAGCAGTAGAATTTTATTCAGTTTAGAGCTGTGGCTAAGAAATATGAAGCCCCACCCAGTTCTCTGAGGTGATTTACATTGGAAAGCAGACAAGTGAAAAAAGAGAGACACTGACCTCTTAAAACTGGCAAAAGCAGTTTGGGTTTTGAGGCAGGGTAAAATTGCCCATTCCATTAAAGGCAGCTAGTGCATATGCTCATGCATGGTGGCCTCCAGGATTCACTGGTGTGGTATTAAGAGGTATGCAGCAATGAAGATACTGGCTGATTTTGGAAAAGTTCCATCAGCATTGTTGCCCTAGGATACACATGGATAAGCACAAAAGGATGCCGACTTTGAGAAACAGAGAGCCATGTGGACTCTCATCTTGTTGACTTAGCCCAGTGTGAGCGCTAAGACTGAGTAAAGGGACCAGTCAATCTGGAACATAGGAAGGATGTGGACTCCTGAGTTTGCACCTGATGCATACTTGAACTTAGTGCTGGATGGCTTAAGATGTGTTTACCAGAATCCAGGAAGAGGTTCCATGCTGGGAGCTAGTGTTGATGGCTGCAATGTGATTTGCTCTTGAATAGACTGCTTATGGATACAGATGTTAAAAACTTTAACTGGAACAGAAGCCTCTTAAAACAAGGAACATATCTGGGACCTCAGAATAATGTTATGACGTTGTTGTCCTTGCAACTGATAGAGACCATATGTATAACAACTCTGAGCCCTGCTCTATCTTGAGCCAATTTTATCGTCTCTAAAACACCTACCCGTATTCACCCAATCTTTGGGTCAGTGTTTCTCCTTCAGGGTCTTCCTGTCTTGCACTATCATTCCACACTTTCAAGCATGATGTGCCTCTCCATGGACTGGACCCTCATTGCAACTTGCCCAAAATATTTCATAATAAACTTCTAAATCAGGGAGCTCTGGTGACCTAGTGGCAAGAAGCCGTACTGCAGTCCCAGAGGTGTATGGTTCAAATCCACCAGATGCTCTGCTGAAGAAGGAGGGACAATCTCCTCCTGTACTTTGATGGTACACACACACACAAAAAAAAGAAAAAAATTCAAAAAATTTCAAAATCTTTCACTTTAAGGAGCAACCTGGTTTCATCCTCCTCAGGGTAAACTTTTTTGTTCTCCTATTAGTCCATGATATATTGAATACTCTTCTCCAGCAGCACAACTAAAAGTTGTCAATTCTTCTATCATCCTTAGTCATTGTCCAGCTTTTTTGATGCATAACAAGTAATTGCCAAAAGTATGAATTGGATCAAGTTCACCATAGTCTCTAGACTGACATTGGTCTTCTTTAGTACTCTGGAGAGATTCCTGAAATCAGATTTTCACAATGCTATCAACCTTTTGATTTCCTGGATGCTGATAACAAGAATACTGACTGTGAAACCAAACAAGCTGAAGCTGTTAACAATTTCAATCATTTCCCCATCTATCGTGATACTACCAATCAGCCAAGTGCTGTGAACATTGTTTTCTTGATGTTAAGTTTCAATATATATTGGAGGCTGCAGTCCTTTACCTCTTCCAGTACATGTCTCAGACCCTCCTCATTTTCAGCATGCAAGGTTGTATCATCTGCATAACACAAGTTGCTGAAGAATCTTCACAATCTTGATGCTATATTACTTCTTATATAGAGTCTGGCCACTCAGATGATCTGTTCCACATATAGATTGAAAATGTGTGGAGATAAGATACATTGGTGGTGAACACCATTCCTGATTTTGAACCATGAAGTGTTTTCCTGCTCTGTTCTGATGACTACCTCCTTGTCCAAGTATAGATTTTGCATGAACACAATCAAGTGGTCTGGGAATCCCATTCTTACAGTTACAGTTTGCCATGATCCACACCTTTGCATAGTCAATGAAACACAGATAGACATTCCTCTGATACTCTCTGCATTCAGCCAAAATCCATCTAACATTAAAGGGTTGGGAGATTCAGAAATTATATCTATAAAATGGGGGAGACTAAAGCATAAGGGATGAAGTTGCTGATTACACTAATACCAATATAGCTATTGAATATTGCATGGGAAAAGATGAATTTTCATAGATAAATACTAATGGCTAGAAAAGGTATAGAGTGACCTATGGAATTTACCTTTCAATATGACTTTTCCAGCCATTACTTGGCTTTGCTCTAGGACTGGTTAAAACCGTGCATATATGATGTATTAGTCTATCCAGAAAGGGACTGACTACCATTGCACAAGGGGATTGGTTAGTTTCAGTAACTGACAATAGGATTGGTTAGTCTTGTCAATAAGTTGAATAACATTGCACAAGGGGATTGGTTAGTTTCAGTAACTGACAATAGGATTGGTTAGTCTTGTCAATAAGTTGAATAACATTAGCTTCAGAGATCAGAAGCCCCCAGACATAAAAGAGGAAAGAGACCTTCCCCACTACAGTGAAGAAGAGGCAGAAAAGTAGAACATGTTTCTTGACTACAGTAGCAGCCACAGCTCAACTGGAGAACTGATGTGAGATGGAATTTTGAGGGGGTAGGAAGTCAATACTGGCAGGGCTAAGAACTCAGCTGAAAATTGGGGGTTGAGAGCCAATATTGACAGGATAGAGAACTTTTCTTGACAATTGTGAGTGAAGCCAATATTGGGAGAAGAGAACTTGGAAACAATTAAAGACAATACTAGAGGGTAAGATATCTGCTTGCACATTTTTAGAGTTCTGTTGATAGCATTATGTCATCAATCTAGATAATTTCCTTTTGACTACTTCAATGTGTCTCTGTGTAGCCTGTGAATTACCACATCAGATTTTGGACCAAGCAAACCACTAATATTGGTGTTGAGCTAAGTAGAAAGAGGCATGGAAACATGGGGAACTTGTCCGATCTCATTGGAATTGGTTTTGTGTTATTAATGCTGTGGACTGAAACTTTTACCCACTGTGAAGTTGCAAAAGGACAGGGAAGGACTCATTTGGCAATTCTCAAGTTGAAAAAACTGAGGGGGGAAAAGTCAAACCTTGAGTTGCAATATTGAATGATGCTATGTGAAAAATCTACCTCTTCGATCAATTTCTGACAGTAACAGTTGATAGAAATCAACTATTTCCTCATCTGTACTTTGGTTGTTGGTGCATAAATTTGAATGGTAGTGGCTTTAACAGGTCTTCTTTGTGTGTGTATATGGATATTATACTGTTACTCACAATATCATATTTCAAGATGGATCTGGAAGTAGCCTTTTTAACTATGAAAGTGACCCAGTTTTTTCCTCACCTTTTCATCTCCATCATAGTAGATTACATGGTCGTCTGATCCAAAATGTTCCATGCCAATTTTGCTCATTTCATTAATATCTAATATGTCAATATTTATGTGTTCTAGTTCTTTCTTAACAAAGTCTAGTTTTCCAACATTCATGTTTCTCACATTCCACGTTCTTGTTGTTGTTAAATGTCATCGAGTTGTAGGCAACTCATAATGACCTTATGAACAAAAGACCTAAACACTTGTATAACTTTCTTCATTTCTCCAAATTCCTAGGGTTTCCAGAAGTGGATGTCACTCCTGTTTTAAATTGGGGAGCTCCACCAAACACTGTCTTCCATTGGTGACCAGTATTGCTTTTGGCACATCAGGGTCACAGTGTTCAACATCACAGCAACCACAGGTGACCTCTGTACAACAGCTTGACAGACCACTACTATAGCACCTAGAAGAATGCTTGACCAAAAACAATTAAAAGCAGGCCTGAGGGATGCAGATTAAAATCTCCCACCTTTGGCTCAGTAGCATCATTTTCTATTAGGACAACTGAGCTTTCTCTATGTTGTTGTTGTTAAATACCATTGAGTCGTAGGCGACTCATAGCTACTCTATGAACGAAAGACCTTGACACTTGTATAACTTTCTTTGTTTCTCCAAATTCATAGGGTTTCCAGAGGCAAACTATTTCAGAAGTGAATGCCATTCCTGCTTCCAAGATTGTTTTAATTGTGGAGATCCACCAAACATTGTCCTCCATGTACAAATTGTTTATTTCTTCTTAAATTGTTCCTCTTCCTTTGTGTTTCCAAATGTGAGGGCTTAGTCTCAGTTGCCATATCTGTTAGTCTACTCTAAGTGTGCTCAGCTGTACATAGATTTTCAAAGCCTGTTATATTTTGGAACTGAATGGCCAACACTTCTTCCTACTCTGTCTTAATTTGGATGCTTAGTTTTAGAATATTATCAGACAATCATTTTACCTAGTAGATGGAAGATACTTCTCTTACAGAAATTATCAATACATTCACTATCTCACCACCCACCCAAGCACATGTGTCTCGTCTCAGGAAGCAGCGCTTTATGAGGAAGCATGTGGCATCAAGATTGGAGAAAGACTCATCAACAGCCTATGATATGCAGATATGCAGATGACATAAACTTGCTTGCTTAAACTGAGGAGAACCTAAAGAACTTGCCACAGAAAATCAAGTACTGTAGTCTCCTTGTGGATTGAAATTCAACATCTAGAACACAAAGATTCTCACCACTGGGCCAATTGGCATCACCATGATAGATGAAGAAGAGATTGAGGTTGTTAATAATTATAGCTTGCTTGGATCCACAATTAATACTCTTAACCCCAACAGTCAGGAAATCAAAAGACAAAATGCACGGGGGGAAATCTGCTGTCAGGGACCTCTCCAGACATGGTCTTTGCAATTAATTTTACGCTTCAGAGTGCTGGACAAGGACTAAGTATGACAGAAGAAGAATTAATGTCTTTAAATTGTGGTGCTGGAGAAGAGTCTTGAGCATACTATGGACTGCCAAATAAACAAATAAGTCTGTCATGGAGAGGATAAAACCAAGTTTCTCCTTCGAGGGTGATTATTACATAATCTCCATAATGTAGAGGTGGGAATCTGTCTGTCTTCTAACACCACATCTCTGTCTCCATATGACTTTTTTTAATACATTAATTGGGAAGCCACTTTTAAACGAGGATTTTATTGTTCTGATTGCATTAGCATTAAAGTGATCCTTTTAAAATATAAAAAAAGTATGATATTGTCAAAAGTTGGACTATGACATTAAAAAGAAAAATGCTTTGCTTTTAAAAAAGGAAAGAACTGACACTTTTTTGGTTATAGACTCAAGAAATAATCAAATAACCATAGGAAAGGCTCATCCCTTACAATCAGTTAAAGTTTGGCTTCATGCTTTATCTTGGAAATGCAGTTAAATTAACATTTATTCCACTCTAGTATTACTGTTGAAAGTCAGCCAGTCCCTTAATTTTATATTAAATGCAAGCCAGAATCCTAAATTTCTCTTGTTTCTGAAAGGCATCCAATCTCTTAACTCATTAGCAGGTAGAATGTGTTCTATCTTTTACCTAGCAGAAGCAATATCTTCAAAGTTCTGAACTGTTAGCTGAGAAGTTAGTGTCTTTGACCCACCAGCTATCCTGAGGAAGAAATATGTTTCTTCCTCCTTGAGTCAAGAGTGTTGTTAGGTGTTGATGAAATGATTGTCTCATAAAACCCATTTCTACAATCACAACAATAAAAAAATTATTGTCCTATCCTCAGCATCTTCAACATTTTGTTGTTATATTTCAATTCATTGTTTCCTTTCAACTTGAGATCATCTTCTCTCGTTGTATCAGAGAATATTATGTTGATATTCATAATATTTTCATTGATCATTTTTCCCCATGGTAAGCTGTCTTACTCCAGAAGCTCTGCTGAGACTAGTACATCAGACATAACCCTGCTGGAATTTGAAACGCCATTGACATAGCTTTACAACCACAGGCCAGTCAGCACAGTATGACAAACTGATAATGAGTGGCTGTCTTTAATGATTACAGTCTTGTAATTCTTATGGAGAAGTTCTGCACCATGTAATGTCACTATTACTCATTATCACATAAAAAACAATGGTATGTGAATTAACTTGTTTGGATTCATTTAGACCAAAGGAGTAATGGTCTCTTCTATAATAATCAATCCGTAATGTGTAAAGATAATCATGTAAATTAAATTCTGACTCATGTAAACCTAGTATGTGCAAAATAGAACTACACTGCATACTTTTCAAGACTGTGGCCTTTAACAAGAATACCACTGGACTCCATATCTGAGGTTGTTTCCAATGGATTTGAACTAGCAAGTTTTCCTTTCATAATCACGTGCTTAACTGTACTCCAACTTACACAGTGAGTTGTTGGTGCTATGTGCTGTCAAGTCAAATATTCCTCATAGCTACCCTATGCACATACACCTATGCACACACGCCCTATGCACAATATCTCTGAATCCTGCTCTATCCTGAGCCAATCTCACTAGCTCTGATACACTTACCCCTATTACCCTAATTATTGTGTCAATACATCTTATCCGGGATCTTCCTCTCCTCTCTCTTTACCCTTCCAAGCATGATATCCTTCTCCAAACACTTGTCCTTCCTGGCTACATACTCAAAAGTATGTGAGAGGGAGTCTCAAAATCGTTGCATTCAAAGAGTAGCTTGGTTTCACCCTCTCCAGGACAGACCTCTCAGGTGTTTCTTTGTTTGTTTGTTTTAAAATACATTAATACTTTTTTTTAAAAATTATAGTGCTTTACTTACAAAGTTTGTATGCATTATTTTTCATATCAGATCTATCCCATTTCCTTTACCCACCCCTCCATATACCCATCAAATTGTGCCACTTTATGAATGCCACCGTACCTATCCCCACTCCTCTGCTCCTACCTTCCCTTACTTGGATCCTCATAATGTTTTACTAGTTATCTTTCTATTTCTACAATAATCAGACTTGTTAGTTTTCTTGGCAGTCTATGGTGTGTTTAATACTCTTCTCCAGTACCACAACTCAAAGGTGTAAATGATTCTTCCGCCATGCTTGGTCGTTGTCCAGCTTTCTAATGCATAGCAAGTAATTTCAAAAACCATGGACAGAATCAGGTAGGTGCATGTAAGTTTCTGGACTGACATTCTTACTCTTCAGCACTCCGAAGAGGTTCCTGACAACAGATTTTCCCCAATGCAATTATTTGTTTTTATATTTCCTGACTGCTGATATCAAGAGTGTTGATTGTGGAATTGAGAAAGCTGAAATTGTTAACAATCAAAATCTCTTGTCTTTGTATCATGATGCTGTCAATGGACTGACTTAGTGGTGAGACTCATCATATTCTTGAGGTTCAGCTTCAGTGCATATTGCAACCTACAGTCCTGGACCATCTGCAGCAAATTCTTCCGGCCCTCCTCAGTTTCAGCAAGTAAGTTTGTATCTCAATCCCACTGAATTGGAATCAATTTATAGCTAATATTCCATGAAGTTTCTGAGGCTATAAGGCACAAGGAATGAGATTTCTTATCTTTCTCTCACACAGTAGCTGGTGCATTCAAACCACTAGAGAGGCTCTGAGAACCTTTTAATTAACAGAGATATTCCTTATGGCCTACACATTAGAACTCTCTTCAACCATTGCCATCAAATCAGAACTGACTCATGGATGATCCAAGTTTGTTTTAGATGCCACAAATTTCCAGAGACGATATTGTTTCTTTTTCTCCAAACTTATAATATGCGTTGTTGTTGTTGCTGTTATATGCCATAGAGTTGTGTATGACTTATAGTGACCTTATGAAGAATAGATCTGAACCCTGTACCATCTTCACAATCTCTGACATACTCTGACATACCCATTGCTGCAGTCATTGTTTCAATCTACCTGGACTAAAGTCTTCCTCTCTTTAAATATCTCTCCACTTTCCTAAGCATATATCATTCTTCAGGGAAAAACCTTTTCCAGCAACATGCAAATGTATGTGAGACAAAGTTTTAGCATCTTTGGTCCCAAGGATTACTCTGGATGCACCTTTTCCAAGATATTTTTGTTCCTTTGGAAGGCAATTTGATATTCAGTACTCCTTCTCAACATCATAGTTTAGAGGCAATAATTCTTTTTCTGTCATACTTATTCATTGTGCAACTCTTAGCAACATAGCAAGTGATTGACGAGAACAGAAACTAAATAAACCATACCTTAGTCCTCACACTAATATTATTGCTCCCAATAATTTGGAGAAGTCCCTGACAGCAGACTTATGTCTCCTGACTTCTGGTATTAACTGTTTTAAATGATGATTCAAATAAGATGAAGTCATTGACAATTTCAATCATTTTGCCCTCTATCATAAGGTTGTCTATGGGTTCAGTGGTGATAATTTTGTTTTATAGTCTTTGAACTTCTACAACAAGTGCTTCATGTCCTCCTCACTTTCAAAAAGGAAGATTATGTCTTCTGCATAATGATGGTTGTTGATGAGTCTTTCTTCAATCTTAGTGCCACATTCCTCTCCATAGAGTCCAACTTCTCAACTAATTTTCTCAGCAAATTGACTGAATAGGTATGGAGAAAAGATGCAACCCTGACACACTTTTTCTAATTCTAAACCATGCATTGTTCTCTTGCTCTAACCTTTCACCAACTTCTTGATCTAGATGTAAGTGTTGCATGAGCATAATTAAATATTTTTGGACTCCCATTCTTCTCTATGTTAACCATACTTAGTTATGATCCACAGCCTTCATATATTCAATAAAGTACAAATATTCTTCTGATATCCTTTACTTTTTGCCAGACTCCATCTGATATCAACAATGATGTCACTAGTGCCACTTGTACATGCAACTTAAACTTCCGGTAGTTCTCTGCCTGTGAGTTGTTCTTGTCATTTTTTAAATTATCTTAATCAATATTTTGCTTGAATTTGATATTAATAATTTGTTTCAATAATTTCCACATTATGTTGGATCATCTACCTTTCTTGATATCTCAGGAAAGACCTGAAAATTTCACTAGAGCATTGAGAAGTCAAAACAAAGGAAAAAGATGGTGAAGTTAAAGAGCTTAACTGAAGATTTGAAAGGACAGCGTGAGAAGACAAGTCAAACTAAGGTAATTTAATATACAAAGACCTAAAACTGGAGAATAAAAAGTAAGCAATTCAACATTAAAATTTAGTTCTAAGTTAATATTATGGAATATATTATGAATGCAATACATCTAAGTTGACAAAAAAATAGTAACATCAAGTCATGAGACTAATCTGAAAAGAAAGCAATATGGAGTAGCCTGCAGGTCAACAGTGAAGAGTTTGTCAAAGAATACTAAAAGGTATTTGATCATCTGAACTGTGTGTATTCTGTTAAGCTAAGTCTATTGATTCTGTACACATATTATCCATTTCAGATTGCAAAGGCTGTGAGTCATGACTTGATAACCTTGATGCAAACAGAAGAACAAAAGTCTAATTTCCATCCACTTATTTTTGCTTTGGTTTGTGTGTGTGTGTGTGTGTGTGTGTGTGTGTGTGTGTGTGTTTTGTTTTGTTTTTGTTTTTCACAATGCGTATTTCCCATTTCCTTCTCCACCCCGCATCAAATTGTGTGACCCTATGATTAACATGCCCTTTCCCCTCAATCCTGAAATGTCCAACCATAGTCAAATGGATTGAGAAATTATAGTACATTCACATGATGGAATACTATGCAGCACACAAGTTTTGGTCTGTGTTGGTTTGTGTTTGCTTTGTGCTATTGGGTTTCTTCCTCCACAAGCGGGTGCTAGCTGGCTGACTCTTGTCCATTTTAGCCAGCAAGGACCCAAAACCATAGGGTCTACTGACTTTACTATAGTCAACAACATTTGTTGGGTGTATCTTTATAATTCCATAGTGGTGGGTTAAGTCTGTGGCTGGCCTGGAGGCTTCTATACAGTAGTTCCACTCTAGTAGTTGGTTTCTTAAGTCCTGATGGGGTTAATGTAAGAAAAGCTTTGCTCTGTGTTGGTTTGTGTTTATGAATGTCTGTACTGAATAACTTGGAGTTGCTGTGATAATGAACACTGTGCCACGGTGTCAAACACAGTAATTGTTGCCCATCATAGACAGTGTTTGGAGGAGCTTCCAGATTTATTCAGGTTTGGAAGCACGAGTGGCATCCATTCCTAAACTAGATGCCTCTGGAAACTCTATAAACTCTGTAAAGAAATTATTTTATGTATAGGAAAAAGTTCAGGTCTTCTCTTCATAGTGTCACTATGAGTTTTATTCGACTTGACAACACTTAACCAATGCTAACTAAGATTAATGTTGTTATATTTTGGAGAAACATTCTTCTACTTTATACATCAGTCTTTGTCAATTTTCTGTACTAAGGTAATCTGGGTTTGCTGTGATGCTGAAACTTGTGCCATTAGGGTGTCAAATGCCATAATGGTTTCCCAATGTGGACAGTGTTTGGTGGAGCTCTCTTTTATAAAATAGTTTTGGAAGCAGGAGGGGCATCCACTTCCTTAAACCACATTCCTCTGGAAACACTATGAACTTGGACAAATGATGATAGCTATAGAAAGGCATTAGGTCTTTTTCTTCATAGAATCACTATGAGTCATGCTCAACAAGACAACAATCAACAACAACTACCTAACTTGGGAGGGATGAGAGAGCGTTATGCTAAGTGAACTAACTCAGCCCACAAGGACAAACACTGTATGAGACCTTTTTTGTAGAATGAGTATGAGGTTCAAAGGGGGCGAGAAGGATGAAAGGTGAGGATCCATCAACCTATTGATAGTGTCACCTGGTTAGGTGTTGCTTGGATTTTAGGTATTTAACAAATTCTACTTCTATAATTTTCAGTTTTAAATTGTCATGCATTGCCTGGCTACACAATTCACAATCTATCATTGTTCCTTTGTAAGTGATACACTTGTAAACAAATTCCGTCCCTACTTATGCATGGAAGATAGTGACATCTTTAGCATTTTCAATAGGTTAATGCATTTTTTTTTTAGGGCTGTTGTACATAGGGTCTCTATGTGTCACAGGTGACTCAACAACACATAATAACAACAACAACAACTTAAAATGTTATTTAAATCTCATCTATTCTGCATCTATACCTTCTTTATTGTTTCTTCTTTCTTACCCAAGGAAAATCTTTGGCTTAGTTTGTAGAATTTTTTTTCTTTACCTCTCTGTTTTGATAATATATTATGCAATGATTGAGTGGCTTTGTGCATAGGTGGAAATTAGGCTTTATTTAATGTTTGAGGATATTTTGTACTATTATATTCAATTTGTATTTTTTTATTTGGTCTTTTCCCCATGTACTTTTGGTTTTTTTAAGAATAAAATTTTATTTTAATTGTAATTTCAATTAACATTTACAGAGAAGTTAGATTTTCATTCATTCATACATTCATTCATTATTTCACATGTTATCTTCTCTCCTCCTCTCCCCCAGTTCACTTTCTTGGGTTGGCTTGTTTTGTTTTTAATTTTCTTTCACTGTTTTCAATATTATTTGCTAAAGATAAATCAGTGTTTTTCTTTAAATAACAGATACTGCTTGCTGAAACTGAGGGCAACTTGAAGAAAGGACTGCAGCCTGCAATATGAACTGAAGCTCAATGTTAAGAAAACAAAGAATCTCACCACTGGGTGACTAAGGTTCACCTGACTCAGACAGGGAATAGTCTTCTGATTTATTTCCTATGTGTCAGAGAGCTGGACAATGACTAGGGATGATAGAAAGAGAATTGACAGCTATGAGCTGTTAAAGATATGATAGATTGCTAGGAAAATAAACAGATTCATCCTAGAGAGGGTGAAGCCAACCTACTCCTTGAAAACAAGAATTCTAAGGCTTTATCTCACATACTTTGGGCTGTTGTAAGGCGTGGCTGGTCCATGGAGAGGGATATCATGCTTGGAAGGGTGGTGGGATGAAGAAAGAGAGGGAGACCATCAATGAGATGGACTGATACAGTAACTGGAGTAATGAGGTTAAGTGTGTTTGAGACAGAAAAGTTGGCACAGGATAAAGCAGGTTTATGAGTCACAAGGGACTTGACGACACATAACAACTAAGTCATTCAATAACTCCTTTTAAATTTTAATAAAAGCTTTTATTAATACAGTAAAACCTTTAAAACATAAAAAGCACATATAAACTGTCAAAATAATCATATGCTTTGTAAAGTTTTATTTAAACAAAAATAGAAATAGGTAAATAGTTATAAAATTAAAAAAATGTTTATTAAAATAATATAGAGCATGGAAAACATTAAACAGTCATTATCATGCTAAAATGATTTGAATCTTTTTAAATCTTTTTAAAAGCAAAGCAAATTTGTTTTTCACTCAATCATTCCTACACATTTTGCTTACAATAATTATAATCCCCAATATGTAATCACACTTTTTCTGCTTTTAACCTGAAATTATTTTTATTAATCCTTCCATCCTACTCCTATACCCTGTCTTATCTTTATTCCTCAGCAAATTATGATAATTTGACCTTATATAGTTGGTTATTATAAGGCTTGTATATCTCCCTGGTGCTACTGGTCACCTCAGTTGTATGCCTGAAAATTAACAGAGGTGAATTTTGTTCTAAGTCCAAAGAGTAACATACAACCATGGTCCAGATGTTCCCTCAGTTGCGATTAGACTGGTAAATTTGTTATTATTAATGTTTTGAGTTTTGTACAACATTTTTCATTACTCCACTGAGGATTTTCTAACGTGATTCCTTTAGCGTGGTAAGTGGTGGTAGACAAACATCATCTGATTCTTCAAGTCTCAGGGTTATGGAAATTTATGTCATGTTTTTTTGAATATATAAGGTTTTCTATTCTGTTGTTGCTGTCTTAGCATACCCAAGTCTATACAAGAAGGAAAAGAGAAAACAAAATTTTAGAGTAGATTGCCACAGAAATCTTGAACACTTGTTATTTGGACAAACATGAAAAACATTTCACAGTCTTATGTGTAAAAATTTAGGGAATTTAAATAAAAATCTTTAAATTCTTATTTCCTTCCCTTGCTGTGCTGGAGAAAAGTTGTTCTTTATTTTTATTATACTCCCCTGCCTTCTATTGTGACTTTAATAAGTTTACTGAAAGAATAGGTTTTCGTCCATTTGTTGTTACACATTTTTCTCCATCCTCCACCTTTTTCCTCTCCTAATTCCAAATTGTACATTTGATACTTTATTTAAAAAAATTGCTGATATTCTTTTTTTAATTTTTCTGTGTCTTGATATTCTTATAACTGATATTGTTATTGTTATTATTAAGTGCCATCAAGTTGTAGGTGACTCATAGTGACCCTATGAATAAAAGACCTGGACCCTTGTATAACTTCCATCCTTTCTTGAGGTTCATAGGGTTTCCGGAGGCAAGTTATTTCAGAAGTGGGTGCCAGTCCTGCTTCCGAGCTTGTTTTACTTGAGGAGATCCACCAAACACTGTCTACCATGAATAACCATTATCACATTTGACACATCAAAAAATGAAAACAAAAAAAAACCACTGAAACATTCCACAATGACCCTCAACCAAAACAAGAGATCCTATCTTACAGAGTGGCTCCATCCAGATTCCAAAATGGAGACAAGGCCTTGACCTTAAATTCTAGTGTCCTCCTGGAGGTTTTATTGACTCTAAACACAAGGCTTAAATAAAGAATACAATCTGCACAGACCCTCAACCAAAACAAGAGTGACATCATACAGCGTCAAGCCAATGGAAGTCCAAAATGGAAGACAGGACTTTGTAATATATATTGTTGTAGTTGTTAAGTGCCATCTATTACTAACCCCATAAACAAAAGACTTTAACTTTGCTCTAGAACTATTGTCCTTTTTCTAAGTTTATAGAGTTTCCACAGGCATATTTAGGAAGTAGATGCCACTCCTGCTTCCAAGTCTGTCTTAATCTGTTAGCTAACCAGATATTGTCAACCATGTGTAACCATTAAGGCACTTGACAGACCAATGGCACAACATTCAGTATCACAGCAATCCATAGTTACTCAATACGGAGAAATGACAGAAGAGGGCTTTAAACTTAGGAGTGTTCATTTAAAAAATAACAACAATCAGGCCTGAGGACTGAGGCCATCGGGTCCAAATGAATTAAAACCTGGCCTCAAGTCTGCCCATGCTTCAAGTTCCCCTTGGCTCCCATTAAAAGGCAACCAGTGAGCCAACCAGGACCCATAGCTCTTCCTCACCACAGAGAAGAGCATAACTGATATTACATTGTTTTTATCATTTAAAATTGTATTAAAGTGTGTCTTATAATTTGCTTTGCTTACTCTTGGACCAATTGGCAGCATCAGGATTGATGGTGAAGAGATTGAGACTGTTCACAGCTTTAGTTTGCTTGGCTCTACAGTCAACACTCTTGGCACCAGTGTCCAGGAAATTAAAAGGCACATTGGCATGGGAAAGTCTGCTGTTAAGGACCTCTCCAAAGTACTGAAGAGCAACGGTGTCTCCCCGGAGACTAAGGTGAGTCTGATACAAGCCATGGTCTTCGCAATCACTTGTTATGCATCAGAGAGTTGGACAATGACCAAGGAGGATAGAAGGAAAAGTAATGCCTTTGACTTATGGTGCTTGAGAAGAGTATTGAGAATACCATGGACTACTAGGAAAACAAACAGATTCATCCTGGAAAGAGTTAAACTGGGTGGCTCCATGGAGGCAAGGATTCTGAAGCTCCATCCAACATACTTTGGACATATTGTAAGGAGAGACCAATCCTTGGAGAAGGACATCATGCTTAGGAGGGTGGAGGGACAGCGCAGGAGGGGAAGGCCCTCTATGAGGTGGGTTGATTCAGTGACTGAGGTAATCAGGATGGGAGTTTTGGAGACTGTGCGATTGGCACAGGACAGAGAGGAGTTTAGGGCTGTTGTACATAGCATCGCTATGAGTTGCAAGCGACTCGATGGCATATAACAACAACAATAACAACTCTTGTCATAAGTCTTACATTTTCTAATATGCAGATGACTTCTGTCAGTTTTTATTTTACTGTTACTAAAGATTTTAATGTACTAATAACTGATCTCTAGCAGAAATATGCATAGAAGAAAGAAAAAATGAATGTTTATATTTAATCATGACTATATTTACTTAAATATTCTTCATCATAATTATAAAAGAGGCAAGGGACTTATGGGGATGGACCTATCTGACCTCTACTAAGTAATAAAAAGGAGCCTCCACAAACAATATCCCCAACACAAAACCAATTCCTATGAGGTCAGATATGTTCCCCATGCTCCCGAATGTCTTTCCATTAACTCTAACATCAATCTTACTGTTCTACTGGTTTCAAAACTTGTTGCAGTAACTCACAGAGTACACGGAATCAAACTCTTATTTATAGTATATACTAAGACAGTAAACAGAATTCAATATTACTTAAAATATTATACCGTTTTGGAGTCAGGACAGACTCTAAATCATACTCACTCTATCTCATGGATTTAGGTTAGTGTTACAAAGTTCTTATTGCTCTTAGTGGAGCATGACTCATAGCAAACTTATGAACAAAAGACTTGAACCCTGTTCTGTAGCTCTTTTCATTTATCTAAGTTCATAGAGTTTCAGGAGGCCTGTTGTTTGAGAAGTGGATGCCGCTCTTGCTTCTAAACCTCTCTTAATCTGGGAGTTCCACCAAACATTGTCCACCATTGGTAACCATTATGGCATTTGATGCACCAGTGATACAGGGTTCGGCATCACAGCAACCCCCAGATTCTCTCTGTACAGCAAATTGACAGACCAGTTGGTACCACTTTAGAAGAATGTTCCTCCAAAATATAATAATACTCAGCATGAGGACTGAAGG
>NW_006399923.1:964743-965889 GCF_000299155.1 Elephantulus edwardii | reverse complement strand
GACAACCCCTTCTAAGCCCACCTTGTATTTCTGGCTGGTCTCTGCCAATATACTGTTGCAGTCCTGCCAATTACAGCACTTTTCCATTCTCCAACAAGATGTTTGAGTGAGCTTCTAGATCTCCTTCTGTGGAGTAGAAGACTAAAAATCATATTTATCTTATATTGTGTCTCCAGTTCTCTGCTATGACTGTTGCTGCTTCTCAGAAAGTTTGACTAGTTCAAGAATCTCTATCCTCAAAAAGTATGATTTGCTTCTGCTTCTCTGCTTAGAGGGAGATTCTCTAAATTTGCCATTGAATCTGCTCAACTTGGAAATGAGTAATCTCAATGTGGATAGGCTAACATACCCTATTCACATATTCCTGCCAAACCATATGGCAAAGTCAGTCAATGATTACAAAAGTCATTGTTGTTGTTGTTATGCTCCATCAAGTTGTGACCTCATGTACAACCTTAAAACCTGTCTTGTGTCAACCTTACTGTCTCTGACACAATTACCCTCATTACACCAGTCACTGAATCAATACATCTCAAGAGTCTTCTTCTCTTTCAATGTCCTTCCACACTTGCTAGAACGATGTTCATCTTTAAAGACTGATCCCTCCTTTACACATGCTCAAAATATGGATATGAAGACACAGAATCTTTGCCTCCAAGGAGCTGCCTGGTTTCACCCTCTCTAAGACAAATATGTTTGTTATTCTGTCAGTCCATGTTATATTCAGTAATCTTCTCCAGCAACACAGCTCAAAGGCATCAATTCTCTATCATCCCTGGTCATTGTTCAGCTTTCTGTTCACAAGTAATTGTGGAAACTGTGGTCTGGATCAGGTGTACCTTAGGCTCCAGACTGACATCATTGCTCTGGAGTGCTCTGGAGTGGTCCCTGACATCAGACTTTCCCAGTGCAATTCACCCTTCGATTTCATGGCTACTGATACCAAGAGTGTTGATTGTGGAGCCAAACAAACAAATTCTATTAACAATCTCAACATTTTCATCGTCTAATGTGATTAGCTGAAAGCAGGGAATACCAGAGGAATGTCTATTTGTGTTTCATTGACTATGCAAAGGCATTTGACTGTGTGGATCATAAAAAACTGTGGCTGACTCTGAGAAGAATGGGAATCCCAGAACACTTGAT
>NW_006399923.1:962782-963814 GCF_000299155.1 Elephantulus edwardii | reverse complement strand
AAGGATTTTGAGGCTCAGTCTAACATACTTTGGACATGTTGTAAGGAGAGACTGGTAATTGGAGAAGGATATCATGCTGTGGAGGGTGGAGAGACAGCACAGGAGAGGAAGGCCCTCTATGCGGTGGATTGATTCAGTGACTGGCATAATTGGGATGGGAGTGTCAGAGACAGTGCAATTGGCACAAGACAGAGCAGAGTTTAGGGCTGTTGAGCATAGGGTCGCTATGAGTTGCAAGCCACTTGACTGCACATAACAACAACAATGTGATTCTCTCAGTCCAGTGATGAGAATCTTTGTTTTCTGGATGATGAGCTTCAATCCATATTAAAGTTTTCAGTACTTGATTTCCTGCAAAGAGCATTTCAGGTCCTCCCTCAATTTTAGTAAATAGGGTTGTTTCATCTACTTAACATAGAGTTATAATGAGTCTTCTCTAATCCTGACGCCACACTCCTCCTCACAGAGCCCAGGCTCCTGAATGAACTCTTCTGCAGTCTGTAGTATTTGATCTTCTGTAGCAAATTTTTCAAGTACTCTTCACTCTCCACAAGCAAGTTGTTTCATCTGTATAATGCAGCTGGTGAATGAGTTCATGAAGGTTCTGTAGTTTTCTGTAAATTTTACTTACGAGGCCTTTGAAATTTTATTGACAAATACTTTGTTCCAGTTTGAACAAGAATCAAATGACCCTATCAATTGATCCATAAAAAAGCCTTTGACAAAACCCTACACTTCTTCTTGAGTAAAACACTCAGCAAAATAGGAATAGAAAATAATTTCTACACCACAGTGAAAGGGACATACATAAAACCAGTATCAATCTTGTAAACAGAGCACGGTACACACGAGGACAGCCATATCTGACCTTTATCAACTTCTCAGGGATGAACTGTCTGGGTCCACAGCATCAATAACACAAAATCAATTCCCCTGAGGTCAGACATGTCCCCCACTCTCCCATACCTCTTTCTACTCATCTCAGCACCAATCTTACTGCTTTGTTGCTGTTGTTGTTAGGTGCTAACAAGT
>NW_006399923.1:955982-957749 GCF_000299155.1 Elephantulus edwardii | reverse complement strand
CCAACCATCTTCTAAGTATATACAGACTGCCCTTGGATTTTGTGATACTTTTAATCATTATGGTGTAATATTATTTAGAAACAAGTCAAATCATGTATAAAAGAGTATACATTAGAAACACTTCTTCAACCAGGTAACAACTCTTCCACAACTTTTTAGAACAGAGTGACTCCACAGGCATCTTGAGTATTACAATGAATACTTTAACTAATTAGCCAAGGGCTCTGCCAACATCACATGTCAGTTACCCAAGCCTCATTTTTCTCATGGCATCACATTTTTTTTTATTTTTAAAAATAGAAATAAAGCAGAAATTCTGGATTTCAAATTCTATGTTATCAATATTTGATAAGAATGAAAACTTTCTATTTTCCTGTAAAGGAAAAGGGGATAAGAATATAACAATAGTAACATCTACTTGCCTATTCACATAAAACTTGGTGGTTTGGAGCCCCTTAGCAGTGCTGCTGAAGAAAAAATGGCAATCTGCTTCTCCAGCATTTACAATCAAAAAAACCTAAGAAACAGTTCTACTCTAACATAGGGAGTTGCTATGAGTCAGAACTGACTTTGTGGCAATTTTCTTTCTCTTTAGAGAAAGTTCTTAAATTCTTAGATTTAGTTGACCAATTTAGTGGAGTGGAAGGACATACAATTAATACAAAAATAATCAGTGATAGTCTCTACAGCAATAAAGAAAGCACAGAAAGATAAACGAAGAAAGCAATATTATTTACAACAGCCAACCACAAGACAAAATATTTGGATAAACCTCACTAGACATACAAGACATTTATGAGGAAAACTACAAAACACTACTATAAGAAACAAATAGAGGCCTAACTAAATAGAACAATAGTCTATTCAATTCTGTATAAAAGATGATTCTACCATAGACAAACTATATCTTCAACACAGTTCCTATACAAATACTAAACTCATTATTTAAAGAGATAGAAAAGGCAATTTGCGAATTTTTTTAAAGAAAGAGATATTTTTTTAAGTCAAGTTCTGAAAAATAAATATGAAGTGATTTCAAAACATACTGCACAGCTGTAGTAACTTAAACAGCATGGTATTGATAAAAGGACAGGCATTTATAACCAACAGAATTGAAAATCCTGAAATGAAACAACATACCTACCACAACTAATGATTGACAAGGAAAAAAAAACCTTTTCAAATGGGTAAATTACAACTTTGTCAACAAATCATGCTGGCAAAACTGCATATCTACCTGTAGAAAACTCCTTGGAAAAGGCCATATGTTACGGTAAAATGTAATTTTAGTCAAACATACAATCTTTTAAAAGATAAGTTCACAAAGTGTCTGAAAAGGTGGAGTAAAGCACACCAGTGATATAAAGACAGGGTAGGAATGGACACTGTTTCATATCATTATATATACTATTGCCACAAGTCAAAAGAGACTTAATGTTACAGGCCATGGTCTTTACTGTCACTTGTTATGCATCAGAGAGTTGAACAATGCCTAAGGAAGATAGAAGGAGAATTGATGCCTTTGAGCTGTGGTGCTGGAGAAGAGTATTGAGGATACCATGGACTGCTAGGAAAACAAACAGATTCATCCTGGAAAGGGTTAAATAGGGTGGCTTCTTGGAGACAAGGATTTTGAGGCTTCCTCTAACATACTTTGGACATGTTGTAAGGAGGGACTAGTCCTTGGAAAAGTACATCATGCTTGGGAGGGTGGAGGGATAGCGCAGGAAGGGAAGGCCCTGTATGAGGTGAATTGATTCAGTGACT
>NW_006399923.1:952007-955246 GCF_000299155.1 Elephantulus edwardii | reverse complement strand
GGAGATGACATTAATATATTCAATCTTTAAGAAAAAAATTATATATGAATAAATAAAATGCATATGTGTTTATAAGTCTTTATGCAAGTTGGAAAAAGCTTTTTAAAAGTTAGGATAAATTCTGATTATTACAGTGAGATATGTGAAAACTGTCTTATAATATGTAAATTAGAATATCAGGACCTGGATATTTAAATTCTTTACCAAGTTCAGCAATGTAATTGTGAAAGATCTGCACTTTTAAGAAAATAATTTAGTAATAATAGCTTTCTTTTTATAAGAATTTGCCAAAATATCCACATTACATTTCTTTGGACTGTCAGTCTAAACTTGCAAATAGAAATTTAAAAGGAGAGTTTGATTTTTCTAAAGTCACCTATGCTAAATTATGAAAATGCACCACCGCAAATAAAGGAGAACTCATAACGGCACTTCTTCCCCATTTGGATATACTTTTCGGAAATGTTCAAAAATAGGAGTTATAAATACCTTCATAACCTACTTTTTAAAGTTGAATATCTTTGTCACTTCAAATATTCAAAAACTTTCATATTTTCAAAATGGTAATTTCCCCCCAATACTTTCATGTTTATCTTGACCATCAATGAATAATATGACAAAGTTCTATTTAAAGAAAATATACACATGCATTTTTTTTCTTATACAGTTCTACCATACTTTGATGTTTATTTTGAATTTACTCAAGGTTAATGGTACTGAAGAAGTCATTATCAAATTATACAAGGAACAAAAAGCTGTTGTTGATGTTTAGTGCCATTGAGTTGACTCCAACGCATAGAGACCTTATGCACAATATCTGTGAACCCTGCTCTATCCTGAGTCATCTCACTGCCTCTGGCACCTACTCTTATTACACTAGTTACTGTGTACTCTATCTCATCTGATGTCTTTCTATTTTGCACTGTTCCTACACCCTTCCAAGCATGATGTCCTTCTCAAGGACTGGTCTCTTCTGGCAACATGCCTACAGTATGTGAGATGGATTTTCAAAATCCTTGCCTGCAAGCAGCTGGTTTCACCCTCTCCACACCAGACCTTTGTTCTCTTGGCAGTCCATGGTATGTTCAATACTATTCTTCAACACCACATTCAAAGGTATCAATACTTCTGTAATTTTTGGTCATTGTCCAATTCCCTGATGCATAGCAAGTAATTATGAAGATTATGGCCTGTAATGGGCACACCTTAGTCTCTAGGTTTTCCTAATGAAATTAATCTTTTGATTTCCTTACTTTTGTCTTAAGAGTGTTGATTGCTAACAATCTTAATCTCTTCTCCATCTATCATGGTGCTGCCAATAGGCCTAATGTTGATAATCTTTGTTTTCTTGATATTGAGCATCAGTCCATATTTTAATGGTAATAAAGAGCACCCTATTCTATATACATTAATGTCTAAAAAGATGAAATGACAGGAATAAAAATTAAATATGAATACATTACTGTGTATAATAAGGGTTAATCATTTACACAAAATCTGAAATGTTTGAGAAGCCTATATTCATTGATAAGAAGTTCTATTATTTACTTTTCAAATTTATTAATGGGTATAATTAATATGGAAAATAACTTTTGTTCAGTCAGTATTCTTCAGTAAATTGGAGGTAAGAGTCTGAACTTATAAGAAATTATAATAGTCACCTTTTACTATATAGTAGTATTTCTCTTAGAATCCTTCAAGTTGTCTGTCAGCTATTCTTCAGCTACAGTAAGCATTAATAACTACTTACATTCGTATTTGTATTCGGTGAGTATAATTTTCATTATAATGGTCACACTGGTGTTAAGGGAATGAAACAGTATAGTGTGTCTGGAGATGCAGAGTAGTGTCAAATAAATTATTATACAAGTCAAGAAGAGCCATTGGCAAATGAATGATTTTACTAAATTGCATGTAATATTGTGTGTGTGCCACTGAGCTGGTTTTGAACCAAAGTGTTCCTACATAACAGAATAGATCTGTCTATGGGAGAACAACGTTTATGGGAGCAGATGGATTGACAACCAACATTTATCTTAGCAGTCATGTTTTTGAACACTAGAACACCAGGACTGCTTAATTATATAATTATATATAAATAGTATTTAGTCGTAGATATAGTTTATATATGTACAGTTTTATACAGTGATTTTGTTTGGGGGATCATTAGCATGAATTTATCTAAATTTAAGATAATCATGCACACGGGGTGATGGAGAGAAACTATATATTCTGATAAATTAATAGAGTACACTTGAGTGCTTCCTCAGGAGAGTGATGAAAACAAAAGATGAATAAAAGAATCACATTTTCTTTTATTTAGAAAAAAAGAAAGCTCTTTTATAAGAATGATTCTTAAGATTCCAGTTGCGACTGCTATTAGTAATACAAATTTTTTTTCAAAATATGTAATTGAATTTATGACATCTATGATAAAGTTTAAATACTTTTTGCAGTAAATGCCTACATACTCACTACCTGGATATACAATTAAAATTTTTATTTAACATGTGTTGTTTTTAAGTGTTGCTGTGTCCAGTATGACTCAGTGATCCTATGAACAAAAGACCTGAACCCTGTTCTATAATTGTCATCCTTTTTCTATTGTTCATAGGGTTTCCAAAGACCTGTTATTTAAGAAGTGGCTGCCAACCCTACTTCTAAACCTGTCTTAATTTGGTAGCTCAACCAAACTCTGTGCACTATGGGCAACCATTATGGCATTTGACATACCAGGGGCAAAGTTTTCAGTATCATATCAACTCCAAGTTAGTTAGTATAGCAAACTAATAGACAAGTGCTGTACCACTTAGATCAATGTTCTCCCCAGACACATATAACACCAAACAGTTTATACTCAACTTTCAATCAGATCAAAACAAACTACCTTTCAGAATCCAAGTGTTTCACACAGAAGTCTCCAAAGTGGAGCTTTACTCAGGGCCTAATTGACTTTAAATACTTACCCATCAGATCCTGATTAATTTAAAACAAGAGGCTTCCAGGTCACAACTGATTGTTAACTAAATCCAGGAGTTATCAATTTATTCTTTTATTGGTCAATTTATCATTCTATTCACAGCTTTAATTTGCTTGGCTCCACAGTCAACACTCTTGGCACCAGTAGCCAGGAAATTAAAAGACGTATTGCGATGGGAAAGTCTGCTGTTAGGGACCTCTCCAAAGTACTGAAGAGCAATGGTATCTATCTGGAGACTAAGGTGTGTCTGATACAGGCC
>NW_006399923.1:936687-951694 GCF_000299155.1 Elephantulus edwardii | reverse complement strand
TGACAGGGGTAATCGGGATGGGTGTGTCAGAGGCAATACGATTGGCACAGGACAGAGGAAAGTTTATGGCTTTTGTACAAAGGGTCGCTATGAGTCACAAGCGACTCGATGGCACATAACAACAACAACATCATTCTATTCATCAATGTACTTCTTGTTATACTATGTTCTCATTGTGTACCATAGAGTCAGAATTGACTCAAAGCTGACCCTCCAGCTTGTTTTCATAGTCAGTTAATCACATTGAAGGAGGTTGTCCATCCTTCTCCTGCACAGTAGATGGTGGTCTTCGGGATTGCAGCACAGCTTCTTGCCACTAGGCCACTAGAGTTCCCTTGTAATACTATAGAGTTAAAAAAAGTCTGCAAACTTAAGTAGACTTCCTATATTCTTTTATCTGGATGACTAAATTTGATTATTAAATTTTAATATCAGCTCTCATCTTATTTTTCCATAAAATGTACCCATATGAGTAATGTGCAATTCACATAGTATGCATAAAATATATGAGTGAGGGATTTTTGCAGTATGGCTGGAAAACACATATAACATGTGTGTTATTTGTATAAAATAGTGAAAACAATATGTAAATAAATTTTATTATATTCAATTTGATAGAATACTTAGACTTCGCTGGAGTTCTTTAGTGGTAAAGAGGTATGCTGTCAGTCCAAAGACATGATTCCAATGCACCATCTGCTCTGCTATCCATGGACAGTACACAATAACAACACAAATGCTTAAAGGAGGAGCCCTGTGTGGTTTATTGTTTCTGAAGACAAGCTGGAGACTCAGCAATGAACTGATTCTGATTTGACAGTACACAATAGCAACACAAATACTTAAGTTTTCCTTTAGGTGATTTTGGACAACATATGCACAACCACAAGCACAGTCATGACATGGCACAGAAATCAATGCATCAGATATGTTTCTGTGTCTTTTTTTACCTTTAAGCAAAACCAATCGTTGTTACATTTTGTACTTTTTCACTAGAGGTTAGGTTTCTTAATTTAGAACTTAAATTTATGCTCTTTGAGAAAGCTTTTCTTCATTCAGCTTCATTATTCCCCCAGGAGTCCTCCATATGAGTATGAAAAATCAGAAATTCACCATTTTTTAATGAAAACAGCATCCCATCGGCTAAGTATATCAGACATCCAATTCTCAGGTTTAGGTAATATAAGTAATTAAGTGTTAAAGAGTTTTCCTGCTAATCCAAAAGCATATAGTTCAATCTACCGGCTGATCTACAGCAAAAAGATGGCAAATCTCTTTGGTAAAATTTATTACTTCTAAACACCTGCTGATGTGTCAACTGTGAGTCTTTTTTTTACTGGATAATACATACCATCAACAACAAATATTCTTGTATCATTTATTTTTGTTGTTGTTGTTGTTGTTGTTGATTGCCTAGGAATCGAGCACAACTTAATAGAGACCCTATGAAAAAAAGGCCTACAGCCCCTCTAAAACCACTGGCATTTATTCAAATTTCATAGATTTTCCTGAGGCATGTTATTTAAGAAGTAGATGCTACTCCTACAAGAAAAACTGTGGGCTAATTTTGTTGTTGTGTGCTGTCAAGTCACCTATGACTCACAGCAATCCTATGTGCAACAACTGCGAACCCTTCCCTCTCCTGAGCCAGTCTCAGACAGATACATCTACTCCGATTGCAGTAGATACAGTATCAATCCATCTCATCCGGGGTCATCTTCTCCTGTACTGTCCCTCCATTCTTGAAAGCATGGGATCCTTCACCAAAGATCAGTCTCTCCTGGGCACATGCCCAAAGTATGTGAGATGGAGCTTCAAAATCCCAGCCTCCAAGACAAACTTGGTTTCACCTTCTCCAAGACCTCTCCATGGTATGTTCAAGACTCTTCTCCAGCACCGCAAATCAAAAGCATCAATTCTTCTTCTATTATCCCTAGTCTTTATTCATCTTCTAGTTATCTACATAGACACAATAATTTTTCTAGTGATTATACTAATCAATTTTATATTTCTTAGACTTCCTCTAATGTTTTCTGCTTTGTAATCTAATTAATACAATTAATGTTTTATATAATTATAAAAATTAAGATAGATGTTTACGGTTAATTTTAAAGATTATCTTGCATTTCACTTGTTCCTGGGGTTGGGGGGTGTGCTCATTGAGCACATTTTATTCACTCTTTTTGTGAAGAAGACCTATACTAAACTTTACAATAAGGTCAAGAAGATCACATCCAATTTTACACATATGAGGTTCACCGGAGTTTATTTTTTGTCTTCTTCTTCCCATCCCTTTCATTTCCATGGGGTTGAATGGCCTTCCACTGGTTTTTCTGAGAATACTAACTAATTGTGAAGAAGGAAATTTTACAACTTTCTTTTTCCTGTAGAGCTGTTAGCTCATTCTGACCTCCAGAAAGGTGTTGCCTTTGGGAAAGCAGCACAATTCCCTCCAGACTATGCTCCCTTTGTTATTGTTATCATGCAGCTAATAGATTACATTAATTCCAGTATAACTCAGAGCCACCCTATGAGCGAAAGATCTGGATCCTGTTCTCTCCTGCATGCTGTCCTCACACTTCCTGACATACAAGAGCTCATTGCTGCTGTTATCAGGTCAATCCACCTGGTTGAGCTTCTTACTCTCCCTCGCCTACCCTCCATCCTCTCCAGCATCATGTCCTTAACTAAGGCTTAGTCCCTCCTAGCAACATACCCAAATTATGTGAGAGGAAGCTTCATCATTCTTCCCTCAAAAGAACACTCTAGCTGCACCCTCTCCAAAATGTATGTTTGTTCTCTCAGCAAGCTCTGGGATATTCAGTGTTCTTCTCCAACACCACAGCTCAAAGCTGTCAATTCTCTACGCAGTTAATTAGTCATAAATATTCACATTCCTAAAGAGCATGAGACTATATGTCATTGAGGTCCATGTCGGTATTATAATCTAAAGCATGTTCATAAGCACGGGCTCTGGCTTATACACCTAATGGTAATCAGTTATCCTTAGCTTCTATCCAGTCCACTACAACCCATAACAACATCTTTCCCTTTTAGCACTTTAAACATGTTTTTGAGAGCATATTTGCCTAGAACAATACACCTTTGGATTTCTTAACTGTTCCTACCAAGTTTATTGATTGTACATCCAAGTGAAATTAAATGATTTACAACTTCAACCTATTTGTTCACCTATCAAAATGTTGCCTATTGATTGATCCCCTTGTGAGGAGTTTTATTTTCTTGAAATTTTCTTCAACACCAAAATATTGTTCTTTCCAGACCAATATTCATACAGATGACTTTTTCACTTTAGGAAAATAATTTTATTTAATGCTAGAAAAGTAATGTATTTAAACCCAGAAAATAATACATGTGATTTGTAATTGCAGATATTTCAATGTAACCAGATGATACTATTGCCAAGTGACATATAACTTCCGTGGAATCTTTTAGAGGTTCTATTGTTTGTGAAGGAAAACTTCCCTTTAAAATTGCAATACATAGTGTGCAATATAAACAGGGTTTTTGTATTTGAACTTTACTACTAAAATTTTTAATTATTTGCATTTTATAGATGGAGGAGGTGGAATATTTTTAATAACGTTGTTCCATAGAAAGTACTGGCACAAGTGCACAATTTTCAAATATTATAAACCTTGACAACCACTTTGTTCATTTTTCAACCAGGTGCAAACCTCAGCTGTACCAACATCTTTTAATTACCTGGCAAGATGTAGCAAACATCTGCTCATCCACATGGTACTTTTGAATTAATAATCAAAATAAATAATTCTTTGTATTTTCAGCTGCTGCATGATTCAGTAGGTTTTATGTTTCCGTGTTACATATAAGAAAGTGACAGTTCAGTAGAAATTGCATAAATACTAAGCAATGTGTTGATTCTTTATGTGAGTGAAAAATTAAAACCTTAATAGAACAATAAAATAAAAAATCATAATGTATGATATAAGAGAATTGCAACAGAAACTTAAAATGTTGCAATAATTCAAGAGCATGTCAATGTACATATCAAAATGTATTCTAGATGATTTCTGAAAATCCAACTTGAAAAATGTTGACACAAGTTTATTTACTTTCTTCAGTATAATATAACTGTTCTTATTTAAATTAGATAATAAAAATCAATTACTTTAGTGAAATATTCTTATACATTGAATTAAATTTTTCAGTGAAAAGAATGTACTTCTAAAGAAGTAACTTAGTTTTGTTATAAGTAAATCACATAAAGTTATATTGCAATCTCAAGAGATGTTTCTGTAAAGAAAAACGAGTAAATAGTGTTCATATATTAAAAGTAGCTTCTAATAGCTAAAAGATAAAAATGAGATTTTTACTATAATTCATACTGCTGAATAAATTAATTAGAATATATAACAACTGTGGACAAAGCTCATGTAGTATAAGATATAGTCATGTTCTTATCACAAAATTCCAGCAATAGATGAAAAACAGTAACCAAAAAGATCAGTTTTGAAATAAATAACACATTGTACAAACAATAGTTCTGTTTCTAACCATATTTTCAGTATTATGTATTTCAAGTCTGTTTATTTTTGTAAAATTCATATTATTATTGATTATTTTTTGAGTCACAGTAAAGGTCTCTTTTACCAGTATTATCTATAGTTTAGTAAATGAAAGGTTTTTCCTACTGAATTGTCATGGATTGAACTGTTTTCAGTGTAACGGTATACTTTAATAGTATATTGAAGAAGCTATGCAATGATCCCTTATAATCTGATAAGTAAAATGCTATGAAATTATTAAAGACAGCATGAAAACCTCAGCTCCTTAACCTCATAATGGAAAAGGGACTTTATCGAGGCTGTGACTCATAAAATAAAAGGAGAGGAAAGTGAGCTGAGAGGAAAAGACCACAATACTATCAAGAAAGTGAAGAGAGGGACAATCTGAAGGCAATGCATGGTTAAACATTAACACTCAACAATTCAGAACAAAACATGCATAGAAAAGTGAATTGGAAGAGGGAGAGGAAGGTAAATATGTATTAATTAATGAATGAAAACCCCACTTTCTGTAAATTTTCACTAAAATAATAATAAAAACAAAGGAAAATAAATGACAATTCTTATCACCATTACCACCTACAAAAAGGGTAGAAATAATGTGAATGAAGGTGTCCAAGTCTGTCTTCTGTCCATTTCATAAAGAAGAAGTGTCCCCATTAATAATTTCCAAAGTCCAACAAATCTATAGATTTTTATCAATCATTAGGTTCAGATGTTAGTTGCAAGATTCAGACTTTATTCACAATTGTGAGGCTTATTAAGGAGATAACTTGGAGAGTGTGAGAGGCAAAAATTTCACCAATTCAAATTCAGATGCATAGCAAGTGACTAGAAAGACTATGGCCTGAATCATTTGCACCTTAGTCTTCAAACTGACATCATTTCTTATCAATAATTTGAAGAACTCCTTAACTGCAGATTTTCCCAGTGCAACGTGTCTCATTATTTCCTGACTGCTTGTACTAAGATGTTAATTGTGGATCCAAGCAAGATGAAGCTGTTGACAGTTTCAATCTCCTCTCCCATCATATAGGGCCAGTGGTAAGAATCTTTGTTTTCCTGATACTGAAATGCAATCCATACCGAAGGCTGCAATCCTTGATCTTCTGGAACAAGTTCTTCACGCCCTTCTCACTCTTAGTAAGCAAAATTGTGCCATCTGCATCATGCAGATTATTGATGAGTCTCTCTCTAATCCTGATGCCACATCTTTACAGAGTCCAACCTCTCAATTTGCTCAGCATACAGAATGAATAGGTGTGGAGAGAGAATATGACCCTGACACACTCCCTTCTCAAATGCAGTGTTTCCCTGCTTTGTTTGCACAACAGCCTCCTGGTCCAGATCCAGTTTCTTCATGAGTACAATAAAGTGCTCTGGAATTCCTATTCTTTTCAATGTCAGCCACAACTTGTTATGATCCACACAGTCAAATGCCTTTGCCTAGTTAATAAAACACAATAAATTTTCATCTGGTATTCCTTACTTTCAGCCAGAATCCATCTGACATCAACAATACTATCTCTGGTGCCATGGCCTCTTCTAAATTCTGTTGGAATTTCTGGCAGTTACCTATGTACTGTTCTAGCCATTTTTTAATCATCTTCAGCAGCATTTTGCTTGCATGTGGTATTAATGATATTGTTTGATAGTTTTAGCATTCAGTTGGACTATCTTTCTTGGGAATGGAAACAAATATTGAACACTTCCAATTCTTTGGCCAGACAGCTGTCCTCCAAATTTCCTGACTTGTTAGCACATCCAACGGTATATCTGTTAATTGATAATGTAAGGATGTATTTTCAAATGCTGCCTCAAGTCAGATTTTCAGATTTTACAGTGGATTTTCAGAGAAAGCTAATGGCATGGGAACAGATTGCCCTATCTTTCTTCCATGTATCATTTGCTGTATTTGAACTGTGTGCCTTTTGGATTGCAACACAGCTTCTTACCACTAGACCAAAAGAGCTCCTTTCAAAAGTTTCTTACATGTGTGAAAATTGGACAACAAATAAGGAAAATACAAGAAAAATTGATGACTTTCATATGTTGTTTTGTCATAGAATATTACTACAAATGTGAACATGTTCTTGGAAGAAATGTCATTGGTGTTTTCCTTAGATTCAGAGAAGGATTTTGAAATTTATTCTCCCATTTTTTTAACTATTGTCAAGTAGATGTTGGCTAAAATTAGAGAATATAAAAAGATAATTGCTTGTGTTTTATTAACTATGACACTAAGACTATTAACTACATAATTAAGATTACTGGGAACTTTAAGGTGCGTCTGACTCAAGACATAGTCTTTTGACTTACCGCTTGTGCATTTTGAAGTTGGGCATTCTTTAGAGTAGTGAGAGAAGATCTTCACCGTGAAACCCACAGTGTCCCTTTTCAGCAGGAAGTAGCTAAGAGAATATGCTTCCCCTTTTCCTTATGAATCAGGGTGAAGTTTCTCTCAGGGAGGAGTGATAGGGAATGGCAAAGGACACACTGACAAAGGAGATTAATCAGAACTGGCTTTGACAAGGACTGTGGCAATTGGACAATTAAAACAGACATTGGGGGGGGGGAAGAAGAACGAACTGGGGAGGAGGGTAGAGAAAACAGTGCAACAATGAATGAATGAGAACCCCAAATCTCTGTAAATGTTCATTAAAACTAATAAAATTTAATAATAATTAAAAAAAACAAGTTGGGCATTGACTAAGAATGATAGTAGGAGAAAAATGCCTTTAAGTTGTAGTGTTGGATGACAGTTCAGAATATTCCATGAACTACCAAAAGATCAAACATATTTCTTGGAGATGAGGCATTCAGATACTCCTTAGAGAGGATGATGAAATTCTATCTTGCTTACTTCATGCATGTGGTAAGGAGAGACCATTCTTTGGCAAAGACAATATGCTTGGAAGGGTGGAGGGTCAGCAAGATGAAGACTCTGAATAAGATGTGTTGACACTGTGGCTGGAGAAATGGGACTTATCAGGGAGTTTATCAGGGAGGGTGAGGATGATGTTTTACAGTAGAGGGTAATATTCAAGTTCACTTTTCATAGGGGTGCTATTTACTGTTGTTGACTCACTATTACCTAATAACGACAAACATAAACAATTAATCTATTCATCTCACAATCTCATGATGTCTTATTTTCCTCTACACAGAATTTATATTATAAAGTGACATATGTAGATTTCAGGTATTGTTGTTGTTATGTGCCCACATGTCACAACCAGACCAATGATGACCACCCAACAGGTATTTAGAGGAAGGAGCAGGTCACTTTGTGTTAACAACACAAATTATGTTGAAATCATGAACACTGTGTCACTGGGTGGTGTGTCAAATGCCATAATGGTGACCCATTATGTACAGAGTTTGGTGGCGCTCCAGATTGAAACAGGTTTGGAAGCAGGAGTGACATCTGCTTTCTAAACAATATACCTCTGTAAACTCTATGAACATATAGAGAAAGTACAATAGTTAGGGAACAGTGTAAGATCTTTTGTTGCACTGAGTTGTGCACAACAACAAGAAGCACTTAACAGCAATAAGCCACCAAAGTTCCTTTCAGAACATGTTGTTGCTTTGTGCTGTCAAATCAGAATCAACCCATAGCTGACTTTCCAGCAGGTTTTCAGAGGCACTACATAGCTTGACAGGAGATTGTCCGTCATTCTTTCTTGGAGCAGCTGGTAAATTCAAAGCACATGCGTTTGGGACTAGAGCACAGCATCTTACTACTAGGCCACTAGAACTCCATGGGGATAGGGGTAAAAAAAAACTCATAATCATTATCAGCCCAGCATATGTATAGAAATGAATATACTAATAAAATCAGGAACTGAAAAGGACAAACTCTGTTGAAGGTATATTATGAAATTTAAATCACCATATTGCTTTTCCCCGTGCAATCTCCCTAGTCTGCATGTGTTGTTAACTTGCTTTGACTCCAGTTTTATAGCTACTCTTTAATTTTGCCAATTAAATTTTCTTCAGATCACTTTGAAAGTTAAACGTTAGCTTTACTAAGCATAATTTAAATTAGTTTATTCCCCTGAATGGCAATTTATAATTACTTCAAGGTAGAAATCTCCACAATTGTGGCTATAGAGCTCTTTACAATGTAATCCTTAGTATAGGATATTTGGTAAATTATGGGAATTAGGTAATATGTCTATTGGTATCATATGATGAGAGAGAGAAATTTTTACACAGCTGGATAATGAAGAACATTAAAAAAATTAAAATGTTAGTCTTTATACCATAAATGACTCTGAAATAACATACTGAGATAGGCTTAGTTGATATCTGACAACATAACATGAACAATCACCTTTATTTTCATTGTTGGTATAATGTTTTAAGATCTATTAAACTTGAAGAATAAAATTTTGTTAAATAACAAGATTGAATGAGCAGACATTTACATTATAGTAAACCTACATAGAGAGGGTGAAGTTGGAATGCTCCTTGGAGGCGAGGATTCTGAAGCTTCATCCGACATACTTTGGGCATGTTGCAAGAAGGGACTGGTCCTTGGAGAGGGACATCATGTTTGGGAGAGTGGAGGGATGGTGCAGAAGAGGAAGACCCTCAATAAGATGGATCTATTCTGTGAGTGGAGTGGTGGGAATGAGCGTGTCAGAGACCGCGAGGTTGACACAGGATAGAACGGAGTTTAGGGCTCTTGTACATAGGGTCCCAAGGGCACATAACAACAACAACATAGAACTAGTATGTCATCAATTCCTGATTTCTTATGTTTTGCCAATTTCTTCAGAGCAGCTTGAATTTCCTCCATCACCATTGCCTTTGGATCATATGCTGTTTCATAAAATTCTTCTGTGTAAGCCAATTCTTTTTGGTACATTGACTCTGTGTATTTTTTCCATCTTCTTTTAATGCTTCCTGTATCATTCAATATTCTTCCCAAAGCATCCTTAAGTATTGCAACTGGAGGCTTGAAATTGTTCTTCAGTCTTTTCAGTTTAAAAAATACTGAGTTCATCACTTTATTTTCTGACTCCCGCTCTTTGCATATTTCATTACAGGACTTTGCTTTGTCTTCCCTAGCTGTCCTTTGAAATCTTCTATTCAGCTCTTTAATCGCTTGATTTTTTTCTTCCTGTGCTTTGACCTCCCGGCATTCTAGAACAGTATTCAGGGTCTCCTCTGACATCCGTCTCAGCCTTTCCTTCTCCCTCTGTCTTTGAAATGACTGCTTGCATTCTTCATGGATGACGTTCTTGATATCCTCCTATAGCTCATCTGATCTTCGTTTATTAGTGTTCAAGGCCTTAAATCTGTTCCTGAGGTGGTTTTTAAATTCAGGTGAGATAGACTGAAAACAAAAGTTTGACTTTTATGGATTTGATTTCTTTTATTTTTTTTTTTTCAGTTTTAGTTTGAACTTGTGTATTAGTAGTTGACGGTCTATTCCACAGTTAGGACCCGACCTATGTTTCACAGCTGATATTGAACTTCTCCAATGATTTTTTCCCACAGATGTAATCAGTCTGATTCCTATGTAAACCATCAAGTAAAGTCCATGTGTAAATTTGCCACTTGTATTTCTTATAAAATTGTTTACAGTGACTAAATCATAGATTGTACACAATTCTATCATTCTTTCTAGTCTCATTTCTATCACCAAGGCCCTATTTTCCAACTATTGATTTTTCTTCTCTGTCCCCAAAATTTTCATTCCAGTCACCTATTATTTTTATTAATGCATCTTGGTTGCATTTGTCAATATCTGACTGCAGAAATTATTAGACACCCTCTATTTACTCCTCTTTAGATCTAGTTGTTGGTGCACATAATTTTCAAATGGTGGTATTGATGAAATACCAAACTGACACATTTCAACTAACAATTGCAGGACTGGATGTGCTCATCAGGTTGTGCAAAGGAATGTGGAGAACAACTACTTGGCCAACTTAGTGGAAGAGACCCATACTTGTCCTTATTAAAACAAAACAACAACAACACAAAGGTGATCCAATAGACTGTGGGAATTATTGAACTGTGTTACTAATATACTCTCCAAAGTACTGAAGAGCAATGGTGTCTCTCTGGAGACTAAGGTGCATCTGATACAGGCCATGGTCTTTGCAATCACTTGTTATGCATCAGAGAGTTGGACAATGACCAAGGAGGATAGAAGGAGAATTGATGCCTTTGAGCTGTGGTGCTGGAAAAGAGTATTGAGGGTATCATGAACTGCTAGGAAAACAAACAGATTCATCCTGGAGAGGGTGACATGGGGTGGCTCCTTGGAGGCAAGGATTCTGAGGCTTCCTCTGACATTTTTTGGGCATGTTGTAAGGAGAAACTGGTCCTTGGAGAGGGACACCATGCTTGAGAGGTTAAAGGAACAGCGCAGGAGGGGAAAGCCTTCGAGGAGGTGGATTGATTCAGTGACTGGGGTAATCGGGATGGGTGTGTCAGAGACATGCGATTGGCACAGGACAGAGCAGAGTTAAGGGCTGTTGTACATAGGGTCGCTATGAGTTGCAAGCAACTCGATAGCACATAACAACAACAAAATTACTAATATCATATATAAGCAAGATTTCATTGAAGATTATCCAAATATGATTGGAACAGCACCAGATGTGCAAGCAGAATTTAGAAGAGGATATTATAGCCAATGTTATATAGATATTAGCTGAATGTAGAGACCATCAGAAGCATGTTTATCTGTGCCTCACTGACTATGCAAAAACATTTGACTGTGTGAATCACAACAAACTGTGAATAATCTTGAGGTGAATGGGAATCCCAGGACACTTAATTATGCTTATGTAAGACCTCTACTTGGACCAGGAATCAGTAGTTAGAACACAGCAAGGAAAAACTGCATGGCTGAAAATTAGAAAAGATATATGTCAGAGACGCATCCTATTCAAAGCAGACCATTCAGGAGACTGAAATTTACGAGGAGGAACGTGTATTGGAGGAATATTCATCAACAAACTGTGCTAAGCTGAAGACACAACCTTTTTTACTGAGGAGGATCTGTGGTGTTTGTTACAGAAGATCAAGGTCTGCAGGCTTTAATATAGTTTGAAACTCAACATTACGATTACTTGTTATGCTTCAGAGAGCTCGACAATGGCTAAAGATGACAGAAGAAGAATCAATGCCTTCTAGCTATGGTGCTGGAGAAAAATCTTGAACATACCATGGAGTGCTCAGAAAACAAATAGGTGTGTCTTGGAGAGGATGAAATCAGGTTTCTCCTTGGAGGTTAGGATTTTGAAGCTCCACCTCACATACTTTGGGCATGTGGCCAGGAGAGACCTGTCCTTAGAGAGAATTATCATACATGGAAGAATAGAGGGACAGTGCAAGAGAGGAACTTCCCAGATAAGATGGATTGATACTGTAAATGGGGCAAGGAGGGTAGGTGTGTTGGAATTAGTGAGACAGGCTCAGGACAGAGCAGGGTTCAGAGGTGCTGTACATAGGGGTCAGTATGGGTCGCAGGCCATTTGATGGAACCATAACAACAACAACAGAAACAGCAGCATGCCAACAACAACCAACAGTATCAAAGTCCAAACTGAAGACTACACCAAGGTACTAAGACAAAACAAAGTTTCAAGGATTGAGAAACTATCAAATGAGATATTTCAACAAAAGTATACAAAACTGGAAAAGCTTACTTATCTGTGCCAATAAATGTAAAGTTATGTGACCGACCAATCAGATAGAAGAGACCCATATTCATGCCCATCGCGATGAAAATGATCCAATAGAATGCAGAAATTATTGAAAATATTAAGAAACTCAGACTCAAGAAAATTGTAATTAAACAATTATAGCATCACTACGTAACATTTTGGTGGCACTACCAATTCAAAGGCATGTGGTTTAAACTCACAAACAGGAGAATGATGGACAATCTTCTCTTATGCAACTTACTGTCTCTGAAAACTCACTGGAGGTTCAGCTACTTATAATATAAGCAGATGGATTATATATAGAAGGATGAATCTAGTAAGAATCAAGAAAGGCTTAGGACGATAATACCAGCTTGCTTTTGAAAGTAAAGAGGACATAAAACAGCTGTGAAGTTCATAGACCACAGAAATCTATTTGGATTTAATATTAATACTAAGACATTAAAATTAATGGCAATGAATTAGAAACTATAGAACTTGTCAAGAATTTCCTTTTATTTTATCCCCCCTTTTTAATTAACAGAGACTTCATTGTTGCAATTTTCTCCCTGCCCATCCCGTTCCCCCCCAAGTACACTCTTTGAAAAGTAAAGGGAAAAATCTTTCATTGTTTTACATTCCCTCCCCCAAGGTCAACTTCACTGTGTAGCCTTCGCTGTGGACATCCTGTCATGACAATAATACCTAATCACATATCCCCTTTAAACAGTTTTCTCCCTCTTCTGTTTCAATGCAGTATACATTATTTATCCCTTCTTTCTCAGTCTCCACCAACTCTGATGTCAGTCCTGTTTTACAACAGAGGCACTATGCAGTATTTGTCCTTTGGTGAATGAGATAGTTCACTCAGCATAATGTCTTCCAGATAAAGGTAAAAAATCCAATTTAAAAATGGGCACTGGTTATGAACTGACACTTCACCAAAGAAGACATTCAGATGGCCAACAAGCACATCAAGAAATGTTCAAAATCCCTAGGTCTAAGAGAGAGATACAAATAAAAACAATTATGAGATATCATCTCACCCCAGTCAGAATAGCCAAATTTAGTAGAAAAGCAAGCAATAAATGCTGGCGAGGTTGTGGAGAAACTGGAACCCTTATTCACTGTTGGTGGGAGTGCAAAATGGTGCAATAACTGTGGAAGGTGGTGAAGTGCTTTCTCAAAAAGTTGCAAATAGAGATACCATTTGAACCAGCAATTCCACTACTGGGAATATACCCTAGAGAGACCATAACTAACATCCAAGCAGATATATGCACACCCATGTTTATCACGGCTCTGTTCACAATAGCAAGAAGTTGGAAACAACCTAAGTGCCCATCAACAAAGGAATGGATAGAGAAGCTGTGGTATATTCACACCATGGAATTTCCTTTTCTTTAGATTTGCATTCCATGAATGTTAAGGAAGTAATAGTCAAGCAATTGACTTGTATCATACTATGCAAATCTACTGCAAAATCTTTCTTTAAGGTGTCAAAACACAATGATATCACTTAGAGAATTAATTTTTATCTAATATAAGCTATGATATTTTCAATATCCACATATAGTTATTGGAATATGGAATATTACTATGGAATATGGAAATAATAGAACAATATTATTAATATAACATACAAGCAAAATATTTCTGAAGAGCATACAGAAATGACTAGAACAGTATATCTGAGCGAGATCTGCCAGAGGGTCAAGCGTTTAGAAGGATCCTTAGAACCAGGGATATATCGTTTCTGTTACATATCAAACCTCACTGAATGCAGAGAGGAGCACAAGAATGCCTATTTATGTAATTGACTGTACAAAAACATTTAACCATGTGGATCGTACAAGCGATGATTAACATTGAGAAGAATGGAATTCAGAACACTTAATTATGCTTACATAAAACCTAAACCTAAACCAAGAAGCTAGAGAGAAAGAGCAGCTGGCCCAGTGGACAGAAAGCGATGCTAACAAGCTGAAGGTGGGTGACTTTTAATCCGCGGCCCTCGGGCCTGTCTTTCATTGTTTTTGTTCAGACATTCCTCTAGGTCGTATAGCCCTGGTGTACACGTTGCCGTACCGAAGTCACTTGTGGTTGCTGTGAGGCTGAACACTGACTGTGACACTGATGTGTCAAATGTGTTAATGGCTGGTTACCCAATGCGCACAGAGAGTGATTAAAACAAGCTCGGAAGCAGGAGTGGCATCCACTTCCAAAATAGCTTGCCTCCAGAAACCCTATGAACCTGGAGAGAGGATGAGAGACACACAAGTGTTGAGGACTCTCCTTCATAGAGTCGCTATGAGTCACCTGCAACTCGACGGCATTTAACAACAACAACAACAACAACAAACCAAGAAACATTTGTCCAATCAGTGCCAGGAAACACTATAGAGTTAATAGTCGGGAAGGATGTGCACCAGGGTTGTGATATTTCTGCATACCTATTAAGTATGTACAGTGAGCAAATTATTTGAGAAGCCAGACTCTATGAAGAAAAATGTAGCATCAGGATAGGAGGAAGACTGAGCAACAACCTGTATTTTGCAAACAATATGACTTTGAATACTGAAAGGTGGATTAGAAACATTTCTTGAAGAAGATTAAAGACTACAGCCTCAAGATGGATTGCATCACACCATCAAGAAAACAGGAGTAGTCATCAGAGGATTGATAAGCTACTTCATGATAAACGGACAAAAGAAGGAAGTTGTCAATTATTTATTGTTGCTGGGATATACTATCATCTACACACTTGGTACCAACAGTCAGGAT
>NW_006399923.1:934997-936307 GCF_000299155.1 Elephantulus edwardii | reverse complement strand
TAGGAGAAGCTATTGCTTGACACAGTGACTGCAACAATGGGCTCAGGTGTGCAGGAGAATATGAGGATGGCACAGGATAGGACAGACTTCATATCTGTTCTTAGGTTTTATTTGAGTTGTACGACTTGACGGCACACAAAACAAAGCAAAACCTGACCTGATGTCTTAGAAATATGATGTTGACAATAAAAATGAAATGCCCTTTAGATTGTCACAAGAATGAATAAATACATCTCGGACGAAATGGAGTTAGTCAGAATGTTCCTTAGAGTCTAAGAGAGTGAAAATTTGCCTCACATAATTTTGATATGTCATCAAAAAGAACTTCTGTCAGGAAAAGGAAATAATTCCAGTTAAATAGAGGTCAGTGAAAAACAAAAATATCCTTAGTAAGATCTATGGGCATAGTGACTGTAACAATGGGCTCAAACGTAATAACTTTATAAAGAATGGTGCAGGACAGGGCAGTATGTTGTTCTGCTATACATAGGGTTCTTATGAGTCAGATCAGACTCAAAGACAGCTGATATTTTATTAGGAGGAGGTCATATTTTATATGTGTATGTATTATTTTTCAAGCCACAAATTAAAATGGGGAAGTAAAAAGTTACGTTGCTTAAAAATTTATAAATTAAATGTATGCATAACATGATTATGATAATAAAATTTTATACACCAATTTTTATTTTTTTAAATATTTGAAGTTTTAAAAGAATCTATGTTCACCAAAACAAATATGCCTGTTTATACAGGCTCTCCAACTTTCACTCAAATTATTTAGCATGTCTGTGTTCTACATTCTGTGCCAAGTCATTCATTGACTTTGATATAATTTTATGACTGCCTGTTTCCTCTTTGATATGATTGAGCTATTATGGCATCTACCATATTATATATAGCATTAAATTCTGTTGGTAGAACAAGGTAAATTAAATTTGAGGATATATTATAACAGAAGGGAGTGTGATTCAAGACCTTTCAAAGAAGGAAATATAGTTCCATTTTAGAGAAATGGCAAGAAATCACAAAGCAGATATTTGGTACTTTATAAAGTTAGGAAGAATATGTTTACAGTAGATTTATAATGTTATATGACTAAATTTAACACTTCTGTACTATTAGCAGAAGTAAAACCTTACTGGAACAAAAGCAGGAGGATGGAAGTGGCCAAGTTCAGCTTCAAACAGGAGATTGCAATGTAAATTCACCCTGAGATTCCTTGAAAGAACATCTAGCGGACTAAGAAAAAAATTAGCCTCTGAAAACTTGATGAAGTACAGTTCTACTGTGAGTCAATCTGATACAAACTA
>NW_006399923.1:927682-933632 GCF_000299155.1 Elephantulus edwardii | reverse complement strand
ACTGCCTCCTGGTCCAAGTATAGGTTTCACTTTAGAACGATCAAGTGTTCTGGGATTCCTATTCTTCTCAGAGTCAGCCAGAGTTTGTTATGATCCACACAGTCAAATGCCTTTGCATAGTCAATGAAACATATCCTATAAAATATAGAAAAATGGAAGAAATTCAGCTATTTACAACTTGATGCTTATTTTGAGACTCTCTTAATAAAGTAATGGGATTTTATTCTTCTTTGAGTTAATACCAAAAGTTAAACTTTGAATGTAATACAAATAATATTTGTTAGTTGTTGTTGTTAGGTTTCATAGAGTTGAGTATTACTCATAATGACTCTATGGACAAAAGATCTGAACCTAGTCGTGTGCTGCACCATCCTCACACTTCCTAACACACAAGAGCCCATTGCAGCACACACCCTGTCAATCCACCTGATTGAGGGTCTTCACCGACCCTCCAACCTTCCCAACATCATGTTCCTCTCCAAAGAATAGCACCTCCTAGAAATATTTCTAAAGTATGTGAAGCCTCATCATTCTTGCCTCCAAAGGACACTCTGGCGCCACCCCCTCTCCAATATATATTCTCTTGGCCATCCATGAGATATTCAGTGTTCTTCAATACCACAGCTCAGAAGAGTCAATTATTTTTCTGTAATCCTTAGTTATGGTCCAGGTCTCGGGTGCATAGGTAGTAATCGGAAAGAATATGGCCAGAATCAGAATCTTCTTCAGTAGGTGCTTCAAGTCTTCATTTTCTCCACACAAGGTTTGTCATCTACATTGGGAAAGTTGTTGATGGATTTCCCTCCAATGGTAATATATTCTTCTTCACATAGTTCAGTTTCTCATATTATTTCCTCTAAATGCAGATTGAATGTTGTTGTTATGCACGAAGAACAAATACAACTGTGAAAAACACCTTTCCTGATTTTAAACTATTCAATTTTACTCCTTGATTCACACATAGGTTTCACATGAGCAGAAGTAAGTGTATTTTGCCAGTTATGTTTGTGTATGCTTGCTTATTTACAATTTTCATTTATTTGTACAAGATTTTTCTCTAATTTTGCTGTGCTGGGGTGATTTGCATGTTACTATAATGCAGGAAGCTAAACCACCAAGACTTTAAACAACAGCAAGAACATTCATAGTAGACAGATATCAACAAGGCTTTCAGACTGAAACTAAGAAACAGGAATGACCATCCACTTAGGAAATAATCAGCTTAGAATATCCTATTCATGACAGAAGAATAGTGTTAGTTAATATGCTGGAAGATGAGTCGTTCAGGTAGGAAAGCATTCAAAAAATGAGGAGAAATAACTGCAGATTTCCATTAATAACTGGAACATAGAATGTTTGAAGTATGGTCTAGGAAGGTTGAAACTGTCCAAAAAGAAATGTACTACATAAAATCAACATTTTCGTCATTAGTGAACTGAGATGGAATAATATAGAATATTTGATCAGACAGTAAAGTTATTTATTTTGCAAAGAATGATAGAGTGAAGAGTAATGATGTCACATTCATGGCAATTATAGACATGGACTTCACTTGATGGGAAACAAGAATCAGATTAGCTTCATATGCGGATAGAGTCTATGAAGAAGTTGAATATAAATAGTCAAAATTGGGCCAGGGGCTGCCTATTCCTAAGAGCAGACTTTCCTAATGTAAGTATCATTTGATTTCATCAGAGCTGAATCAATCTTAACTACATCTATCACGATATCGCCTAGTGGCCTACTGTGAAGATTTGCTTTCTTGATGTTAAGATGTAATTTATATTGAAGTCTGTAGTCCTTGATCTTCTGCAGCAAGTGCCACAAGCTCCACTCACCTTCAACAATCAAGTCTATGTCATTTGCATAATGCAGGTTGCTGAAAAATCTTCCTCCAATCTTGAAGTTACATTCTTCTTCATATAGTCCCACTTCTCAAATTATTTATTCAATATCCAGGAGGAATAGATATGGAAAAAGAATACAACACATTTACTGATTTTAAATTGTGTGTGCTTACTTGAACTTTTGGAACAATAGCTTCTTGGTCTATACATAGCTTTTATGTACATGATTAATGTTCTAGGAAACTGATTCATTTCAATGTTATCCATAATTAGGTTGTTGTTCTTGTTGTGTACCGTAGAGTTGGAACTGACCCATAGCTGACAAGAGGGCTTTCAGAGGCAATTAATGGCATGGGAGGAGATTGTTCATCCTTCTCTCATGGAACAGCTGGTGACCTTGAATACCTTTGAATTTGGAGTGCAACTTCTAGCTATTAGGCCACCAGAGCTCAAAGATTTGTGTGTTAGGAGTGGGGTTCAGGACACACTTCTAGGGGAGACTTAACCTCAATGAAGTGCCTTAGACCACTCAGCCATGATAAACACACTCAAATAAAACACAAATAGTCAACAAAACACAAGTTAATATGTTCCTGGCATTCTTTGCTTTCAATCATCATAGATCAACAATGATATTCTTTTAGCATATACTTCAAAAAATCACAAACTCCACCCTCCAATATCAATCATGCATCAACACAAGGAAAGCAAAATTCTTCACTGTTGGACTAATAGGCAGCATCATGATAGATAGAAGGAAGGCTGCAATAGCAAAAAATGTATTTCCTCTGGATCCACAATCAATACCCAGATAACAACAGTCAAGAAATCAAAAGTCTTGCTACATTGGGAAAGTCAGCCATCAACTACTTCTCCGAAAAGCCAAAGTCCCAGGATGCAGTTTAAAAACTAATATGATGCACATGATACAGGCCTCAGTGTTTTCAAATATTCAATATGGATTTGAAAATGAGTCCGTGAATAAGGATGGCCAAAAAAATAAATAAATAAACAATTGATGGCATAGAATTGTTGTGTTGAAGGAGCATTGAGTATCATGTGAACTGTCTGAAGAACAGACAAGTCTGTCTTAGAGGAAGTGCAAACAGGATATTCAGTGGAGTCAATGATGTAGACATTTCATTGCATATCGTCCAGGCATATTGTCAACAAAGGTAAGCCCTAGGAAAATGCCATGGACCCTATCAGTGATCATGAGCATAGCATAGCACAAAATAAAGTAAGGTTCTGATCTGTTGTTCATAGGGTCTCCATGAGTGATAGTCTACTAGAAGGCACCTAGCACAACAACAAATATTTCATTATCTAATTTAACAAGAAGTTACTCCTTTTTGTTATTTTAATTTGTCTCCCTTTTTCCATAATTCTTTTTTTTTCTTTTTTTATTAGTTTATTTACAAAATTCTAATACAAATTCGAACAAATTCTTTCAATTTCTCTCACCCTCCCATCAAGTTGTACAATCCAATGATTAATCCCCACTTCCCCCTGTACATCCACCTCCCTCTGCTTCCAGCCTCTCCCACCCCTCCTGGATCTTTATACACTAGAAATTCAAAAGTTTCTTTGCAAAGGAGTTTTTTTTCCTCCAACAGTCTTCTACAATTTATTTTCTTTCCCTTTCTGAAAATTGTATTAGATTGAATTAATTATATTTATTTATTTTTTGGCTGAAGTTAGTTGTAGGCCAATCTGGCCCTACATAATGGAGAAATTATGTATACTTACATATGCTTTGTAAAGTTGACAGCCAATGAAAAATATGGAATGCATAAATTAGAAGTATTGATATAATATTTCTAAAAATGGTTTTATAGAGATTTTTGTTAGGTTTGTGTAGAGTAGGTAATTTTTAAGATGAACATAAATAAATTTGATGTATACGACATTTGGGTTTTCTTCCTTAATCCAATTATATTTTTCAAGGCTGTAGAGGTATATTTATTCAGGATTTAGAATAATGTATACAAAATTTTAACTGTGACATGAACAATAAATGCTAAGAAGGGTAAAAGGTATTACTATTCTACAATCTACTGTTTCAAGAGCCCTGATAATCATTCTGAAAGATGAAAGAAAGGAACATAAATGTTAAAAAATATCTAGAAACTCTTTCATCTTGGAGCTAAAAAAAGTGTTGCCTGAGGGTAGATGGCTTATCTCTTTATTAAAAAAGTTTTTGTTAAAATTGCGCAGAACAAAAGTTTCCTGGTTTATTGAATTTTACTAACAATTATTTAGACTGACTAATATAATAGCCTCAATAGTGGGTTCAAACAAAAAAGATCATAGACATGACAGAGAATGGCATAATATTTCCATTATACTTATGATCAAAATGAGTCTGAGTCAGGAAATACATATGGTTTTAGGAAAATATACTTTTTATATTTTTTTTTAAAATTAGGATTTACACTGATTAAAAATATGTATTTTTGTTTGAATCAACTATTATTCATATCAATCCTAGGAAGAGATTCTGGAAATGGGAATGATAACCATGTATATCTGCCTTGCTTGATGAAAGTGAGGAGGTCTCGAAACAATTCAGAAGATGAAAATCTTCAGTTTTCAATGTGGATTACATCTGAACATAAAGAAAACAAAAGTTCTTACGACCAGAACTGATAGAAAATAGCATGAGAGATGAAGAAAATATTGAAATTGTCAAGAACTTCATCTTACTTGGGTCCACAATCAATACCCATAGAAGCAATCAGAAAATGAGGAGATGCATTGCATTGGGAAAGTCTGATCTAAGGGACTTCTCCATGTTACTTAAGAACAATGACATTCGTTTGAACCAAGATGTACTTGATTCAGGCCATGGTCTTTTCAATCACTTGCTGTGCATTTGAGACCTAGATGAATGAGTAAGGAGAACAAAAGAAAAATTAACACCTTTGAGCTGTGGTGCTGGAAAAGAGTTCTGTAAATATAATGGACTGTTCAAAGAACAAGCAGATATGTCTTGGAGAAAGCACTGCCAGAGTGCTCCTTAGAGACAAAGAAAACAAAGCTTTGTCCCACATACTTGGGTCATATTTTTGTTGTGCAATCAAGTCACCTGCTTCTCACAGTGGCCCAGTGGGTCAGCATATATACTACATAGTTTATGTTGCTATACTACATAGTTTGTGATGCATATATTAGCTCTGAGCTCTGTCCTATTCTGAGCCAATCTCAGTATCTTCCACACACTTGCTTCTCTTACCCATCAGTGAGTCAGTCCATCTCATCCATGGTCTTCTTCTCCTTTATTGTCCCTCCATCCTTCCAAGCATGATGTCCTTCTCCAACCACTGGTCTTTCCTAGAAACATGCCCAAACTATGTGAAATATATTTTCCAATCCTTGCCTCCAAAGAGCAGCTTAGTTTCATCATCTCCAGGTCAGGTTTGTTTCTTCTCTTGGTAGTACACAATATGTTCAATACTCTCTTCCAGCATCACAACTCAAAGGTATCAATTCTTCTTCTGTCATTTTTTGCTATTGTCTAGCTCTCTGATGCACATCAAATAATTGTGATGACTATTACCTGCATCAGGCACACCTTAGTCTCTAGATTGACATCTTTGCACTTCAGAAGTCTAGAGAGCTCTCTCACAGCACACTTGCCTAATATAATTCATCCTTTGATTTCCTGGATGCTGGTTTCAACAGTGTTGATTATAGATCTGAGAAAGTTGAAATAGTTGGCAATCTCAATCTCTTCTCCATCTAGCATAAAGCTGCCATTATGTCCACTGATGAGAATCTTTGATTTCTTGATGCTGAGCTTCAATCCATATTGAAGACTGCAGTCTTTGACTTTCTGCTGAAGATTGTAGTTGTTATGTGCCATCGAGTTTCTTGGGACTCATAGCGACCCTATGTACAAGAGCTTTAAACACGGTACTATCCTGTACCAACCTCGCCATCTCAAACACACTCATTCCCACCACTCCACTCACAGAATCAATCCATCTCATTGAAGGTCTTCCTCTCCTGCGCTGTTCCTTCACTCTCCCAAACATGATGTTCCTCTCCAAGGACGAGTCCCTCCTTGCAACATACCTAAAGTATGTCAGATGAAGCTTCAG
>NW_006399923.1:924908-927242 GCF_000299155.1 Elephantulus edwardii | reverse complement strand
TAAGGCACCAAATAAAAACAAATATCCTGTATGTTCAGGTGACTCTCTTTGTCTTGTTTTTATGTGCCTTAGAGTTGAACATGACTCAGTAACCCTAGCAACAATGGATCTAAATCTTGTTCCATTCTGTGCTATCCTCAATATTTTTACCATATTTTACCCCACTGTTACAGTCACTGTGTCAATAGAGTTCTTTGAGGCACATCCCTTTCACTAATTCTCCACATTATCAAGCAGGAGATTCCTTTCCAAGGAATGGCCCCTCCTTTCAGCATGCCCAAAGTATGTGAGCTGAATCTTTGTCATCTTTACCTCTAAGGAACATCCTAGTTACCTTTTCTCCAAAGTATATCTGTTTTATTTTTTCTCAGTCCTTGTGGTATTCATTAGCTTTCTCCAGCACCACAACTCAAAGCATCATTACTTCTTCTGTCATGCTTCTTAATTAATTAGTACTCAGATGCATTGAAACAAACAATTATATGTAAGGGAAATCAGAACCAATTATAAGGGAAGTCATAATAGTTTTTCTTTTTTAATTTTATACTAATTTATTTATATAGTTAAAATATATTGTTTTTCACTCCAGATCTTTCACATTTTCTTCACCCCATATCAAATTGTGAGACCCTATGATTAACCTTCCCCACCCATCCTCACCCCATTGCTTCCACATTCCCCCCAATTTAAAGTCATATTACAAGTTAAATTTTTTCTAAATGAGTCATGCTAAATGTTTCTATATACTTCTAATGTGAAATTATTTTCAACACAAATTATTCCTTAAATAGTTGTTAGTTATTTATGAGTTTGTTTGTTGGGGGTTTTTTTTTGGTGGTTTTTTTATTTTTTTTTACTTCTAGTTATATTCATTTTCCCAAAAGAAGTTGAGAAAATAACAGTTTTTTAATTACTTTTGCAATAATTTCTTTGGCGATACGAAGTTGTAAAACTAAGAGAAAACAAACTTGGAGTTCCTGTGTTATAGAAAACTTGTTATGCTGGGTTTGCCTGTAAGTTATTTATGTATTTATGTACTGTAGATGAACTAGAAAATTCTACTTTATAACTACATTTGTCACGTCTCTTCAGATAAACTCAACTCTTTGCAGAATTGTTTCTTCCACTGAGTTTCTGAGTCTATATTTTGTCAGGAGAAGAAATTGTCTCTCTTTTTTTCTGTATTTTTCGCTTGCACCTGATATAGGCAGCCCTTGATTTTGAATCAGAAGTTGCTATGGGATATGCAGGCAGAATAGTCTTCTTTAATAATAAAGTCAACAAGTCAAGATTCTTAAGTAAAAGGAACTAAAGAACAAATTCAAGTCATCATCTTCAATATTAAGTATTCTATGGGCAGAAAATTGAATAATCCAAGAAGCATTAAAAGAACATGAAAGGAGTATACAGAATCACTATACCAAAAAGAACTGTCTGACACTGAAGAGTTTCAGGAAACAACATATGATCTAGCAACAATGGTGAATAAATAGGAAGTTCAGGCTGCTTTGAAGAACTTGGCAAAAAATAAAGCCCCCTAAATTATTGATTATCAATTGACATATTTTAACAAGCAGATGGTGTCCTGCATGTGCTCACCAGGTTGTGCCAAGAAATCTGGAGGACAACTACCAGACCAACTGACTGAAGAGATCTTATTTGTTCTCATTAAAAGAAAAATTTTAAAAAAAGGTAACCTGACAGATGGTGGAAATTATCAAACAAAATCACTAATATCACAACTAGCAAAATCCTGCTGAAGATTATCCAGAAATGACTGGAACATTACATTGACAAAGAACTACCAAAAATACAAGCTGGGTTTATAAGAGGTAGTGACACTAGAGACATTATTGCCAGTATTGTACCTGAGGAATATCCCTCTGTGTTTCATTGACTATGCAAACACATCTGACTGTGTGGATCACAACAGGCTGGTTAATCTAAAGAAAATTGGGAATCCCAGAACACTTGATTGTGCCTGTGTGAAAGCTATACTTGGACCAGGAAGTAATCCTCAGAACAGAGCAGGGACACACTATCAGGAATGGGGATGCATTTTGTCTCCATATATTTTCAAACACTATGCAGAACATCCATGAAACAGGGCTTTACGAGGAGGAATGTGGCATCAGGATTGGAGGAAGACTCAACAACCTGCCTCAAACAATGACAGAACCTTGCTTGCAGAAACTGAGGAGAACCTGAGGCATTTGCTGGAGAAATTCAAGGAGTAGAGCCTTAATCATGGATTGAATCTCAACATCAAGAAAGCAAAGATTATTACCAGTGGGGAAATTGGCAGCATTATAAAAGAAAGTGAAGAGATTGAGA
>NW_006399923.1:921794-923757 GCF_000299155.1 Elephantulus edwardii | reverse complement strand
AAATTAATAAAATTTAATAAAAAATAAAAATATCTGAAAAAAAAAGCGTGCTGATTGTGGATCTTAACAAGATGTAATTGTTAACAACCTCAATCTGTTCTCCATTTAATATGGCACTGCAAATTGGCCCAGTGGGGAGAATCTTTGTCTTCTTGATATTGAGCTTCAATCCATACTGAACACTACAGTCTTTGACCTTTTGCAGCAAGTGCTTCAGGTTCTTCTCAGTTTCAGCAAGCAAGGTTGTGTCATCTACATATTGTAGGTTGTTAATGAGTCTTCCTCCAATTCTGATGCTACACTTCTCTTCATAAAGCCCTGTTGTTCTGCATGCAGATTGAAAAGGTAGGGGACAGGTTGCATCCTTGACACACTCCTCTCCTAATTTTGAACTATGAATTGTTTCCTTGGTCTGTCCTGAGGACTGCATCTTGGTCCAAATACAGGTTTCATATAAGCAGAATCAGGTGCTTTGAGATTACCATTTTCCTGAAGGTAGCCACAATTTATTATGAACCACATAGTCAAATGTCTTTGCACAGGCAATGAAACACAGATAAACATTCCTGTGGTACTCTCTACTTTCTACCAAGATCCATCTGACATTGACAATAATGTCCCTAGTACCACGACCTCTTCTAACCACAGCATGTATTTCTAGTATTTCTCTGTCAATGTATTGTTCAAGTGTTTTCTGGATAAACTTCAACAGGATTTTGCTAGTGTGTGATATTACTAATATTGAGAAGGTAAAACCAGACTGCTCATTGGAAACAAGGATTCTGAAAACTCTGACATACTTTGGGCATGTTGCAAAGAATAACCAGTTCCTGGAGATGGACATCATGCTTGAGAAGATGGAGGGACAGGACAGTACAATATAGAAAGAATCTGGAAGGGATGGACTGACTCAGTGATGGGAGTAATGTGAGTGGGTGTGTCAGAGAGGATGAGATTGGCATAAGATAAAGCAGGGTTCAGAGCTGTTGTACACAGTCTCACTATGAGCTGCATAAGACTCAATGACACTCACTTAAGAACAATAATAAGAGAATATTACATAAGACTAAACTACATCTAAAAAACCACTGGAGATGAAATTTTATGCTTTTGAAAAGGTATGTTTTTGTTTCTGGTGTTTTTTTGTTTGTTTGTTTGTTTGTTTGTTTTAATTTTGTAATACTGGATCCAGAACATGGTCTTCACAATTACTTGCTATACATCAGAGAGTTGGACAATGACTAAGGATGACAGAAGAATTGAGTCCATTCAGCTGTGGTGCTGAAAAAGAGTTTTGAACATACCATGGACTGCCAAGAAAACGAATAGGACTGTCTTGGCCAGGGTGAAACCAAGTTTCTCCTTGGAGGCTAGGATTTTTTTTTAATTATTAGTAAATTTTATTAGTTTTAATGAACATTTACAGAGATTTTGGGTTTTCATTCATTCACTGTTGCATCGTTTTCTCCACCCCTCTCCCCAGTTAAATTCTCTTTCTGCCCCCCCCCCGAATGTCTGTTTTAATTGTCCGATTGCCACAGTGCTTGTCAAAGCCAGTTCTGATTAATCTGGAGGCTAGGATTTTGAAGCTTCATCTTACAAACCTTGGCCATGTGGTCAGGAGGGTCCAATCCTTGGAGAAGGACAGTGTGCTCAAAAGGATGGAGGGATATCACAGGAGAGGAAGCCCCAGATAAGATGAATTGATACAGTAACTAAGGTATTAGGTGTAGGTATGTCAGAGTCAGTGAGACTGGTTCAGGACAGTGCAGGGTTCAGAACTGTTGTAAGTAGGGTTGCTTTGAGTTGTAGATAGCTCAATGGCACATAACAACAACTCTGTGGTATAAATAGCTTAGAATTTAACTGCTAACTAAAAAAATTAGAAGTTCAATTTAGGACAAGGGTTTCATATTAAAAGTTTGCACAATCCCTTGGGCCCCCACAAGAAAAAGACTGATAA
>NW_006399923.1:919667-921574 GCF_000299155.1 Elephantulus edwardii | reverse complement strand
CAAGCACTCTGGAAGGCAGTTTGGCATTTCCTCAAAAAGCTAAACATAGAAATTTCTTATGTTCCAACTATTCCACACCTTGGAATATGTCCTGAGAAAACGTGAACTGAGGCACAAACAGAGACTTATAAACCAATGTTCATAGCAGTTATTCTCCATCGCAAGAACATGGAAACAGCCCAAATGTCCAAACCCAATTGAATAGATTGAGAAGTTAGGGTACATTCACACTATGGAACACTATGCAGCACATAGAAGCAATGATTTTGTAAATTACTATCTAACTTAGGAGGGACTGAAGAGCATTATGATGAGTGAACTCAGTTCCATAAGGACAAATATTATCCAAGATTATTATTGCAGAACATACATGAGGATCCAAATGGGAGAAAATGAGAGCAGATGGATGAGGAAGAGGATGGGGGTTTAATCACAGGGTCATGCAAATTGATAGGTGGATGGAGGGATGGTAATAAGAAATGTAAAACACCCAATGTGTAAAACAATATATGCAAATTTTGTAACTAAACCAGTATAAGATGAAATTTTTTTTTAAAAAGTTATAGGTTAAAACTCATTTAGTACATCCACAAAAAGCTTACAGACTTGTTTCTGTTAAGATTTTCATAAAGAAAGCTCTAAGATAAAGACTGACTTAGGATTTGCTTCCATAAAGATTGTGGTGCAGAAAACTCTATGGGGAAGATTTACTCTCTCATACTTCAAGTTCCTGTGAGTCAGAGATGTCTCAGTGGAACCTGAAAACCACACTGAAGGCCCCATTGTAAAGTGTAACTTAGTTTCTCCTATTATTGTATTGAAGGTCTCACTTTCTTGTTGTTATCAGCTGCCTTCAAGTTTCTTCTAACTCATTTTGATTCTATGAAGTACAGGACAAAATGCTGCCCAGTTCTAGCTTGAAATCCACAACCTCACTATGTTTGAACCCACTGTTGCATTCACTGTGTCCACTCCTTGATGAGGGACTTGCTGCTTTTTGCTAATACTCTTGTTTTCTGGGGACACCTCCCTTTTGATCACTTTTCCAAAGTATTTAAGAGCAAGTCTGTACACTTTCACTTTCTTATTTATATTGATATGCATACAAAATGTGTATACATTGTTTTACATTCATATAAATTGTTTCACATATTCTTTTGTTTCATTGTGTTTTATACAATCATGCCTACATGTATTTTATAAAATTAATCACCACTGATCTATGTTGTCTATCACCTGTCTTTTCAGATCCCCACTTGTTTCAAATAACAGATTCAGTCCTGGATGTGCTCACCAGCTTATGCCAGGAAATTTGGAGGACAGCTGTCTGGCCAACGGATTGGGAGAGGTCCACATTTGTTCCTATTCCCAAGAAAGGTGATCCAAAAGAATATAGAAACTATCAATCACTATCATTAATATCACATGCAAGCAAAATACTGCTGAAGATCACTCAAAATGGCTAGAACAGTTCTTATATAGGAAACTTCTAGAAGTTCAATCAGGATTTAGAAGAGACCAAGACAACAGGAATATCATTGTTTATATCAGATGAAAGCTGGCTGAAAGTGAAGACTATCAGAAAAATGCCTACTTGTGTTTTATTGACTATGCAAAGACATTTGACTATGTGGATCATAATAAGTTATGGATGATATAGAGAAGAATGGGAATATCAAAGCACTTACTTGTGCTAATGTGAAACTTATAACTGGATCAGGAGTCTCTTATGTGAACAGAGCAAGGGAACATTGTGATTGTTTTGTTGTTGTTGTTATGGGCCATCGAGTGTCCTGTGACTCATAGCGACCCTATGTACAACAGCCCTAAACTCTGCCTTATACTGTGCCAATCTCACTGAATCAATCCATCTCATCTCTCCTTTACTGTTCCTCTACCTTCCCAAG
>NW_006399923.1:916947-918817 GCF_000299155.1 Elephantulus edwardii | reverse complement strand
GACCTCTCCAAATTATTGTCGAGTAATGGTGTCAATTTGAGGACTAAGATGTATCTGATTCAGGCCATGATCACTCGTTATATGTCTGAGAGCTGAAGAATGAATAAGCTTGACAAAAGAAGAATTGATGTCTTTGAGGCATGAAGAGAGGCACTGAACATCCCATGGACTGTCAAAAGAACAAATATGCCATTGTAAGAGTGTAACCAGAGTACTCTTTGGAGGCAAAGATTATAAGGTTTTGCATTTCATGCTTCAGGCATGGAGAGAAACATGATATTCAGAAATGTCGGGAGAGTCCGTGAAGGAGAGGAAGAACATTGACCAAGTAGATTGACATGATGACTACCACAATGGGCTCTAATGTGTGAGGAAGTGTGAAGATGGTACATGACAGGGCAAGGTTCAGAGCTGTTGTTCATAGGGTCACTTTGGGTTGTACTCAACTTGACAACACCTAACTATGCTGGACTTATATAACCTATACAATATCTTTACTTACCTCTGTTAGAAGAGTCATTCTTTTTTAGAAATCCGCTTTACTTCTATTTTTTTTTTTGCACATTTTCACACTTCCTGCATGAAGCACACAGCAGGTGTAAAAAGAACAAATGTTATGTGGAGATGGGAATAACTGACCTTTACCAACTTCATAATGGGGAAATATCTCCATCAATAGCACCTGGAACACAAAACCAATGAGGTCAGACACTGATCTCCATGATTTAATATATCTTTGTACTGAACTCACCATCAATCTTCTTGCTTTGTTTGGTCCAAAGTCTGAACTAATAGCTCACAAATTACACAGAGCGATGTCAGGGAAGTCAAAAGGTTATAATACAGGTTAGTAGCACAATACATTCAGAATGATTCTCAAAATGTGTTCACAGGTAGTGTTACAAAGTTCTCAGTCCTGTGAATTATGCCCTCCCGTCCTCTTCCTCACTGTCCATCAAAATTGGGCAGAGGCTTTTAGCTCTGATTCTAGTGATATAGCTGTCCCAAGACCCCTGCGTCATGTCAGGTTTCCGGTTCTCTGTTTCATGTCAGGACTGTTTCTATGCTGTGGCTGCTGTGGCACTTGGTATATTAGGATTTCCTGCTTGCTTTTTTCCGGGTGGTGAGATTCTTCACCAGTGGCAGGGAACATCTAATTCTCCTGTTTCTGGGTTGCTCAATTAGTGGGGAGACTAGCCAATCCCTCTGTGGATTAGTAAATAGCCAGTCTCCTCAGGGATAAGCTAACATACCACATTCTCATATTTTCACGCATCTAGGGCAAAGTCAAACTATGGCTAGGAAAATCATATTGAAAGCCAAACGCCACAACATGATTGAAAGTAAATTTTTAATTTTTTTAATACTGTTAATTGGTGTAGGGTGAAGTAAGATTTACTATCTCTATTAAGGAGTCCTGAGAAAAGAGCAAGGAAACACTCCATGGTTCAAAATCAGGAAAGATGTGCATCAGGGATGTGTCCTATCTCCATGTCTTTTCAATCTACATACAGAACATATTATTCTGGAAGCTAGGCTTTATGAGGAGGAATGTGGCATCAGGATTGAAGGTAGACTCATCAACAACCTACGTTATGCAGATGACAATTTTCCTTGCTGAAAGTGAAGAGGACCTGAAGTGCTTGTTACAGAAGGTCAAGGACCTTAGTCTTCAATATGAATTGAAGCGCAACATCAAGAAACAATGATTCTCACTACTGTGCCCCTTGGCAACACCATGATAGATGGAGAAGAGATTGAGGTTGTTAACGGTTACAGCTTGCTCAGCTCCACAATCAACACTCTTGGCACCAGCAGTCAGGAAATCAAAAGAAAATTCCATTGAGTCAATCTGCTGTCAGAGACCTCT
>NW_006399923.1:914672-916677 GCF_000299155.1 Elephantulus edwardii | reverse complement strand
GAGACTGGCTTAGGAGAGAGAAGGGTTCAGAGTTGTTGTATGTAGGGTCTCTATGTGACTCACAGGTGACTTGATGGCACATAACAACAACAACAACAACTAAGATGGCACATAACAACAAGAGCTAAGTGTCCTTTCTTCTCTATTTTGTGCATATCTGCTGGAGAAATATCTGTGATTTAAGAGTAATTTTTTTCTGTTGATGGATAATTGGTTTGGGCAGAGTTGGGGCTTTTGATAGCTAATAAGAGGTACTGACTCTTCCTGTTCACCCCAAACATGCACAGACCAGAAGTCTGGAAAGAAGGGGCATGGGAGAGGGTGATGCTCTGGCCACGTGTGTTTAGGACTCCCTTTGCAGTCTCACCCCACGCCCCACCTCGGTTACTAACACTCACTTCTAAGAAGCACCGTGGCTGTACTTTTTCCAAGATGAGTTTGTTTGTTCTTCTGGAAACATACAATAGTCATAATTTTCCAAATGTCATAATTTCAAGTCAAAAATTCTTCTGTAATCTATACTTATTATTTAAAATTTCACATGCATGTAAGGCCAAAAAAAAAACCCTTTAAATAAAAAATAAAAAGTCTTCAAAATGACACCTTCTTTAAACACTTGAAAAGGCTTTTGAAACAGAGACACCTAATTCAATATAAAATGTCACTTAACAGCTATTTCCATGCATGTTGATTGAGTATGCAAGTAAAATTTGTCAATGTTCTATTTTTTATCATTTATCAGTGTTTCATTTATAGATCTAGTTGTTAGTATTTGTTTATTTGTTTGTTTTCTGTTCTTTAAGTTGTAATCCATTTGAAGTCAATAGCCCTGTTCTTCATAAGTAATTGCTTCAAGTTATCTTTGCTTTCAGTGAACAAAGTTATATCATCAGCCTATCACATACTGTGAAATCTTCTTCCTCCAATCTTGATACCACTTCTTCTTTGCAGAGTTTATCTAATAGGATAGTTTCCTCTAAACATTGATTGAGTAAAACAAGTGACATAATTAAATCTTGACTCACACTTTCTCAATGTCAAAAAAACAAAGATTCTTATCATTGGACCTCTAGACAGCATCATGACAGATGGAGAGGAGAATGCAACTGTCCACAGTCATCTTTCTTGGATTTGCAATTAACACCCTTCTTACCTGCAGACAGGAAGTAAGGAGACACATTGCACTGGGAAAATCTGAAGTTAAGAACCTCTCCAAATTACTGAGGAGTAATGATGCTAGCTTGAGGACTCAGGTGCTTCTGATTCAGGCCATGGTATTTCTAATAACTTGCTATGCATCTGAGACCACGACAATGAATAAAAATGATGAGGAAAGAATTGATTGCCTTTAAGCTGTGGTATTGGAGGAGAGCACTGAACATCCCATCGACAGCCAAGAGAACAGACAGCTATGTGTCAGATAGGGTGCACACAGAGGATTGTCTGGAGACAAGAATGATGACGCTTTGCCTCACATGCTTTAGCCATGTTTGTAGGAGAGGATATTCCTTGGAGAGGGACTTGATGTTGGGAAAAGAGGAGGGTCAGCAAAGGAGAGAGAGACCCTCAACCAGGTGGATTGACACAGTGACTGCTGCAATGAGCTCTTGTGTGTCAAGAAGTGTGAAATTAGCACAGGACAGAACAGGGTTCACATCTTTTGTTCACAGGGTCACTATGAGTCGTACTCAGCTCAAGGGCACCTAAGAACAACAACAACAACACATTTTTCTGATTTTAATATATGTACTATCCCTTGTTTTATTTCAAAGATTGTTTCTTGATTTATATGTATGCTGTCTGTGATCACAATTAAGTATTATAGAATTTCCATTCTCCATAATGATATTTATAAGTTTATATGATCCATATAGTCAAATATGTTTCTAAAAATAAGCAAAACACAAGTAAACATGTTTCTAATATTCTCTGCTTTCATGTGAGTTTCCTGTGACGTAATTCCATAGCCTCATTTGACATCATCTTCTAAATCCTGCCTGTAGTT
>NW_006399923.1:907777-913807 GCF_000299155.1 Elephantulus edwardii | reverse complement strand
TTGATGACTCTTCCACCAATCCTGATGCCACATTCCTCTTCGTATAGCGCAGGGTCTCAGAGGATCTGTTCCTTTCAAAATATTTGTACTATCAACATTAATGATATTATTTGAATTTATTAGCATTTTTCAATATTTTCTTTAATGTATTGGGAGAAATTTCCTTACTAAGTATTATAAGATGAAGAAAATATCTATTAAAGTACAAATATATCTGTCTAAACAAAATGCATAACTTTGTATTCTGTTATAGGTAAAGGTTAAAAGCAGACAGGCAGAAAAAAATACTTTCCTTTTAAGGCACTGGTGTGTATCCACATTAGATTTAAATATTGCAACACAGAGGAGAAATAAAATTGGTAATGTGACATTGTACTTTGCATGCTAGGTTTTAGTATTACTGAAAATTACTTTTACTTTGAAATTGACTGTCAATTAGTAACCAACAGACGGTTACCATCGTCTTAGTTTACAGTTTTTACCAGAAATAATTCTCACATAGTCTCTGCTCCTTTATCAAGGACCTTTACCATGCAAGACACATATAAAAGTAATTAAATTTAATAGTCTCATTGGTTTTAAGCAAAACCATATGGTGTACTTAGATTGCAAATTCTAATTGAAGTCACTGAGATTTTATGCAGAAAATACATTTTAAAATGTATTTGTGAAATCAAACATATAGATAGATAGATAGATAGATAGATAGATAGATAGATAGGTAGTAACATTTTTATCTTGACAGAAGCATCACCCAATAACTTTTTTCATTGTCTTTTTCATACATACTGTAGAACAATAAAGCTGGACTATATTTTTCTGTGGAGAAAAAAAACCACACTTTAAAATTAATGATAATGGTTGGCTGAGTAAGTTTAATGCATTTTTTTCATTACCTCTCTATCTACATTTTAAGGTTGCAATAATCCCAAAAAGTATGTCTTGGATTACAAGGGCAGTATGTAACTGGGACATAACCTAATCCATTCAAATTTTTGTTTTCTGTTATATATTATGAAATTAATACAATTTAAAAAAACAAACAAGAAAAGAAAGCCAAGTAAATCTCTTAGCATAGTAAAGTAGTTTGGAGTTTGCTACAGTCTTATTGGTTTTACTTATTTAGAATAAAACTTTAGATAATTTAATACTCCCAAAGTATATATTTAAAACAACAGTAATCTTATTTTTAAAATCTACTGCAAATCCACAAAATGATCAAAGGGGAGAAATAATATATTTATCTTTCCAATTCTGAGTCTAGTCAGCCCCTGAGGTTTTTGGGGGCTTGAGCAGCATATTTTTGCATGCATTTTGATAAAAGCTAACTTTCACATATAGAATAATTTTCAAGGAGGAAAAATTGCTGAAGAGTGAAATAGTATGAAAGGAGATCTCATGGAGAAGTGGTTAAAAAGATTGCCAGTTTTTGCCCATCAGTGGCTCTGCTATTCTGCTCCATTGAAGACAGATACCCTTGAAAACTCTGAGAAGCATTTTTGTTATGTTCTAATATGTGTTTATGAATTGGAATCTAATTTATAACTATTGTTGTTCTTGGTATTTACCGTCTAGTCAGCATTGACACATCCTGACCCTATTCACAATGACTCTGATACCAAATCTATCCTGGGCCAGACTCATTGCCTCTGATACACCTATACTCATTATCCGAGTTAATGCTTCACTTCATCTCATCCCAGGTAGACCTCTCCTGCTCTGGCCCTCCATCCTTCCAAATATGATGTCCTTTTCCACAGATTGGTCTCCCCTGCCAACATGTTTTAAGTGTGTAAGATGTTCTTGTTGTTGTTATGTGCCGTCGAGTCGCTTGTGACTCCTAGCGACCCTATGTACAACAGCCCTAAGCCCTGCTCTATCCTGTGCCAATCGCACTGTCTCTGACACTCCCTCCCCAATTATCCCAGTCACTGAATCAATCCACCTCATAGAGGGCCTTCCCCTCCTGCGCCGTCCCTACACCCTCCCAGGCATGATGTCCTTCTCCAAGGACCGGTCTCTCCTCACAACATGTCCAAAGTATGTTAGACGGAGCCTTAGAATCCTTGCCTCCAAGGAGCAACCCGGTTTAACCCTTTGCAGGACAAATCTGTTTGTTTTCCTAGCAGTCCATGGTATTCTCAATACTCTTCTCCAGCACCACAGCTCAAAGGCATCAATTCTCCTTCTATCCTCCCTGTGTAAGATAGAGCCTCAAAATCCTTGTCTCCAAGTACCGGCTTGATCTTATCCTCTCTAGGGCAGAGCTATTTGTTCTCTTAACAGTCCATGATACGTTCAATACTCTTCTCCAGCACCACAACATAAAGGCATCAACTCTTTTGCCATCTTTGGTCATTATCCAGCTCTCGATGAATTACTGAGGTTATTGGCTTAAGGAAGTCCATAGACCTTATGAAAGCTGAAATTTAGGTGTTAAATATTTAACAATTAAACATTTCAAACTAAAAAACAAATAATCTTTAACTATTTTAAAGTTAGATCTGATTCATAGCAACTCATCAGTTTTCATGGCTATAAATCTCAGTGGAAGAGGACTGTCCATATTTCTCTTACATAACCTCTGATTTTATTGTTATTAGGTTCTGTCAGTCTGGATGAAACTAACTGACTCCAAAAACCTGACAAAGAGTTGGCTATGGGTTGGTCCTGCCTCTATGGTACACAAGAACAATATAGTGATCCTATGAGTAATAGATCTAAACCCTGCCCTATTCTTTGCCAACCTCAGTCTCTGACACACTTGCACACTTGCTGCAGTTACTGTATCAATCCATCTGGTTGAGGGTCTTCTTCTTCTTCTTCACTATCCATAGCCTCTTCTAGTAAGAAGCCCAAAATATGAGAAATGAAGCTTCTCAAGCCTTGCTTCCAAGGATAAGTCTGGTTGCACTTTCTCCAAGACATTTGTTCTTTTGTCAGTCTATGGGATAGTCAGTACTAGCCTCTAATACCAGAACTCAAAGGGATCAATTTTTCTTCTTTCTTACATGTCAATTTTCTAGCTCTTAGTGCTACAGGACCACAGGAAGTGATTGAGAGGATCATGGCCTGACAACTAGCAAAATGTGTATTCAGATTTATTGTGAGAAAAGTGGGAGCAGAAGAGTAAGGATAAGAAAAAGGGAATTCATAGAGTCTCACAATTTGGTGGGTAAAGATAGGAGCGTGTGAAGGAAATGGGAAATGTCTGGCAGGGATGTCGAAAGACAGGATAATGAGGTCCATATTTTAATGATGATTAATTTTATAAAGCATAACAAATGGGAATGATTGTATGAAACACAAGGTGAATGAAGAAAAGTATGAAGTACAGTGCATATATATTTTTTTAAACAAAGCAGTATAAAATAGAAATTGGGGAGGAAAAAAGATCATGGTCTGAATCAAGCTCACCTTAGTCCTCAAACTAATCATTGATCTTCAATAATTTGGAGAAGTCCATGACTACAAACTATACCAGTGTAATGCTGAAACTGAGGAGAACCTGAAGCGCTTGCTGCAGAAGGTAAAGGACTGAAGTCTTCAATACGAATTGAAGCTCAATATTAAGAAAACAAAGATTCTCACCACTGGGCCAATTGGCAGCATCAGTATGGATGGTGAATAGATTGAGATACTTAACAGTTTTTCTTTACTTGGTTCTACATAGTAACAGCAGCCAGGAAATCAGGAGATGAATTGCATTAGGAAAGTCAGCTGTGAGGGACCTCTCAAGAGTACTGAAGTGCAATGGAGTCAGGCTGGAGACTAACGTGTGCCTGATGCAGGCTATAGTCTTTGCAATTACGTGCTATGCATCGGAGAGTTGGACAATGAATAGGGATGATAGAAAGAGAATTGATGCCTTTGATCTGTGGTGCTGGAGAAGAGTGTTAAATATACCATGGAATGCTAGGAGAACAAGCATGTTTGTCCTGGAGAGGGTGAAGCCAGAATATTCCCTGGAGTCAAGGATTCTGAAGCTTCATCTGACATACTTTGGGCATGTTGCAAGGAGGGACTGGGCTTTGGAGAGGGACATCATGTTTGGCAGAGTGGATAGACGGCACAGGGGAGGAAGACCTTCGATGAGATGCATTGATTTTGTGAATAGAGTGGTGGGAATGAGTGTGTTTGAGACAGCGAGGTTGGCACAGGATAGAATGGTGTTTAGGGCTCTTGTACATAGGGTAGCTATGAGTCGCAAACGACAACAACAGTAACTTTCATGGTCTTCTTACTACTGGTAACAAGTACATGAACTATGGTTCCAAGTAAGATGAAGTTGTTTAAAGTTTCAATCTTTTTTATGCTTATGATTATGTTATCAATTGGTCCAGTTGTGAGATTTTTTTGTTATTAGTTTACTGACATTGAGATGTAATCCCTTCTGAAGGCTGTTATCTCATCATCAGGCATATTGGCAGTATTATGATAGATGTAGAAAAGGTTGCAGTTGCTAACAATTTCATCTTGCTTGGATCCACAATAAAAACTCTTGACACCAGCAGTCAGGAAATCAAAAGACAAATTGCTTAGGAAAGTCTGTCAGATCTCTTCAGAAGGCTAAATTGCAGCAATGGCAGTCTAGAGATTACTGTGTGCCTGGTCTTATCAATTGCTGCTATGCATCTAAAATCTGGTCAATGACTAAGGATTACAGAAGAATAATCAATGCCTTGGAATTGTGGTACTGGAGAGAAGTATTGGACTGCCAAGAGAACAAACAAATCAGTCCTGGAGGAGGTGACACAAAGTTGCTCCTTGGAAAATGATACTATGATTGGAAGGGTAGAGAATTAGTGTGGAGAGGAAGACCCTGGATAAGATGGATTGAAACAGTGAATGTGGCAATGAGATCAGGAGTGATTGTCTCAGGATAGGACAAAATTCAGAGCTATTGTTCATAGGGTAACTATGAGAACTAGTCAACTGGATGGTACATTACAAAAATAGTGTTTGATCTAAATAATCTACCAAATAAACTGTACTGTGCAGATGACCCAACCTCGCTTACTGATAAATGAGGAGATACCCTTTGATAGGAAGTTTGAATCCACCAGGAACTCTGCCGGAAAAAAATAATCAGTCTTCTCTAAACAATCTCTGTTAAAAATCAGCTGCAGGGATACCACTGAGTGGATTATGACTTGATGCTGAGGAGATTTTGTGAGTGTGTGTGTGTTTGTTTGTTTGTTTCAATTACCAGATGAAGTCTTGGATGTACTCACATGGAAATTTAGAGGACAGGTGTTTATCATACAGATTGGAAGAGGTCCTCATTTATTCCCACTCCCAAAAAGGTGATCCAAACAAAAGGTGGAAACTATCAAACAATATTGTTAATATCATATGCAAGCAAAATACTGCTGAAGATTGTGGAAAAAATGGCTAGAACGATACATGGATGGATAGGGAAACTCCAGAAGTTTAGGCAAGATTTAGAGAAGGCACCAGGATATCATTGTTGGTGTCAGATAAATCTTGGCTGAAAGTAAGGAGTATCAGAAGAATGTCATGTTGTGCTTTACTGACTATGCAAAGGCATTTTACTGTGTGGATCTTAACAAATTATAGCTAACATTGAGAAAAGTGGAAATTCCAGAACTTTTAATTGTGCTCATACAAAATCTGTATCTAGACCAGGAGGCTGCTGGGCAATCACAGTTTAAGAACAGTGTTGCTATTATTGTGTGCCACAGAGTCAGAACCAACTCATAGATAATCCTCCAGCTGGTTTTCAGTAACAATTAATCACACAGGATGGCATTGACAATTCTCCTGTAGAACAGCTGGTGGCCTCAAACTGTGTGCTTTCAAGACTTTCATTAAGCTACCAGAGCTCCCTAAAGAAACCTTTTTTATGTTTGGGGTATTTTTGTGATTGTTATATTATGAGTAGACTATGATTTAAAACCACCCTATGTACACCTGCCCTATCCTGAGTCAGATTCACTGACTCCAACACACATACTCCATTGCCCTAGTACTGTACCAATCCATCTCATCTGGGATATTCCACTCTTG
>NW_006399923.1:904753-907677 GCF_000299155.1 Elephantulus edwardii | reverse complement strand
GATTTTGTGAATAGAGTGGTGGGAATGAGTGTGTTTGAGACAGCGAGGTTGGCACAGGATAGAATGGTGTTTAGGGCTCTTGTACATAGGGTAGCTATGAGTCGCAAACGACAACAACAGTAACTTTCATGGTCTTCTTACTACTGGTAACAAGTACATGAACTATGGTTCCAAGTAAGATGAAGTTGTTTAAAGTTTCAATCTTTTTTATGCTTATGATTATGTTATCAATTGGTCCAGTTGTGAGATTTTTTTGTTATTAGTTTACTGACATTGAGATGTAATCCCTTCTGAAGGCTGTTATCTCATCATCAGGCATATTGGCAGTATTATGATAGATGTAGAAAAGGTTGCAGTTGCTAACAATTTCATCTTGCTTGGATCCACAATAAAAACTCTTGACACCAGCAGTCAGGAAATCAAAAGACAAATTGCTTAGGAAAGTCTGTCAGATCTCTTCAGAAGGCTAAATTGCAGCAATGGCAGTCTAGAGATTACTGTGTGCCTGGTCTTATCAATTGCTGCTATGCATCTAAAATCTGGTCAATGACTAAGGATTACAGAAGAATAATCAATGCCTTGGAATTGTGGTACTGGAGAGAAGTATTGGACTGCCAAGAGAACAAACAAATCAGTCCTGGAGGAGGTGACACAAAGTTGCTCCTTGGAAAATGATACTATGATTGGAAGGGTAGAGAATTAGTGTGGAGAGGAAGACCCTGGATAAGATGGATTGAAACAGTGAATGTGGCAATGAGATCAGGAGTGATTGTCTCAGGATAGGACAAAATTCAGAGCTATTGTTCATAGGGTAACTATGAGAACTAGTCAACTGGATGGTACATTACAAAAATAGTGTTTGATCTAAATAATCTACCAAATAAACTGTACTGTGCAGATGACCCAACCTCGCTTACTGATAAATGAGGAGATACCCTTTGATAGGAAGTTTGAATCCACCAGGAACTCTGCCGGAAAAAAATAATCAGTCTTCTCTAAACAATCTCTGTTAAAAATCAGCTGCAGGGATACCACTGAGTGGATTATGACTTGATGCTGAGGAGATTTTGTGAGTGTGTGTGTGTTTGTTTGTTTGTTTCAATTACCAGATGAAGTCTTGGATGTACTCACATGGAAATTTAGAGGACAGGTGTTTATCATACAGATTGGAAGAGGTCCTCATTTATTCCCACTCCCAAAAAGGTGATCCAAACAAAAGGTGGAAACTATCAAACAATATTGTTAATATCATATGCAAGCAAAATACTGCTGAAGATTGTGGAAAAAATGGCTAGAACGATACATGGATGGATAGGGAAACTCCAGAAGTTTAGGCAAGATTTAGAGAAGGCACCAGGATATCATTGTTGGTGTCAGATAAATCTTGGCTGAAAGTAAGGAGTATCAGAAGAATGTCATGTTGTGCTTTACTGACTATGCAAAGGCATTTTACTGTGTGGATCTTAACAAATTATAGCTAACATTGAGAAAAGTGGAAATTCCAGAACTTTTAATTGTGCTCATACAAAATCTGTATCTAGACCAGGAGGCTGCTGGGCAATCACAGTTTAAGAACAGTGTTGCTATTATTGTGTGCCACAGAGTCAGAACCAACTCATAGATAATCCTCCAGCTGGTTTTCAGTAACAATTAATCACACAGGATGGCATTGACAATTCTCCTGTAGAACAGCTGGTGGCCTCAAACTGTGTGCTTTCAAGACTTTCATTAAGCTACCAGAGCTCCCTAAAGAAACCTTTTTTATGTTTGGGGTATTTTTGTGATTGTTATATTATGAGTAGACTATGATTTAAAACCACCCTATGTACACCTGCCCTATCCTGAGTCAGATTCACTGACTCCAACACACATACTCCATTGCCCTAGTACTGTACCAATCCATCTCATCTGGGATATTCCACTCTTGCACTGTCCCTCCACTTTTCTAAGCATGATGTCCTCCTCCAAGGACTGGTCCATCCTGGCTATTTGATCAAAGTATGTGAAACAGACCTTTAAATTCCTAGTCTCCAAGGAGAATTCTGGTTTCACCCTTTCCAAGACAGAGCTGTTTGTTTTCTTGGTGGTCAGGGCATGTTCCTGCACCACAATTTGAAGGCATTGATTCTTCTTCTGTCATCCAAGTCCTTGTCCAACTCTCTGATGCATAACAAGCAGTTGTGAAGATGGCCTGGATTAGGTGCAATTTAGTGTCTAGATTTTGCTTCCTAGTACTCTGACAGTTCCTATATCAGATTTTCCTAGTACGATTCATCTTTTGATTTCCTGACTGTTGGTGCCAAGAATGTTGATGGTGGAGCCGAGCAAGCTGTAACTGTTAACAACCATACTCTCTTCTCCATCTATCATAGTGTTTCCAATTGACTCAGAGGTGGGAATCTGTTTTCTTGATGTTGAGCTTCAATCTATATTAACTATGGTCCTTGATTTTCTGAAGCAAGCACTTCAGGTCCTCCCCAGTTGTCAGCAAGCAAGGCTGTGTCATCTGCATATCGTAGGTTATTGATGAGTCTTCCTCCAATCCTGATGTCACATTCCTCTTCATAAAGCCCAGCCTCTCACATAATCTGTTCTGTATATAGATTGAAAAGGTTTGGAGAATGGGGTCTCAGCAATGAAAAAGAAGAAGAGTTGATGCCTTTGAACTATGGTGTTGGAGAAGAGCACTAAATGTCCCATCACTTGCCAAGAGAACAAACAAATACATCTTAAAGATGCCTCTTTGGGAGTGAAGATGATGAGGCTTTCACCTCACATACTTCTAGTACGTTGCTAGAAAGGGTTATTCGTTGGAGAGGAACTCAATGCTCAGAAAGTACCCATCAACAAACGAATGGCTAGAGAAGCTGTGGTATATTCGCACAATGGAATACTATGCTGCATTAAAAAACAAGGAACTCATG
>NW_006399923.1:901068-904296 GCF_000299155.1 Elephantulus edwardii | reverse complement strand
GATTAATCAGAACTGGCTTTGACAAGCACTGTGGCATTTGGACAAGAACAAACTGGGAGGAGGGTAGAGAGAATAGTACAACAAGGAATGAATGGAAACCCAAAATCTCTGTAAATGTTTATGAAAATTGATAAAATATAGGAAAAAAAACAATGCTCAGAAAGTAAAGAGTTGATGAATGAGAGGAAGACTGTCCACCAGGTGGATTGACAAGGCAAGAGATGCAACGGGCTCTAATGTGTCAGGAAGTGTGAAAGTGGCGCAGGATAGAACAGGGTTCAAATTGGTTGTTCATAGCATTGGTACGGGTTGTACTCGACCTGAAGGTACCTAACAAGAATAATAACATGCTACAAAGGTTATATCAGGTTTCCTTATAATCTTACTTATACCTGTAGTATGCTTTAATGTGTTAATATAAAAAGAAAATACCCATGTAATAAGGGGATTTTAAATTAAAAAAAGTATATGTTTTAACCAATTTTATGCTTTTTCCTACAAAAACAATATAAAAGTATTCAATATTATATTCCTAACATAATGTTGAAATGTAAAAAAAAATTATTTTACTTATGAACATTCATTGGTAAAAAATTTTATTATTTGAAAGATTATCATAACTTTTAACTTCATGTGTTTGTAACCACTGATCTAATATATGAATTATTTGGATCAAATAGTACCATGCAACTCTTTAGGGCAGGCTCAAGAAAAACTCACAGAATTATACATCTATAAAAGTTCACCTTAATTTGACGTGTTTGTAGAGATAATTAGAATACTGATTCTGTTCATTAACATTTCAAATCTCATTTAAATGTAAATTGTAATATTCTCTTTTTCTGCAACACTGGATAGTTAGTGTCTTTCATGAGTAATAAGTAATTTGTTACTCATTAGCTACAAGAATGTATTAAAAATAAATCAAAATCTGATAAAAGTCACAGATACAATGGCAACCTGTTTGAAATGGAGAGTATTAAAGAAATCTTCATTTTTCAACCTACAATCAATTTACATCACATTTTAGTATTCATTGGTTATCTTTGATATATCTGTTTAGATAGATAGATAGATAGATAGATAGATAGAAAGATAGATAGATAGAGAGAGAGAGAGAGAGAGATAGAAAATAGTTTAAATAATGATATTTTTAGTTTAACTGTGTCCCTCCAAAATATTTAAATATTTGTTGTGAGTGAATCTTAACCTCTAGGTTTGTATTTATAATCCTATTTGACAATAGTTAGTTGTTGTTTTGTTATATACTAAGTAGTATCAGACTCAGAGCTGACCCTCCAGAGTTATTAGCCTGAGGTCTAGTTCTTCTGATGGACTGATTAACAATTAACCATCACCTTTCACCAACGCTTCTCACTTTTGATTCTCTTGTAAAATAGCTGTCAATCAAACAAGCAGATATGTCATGGTGAAGGTGCAGCCATAGTGCTCCTTGGAGGCAAAGATGACAAAGCTTCATCTCATATAATTTGGACATGTTACTAGAAAAGGCTATTCTTTTTTTTTTTTTTTTACAACAAAAGTACAGTTTTATTTCAAGGAAGAATTTAGTACTTAAAGAGAGGAAGTGCTGACTAGTCATTACAGCTAGTATTGATTTTTCCTTCAATTGCATCTAGGAAAACAAAGTATGAGTTAAATGGAATCTATTAAAGTCTTTGGTTTATTTAGTCCTTTAATTTTATTTTTATAACAAGGCACTTTTAATGTAATTTAAAATACACATGCTTTGATTGAAGAGTGACTGTAAATGGATGCAGTTTTCTTCCACTTGTGATGATAGCTTTAGAAAAGGCTATTCTTTGAAATGAACATCATGTTTAGAATGATCATGGTTCAGTGAAAGAGAGGAATACCCTCAACCAGATTGACTGGCATAGTGACTTCAACAATGAATTTAAATGAGTCAGAGTGAGGATGGCACGGGCCAGGAGAAGGTTCGGGCCAGGAGAAGGTTCATATTGGTCTTTTATAGGTTTGTTATTAGTTGTATTCAACTCGACGACACCTAACAACAAAAACTTGGTACTGCTCAGTGCCTTTGTCAGCCTAAGGCTAATACAAAGAGAGCCAACAAATGAACACTATTGGAAAATATTTGGATTTTCTCTTTGCCAAGAGTTCTTCTCTCAGGAATATTCCCGGTTTAATCTGCTGAACCTCACAAAAAAGACATTGATGTTTTGGTTATGTCCAGCTTCCATTTTTGAAAATGAAATCGTGTTAGATATCATTAGATTAAAATATGTAACTATCATTTCATTGTTTTCCTATGATGGTATGATTTTTTCTTTTATATAATTGAAATATTTCAATTTTAGAAAGGTTTTATGCTCCTAAACTATCAAAAAAGTGTTCTGAGGAAAATAGTGAAAACTTTATCAACATGTATAAATAGAAACAAAAACAATATAATCTTTAAAACTTATTGTCACCAAGTCAGACCAAATGATCCTGCAGTGAATTCCACAGGCTATAAATTGAACAGAAAGATACTGTTTAATCTTTATCCTTTGGAGTAGCTGATAGATTTGAACTCCTCATCTTTGGATTGGCAGTACAACTTTTTATCCACAAGACCAACACAGTCAGAAGCATTTAAATAGTATTATTTATTTGTTTTCAGATTTTCCTTCTTAATGTTTCAGCATATGACCTCATGATACTTATCTACTGTTCTTTTGCCAGAACTTGACATATCACTTTTTTGCTGTCTGCCTTCTAAAGCCATTCTCTCTGGGGGCAAGGTGTGGGGGGAATTGCAGATGGGGACCTATAGGTTTGTTTGTTTGTTTTTAATTATATAATTATACTTAGATATCATAGAACTGACTAAAGCAGCAATTTGATACATGATTATTATCAAATTTAAAGTGAGTCCTGGTGATGGAGTGGTTAAGAACTCAGTTACTGATTGATAGATTATAGTAAAAATTCTGTATCTGCTCTGTGGAAGGAAGGTATGGAAGCCAACTTTGAAAAAGACTGACAGCCTTGAAAACTATAAAAATCCACTGCCTCAAAGTGTTGTCCGTAAGGTTACTGAAGTTATAAATTTTTATCAGAGGAGAGTGACTGTCTTTGTCTTGTGAAGTGACTGATAGATTGGAATTGTTGGACTTTCAGTTTGCGGCCTTAGACAAAAATTTTATAGCTCAGTTATGTCCTATCATATAGGGTTGATATAAGTCCCAATTGACTCAGTGA
>NW_006399923.1:888067-899268 GCF_000299155.1 Elephantulus edwardii | reverse complement strand
CAGAGCGGAGTTTAGGGCTGTTGTACATAGGGTCGCTATGAGTCGCAGGCGACTCGACGGCACATAACAACAACAACAACAACATAATACTTAATTTAGTAGACTTTGACCATCTTCCCTATTTCATTTTCAGGATAATACCTATGACATTTGAGATTATAGAACTAAATTTGCATTCTAATAAGTTTTAGTCTGGAAGTGCATCTGAAATCTGTTCCATGTCGAAACATCACTGTAAATTTCCAGTGACAGATGTGTAGTGCATATGCATAAAGATATTTAGACTTAATTTTGAGTCTCCCATATAGATGGCAAATATTCTTTCACTGAAATGCTTTCATCCCAATGTTCATGTTGGGGTTTGTGCTATCTAGTCACCTATGATTCATAGCAACCCTATGCAAAATAATTCTAAATCCAGCCCTATCCTGAATCAATCTCATTGTCTCTGACACACCTATCCTAAGTACTCCAGTTACTGTGTCAATCCACCTCATCCAGGTTTTTTTACCTCTTGTGCTATCTCTCCACACCTCTAAGCCTGATGTCCTTCTCCAAATATGACAAAAGTACGTGAGACAGAGCATTAAAATCTTTGTCTCCCAGAAGCAATTTAGTTCCACCCCTCCAGGAAAAACAAAACAAAACAGCAGCAACAAACAACCTATTTGTTCTCTTGGCAGTCAATAGTATGTTTGATACTCTTTTCCAGGAGCACAACTCAAAGGCATCAATTATTCTTCTGTCATCCTAACTCATTGTTCAGCTATTCAATGTGTAGTAAGTAATTATGAAGATTATGGTCTGAATCAGGTGCATCTTGCTCTATATACTGACATCACTGGTCTTCAGCACTCTGGAGAGTTCCCTGATAGTAAATTTGCTTTATGCTACTCATGTTTTGTTTTCCTGACTGTTTGCACCAAGAATACTGATTGTGCAACCAAGCAAGCTCAAATTGTCAACCATTTCAATTTCTTCGTCATCTACCACGGTACTATTACCCCAGTGGTGAGAATCTTTGTTTTGTTGACGTTGAGCAGCAATCAATATTGAAGAATATGGCCCTTGACCTTCTGTAACAAACACTTCCAGTCCTTCTCAGTTTCAACAAGCAAATTGTGTTCTCTACGTAAGGCATGATTTTGATGAGTCTGCCTTAAATCCTGGCACCACATTCCTTTTCATAAAGTTCAGCCTCCCAAGTGATCTGTTCCGCATATAGATTGAAGCATATGAAGATAAGACACACCTCTGATGCACTCCTTTCCTGATTCTGAACAACGCAGTGTTTCCTTGCTGTGTTCTGACAAATGCTTTCTGGTCCAAGTATATTAGACTAGCAAATAATGAAACCAGATGCTGAACCCTCATATTGGGAAAGAAAAAAAGAGGGACAATTGCAAGCAAATACTAGTGATTAGGACATGAAATGTGAAAATTTTGAATGTAGGACATTATAAAGGAAGAAATGTAACACACAAACATTGACATACAAAGCATTGGCATAAAGAGATGGATTGACAAGGGACATTCTTAGACAATCACATGATGTACTATGTCATAAATGAAAAGATGAGAAAATGAGATTGTATCCATAGATAAAAAGATCTTTTTGAAACCCATCTTGAAATACAATGTTGGGAACAGTAGGATAATATTCATATGCAGATAAAGACCTGTTAATACCATTATCATTCATATAAATACACTTAGAACCAGAGTCAAAGAGGAAGAAATAAATTATTTCTATTAAAATTGCAGTAAGAGATCAAACATGCAACAAAGATGTATTAATAATAATTTTTTTGCTGTTGTTAGGTGTTATTGAGTTATGTACAACTCATAGCAGCCCCATGAACAGAAGATGTGAACCCTGTTCTATCCTGTGCCATTCTCACACTTCTTGACACACAAGTAAATGCCCAATGTAGCAGTAACCACATAGATAAACCTAGTTGAGAGTCTTCCTCTCCTTTACCAAACCTCCACCCTTCCCAGCATCATGTCCTTCTCCAAGAAATAGCATCTCCTTGCAACATGTCCAAAGTACTTGACGCAAGGTCTCATCATTTTTGCCTCCAAAGACCGTTCCAGCCGCACCATCTACAAGACATATCAGTTTGTTCTCTTGACTATCCATGGGATGTTCTGTATTCTTCTCCAACACCACAGCTCAAAGGAATCAATCCTTTTTACATCATCCTTATTCATTGTCCAGCTCAGAGATGCATAGCAAGTGATTGGAAAGACTATGGCCTGAATCAGACACACCTTAGTCCTCAAACTGACATGATTATTCCTCAATAATTTTAAGAAGTCACTAACTGTGGATTTTCCCAGTGCAATACATATCATTTCCTGACTTCTGGTTCCAAAGGTTTCAATTGTGGAATCAAGCAAAATGAAGCTGTTGAGTTTCAATCTCCTCTCCACCCATCTTGATGTTATCTATTCGTCCAGTGGTAAGAATCTTTGTTTTCTTGACATTGAGAGAGAGTCCATACTAAAGTCTGCATTCCTTGGCATTCTGCAACAACTTCTTCAAGTCCTCCTCACTTTAAGCAAGCAAAGTTGACTGCATAGATGACTGAAATGCAAAAGTTGGCAAGGATGTAGAAGGATCAGTAGTCTGAGAACATGGATTTGATGACAGAAAAGAGGCTGTAAATAGAAATCTATTTTTTCAGAGATTAGTATTGCCACTCCTGCTTTTTAGAGGTTACAATTTGCTTGCTATAGTTTTTATATAGTTTGCCTTTAATTTGTAGTTTACATTCTCTTCTATTTTTTATTAAGATGTGTCACTTGTAGGCAACATATTGATGAGATGAGCTTTTTTAATTTTTTTAACCCATCCTCCTAACGTATTTTACAGTTGCCATTTTGCTGTGATTTGTTTTTCTACTTACTATGATCAATTCACATTCTTTTATCATCTGTGAGAAGCACTTCACTTAAAACTTCTTTTAATTTTACTCTTGTTTTTACAAATTTCTTAAGTTTCTCCTTTTCTGCAAAGGATCTAATTTCTCCTTCATATTTAATGGAGAGCTTTGCTAGGTATAGAATGCTTGACTGGCATTTGTTTTCTTTCATCTTTCTGTATATATTATTCCATTTTTTCTCTATCTTGCATGGTTTCTGCTGAGAAATCACAATTTAATTATTTCTTCTTTGTAGGTGTCTTTTTGTTTTACTCATGCTGCTTTTTTTATTCCATTGTTTTTTTAAAAACTTTGGAGAATTGGAGTATGATATGTTTGATGTTTTTCTTTTGAGGTTTAGTCTATTTGTTGTTTGCTGTTCTTCTTAAATATTGATTTCTCTGACCTTCAAAATAACTGGGAAGGTTTTGCCTAGTACTTCCACAATTTTACAGTGATTTCCCCATCACTCCAATGTCCGGAATGCTAATCATATGTATGCTGTTCATTTTTATGTCATCCCACATAATTCTAATGTTTTCTATCCAGGCCATTACCATCTCAATTACTTGTTGTCCATCAGAAAACTGGACAATGACAAGGGATGACAAAAGGAGAATTGATGCCTTTGAGCTGTGGTGCTAGAAAAGAGTATTTAACATATCATGGACTGCTAGAATAAACAAATTAGTCATGGAGAGGGTAAAACCAAGCTTCTCTTTGGAGGCAAGGATTCTGAAGTTTCATCTGAAATACTTTAGACATATTGCAAAGAGTCATCAGTCCTTGGATGGACATCTTAAACTATACCCAGCAAAGTTCTCCATTAAATATGAAGGAGAAATTAGATCCTTTGCAGAAAAGAAGAAACTTAGGAAATTTGTAAAAATAATAGTAAAATGAAAAGAAGTTTTAAGTGAAATCCTTCACACAGAAATGCTAAAGGAATGTGAATGGACCATAGTAAGTAGAAACAGTAGAAAAAGAATCACAGCAACACAAGAAAGGAAGATTGTTGGTGAGACAGATTGAGTCAGTCACTGGAGTCATAGGGGTAGGTTTGTCAGAGATGATAAGGTTGGCTTAGGATTGAGCAGGGTTCAGAGTTGTTGTATATACGGTAACTATGAATCACAAGTTACTGGATAACAAATAATAACAACTTATTTCTGTGTATCCAGTGATGCTCTTGTTTATCTGCTTACTGACTTTCTGTTCCATCTCTTCAGTTCTACTTTTGTCTTACCAGCATGCTCGCCACTTCTACCAATTCTGTTCTAATATTCTAAACTTCACCTTCATGCTTTTCTATTATTTCCAATACTATGTTGTTGGCTCTACCTTCAGTGTTTTGTGATGTGTTTGTGTGTTGTGTGTTTTTTTTAATTATTTTACCATTTTTTCTATACTATCAAATATTTATTGATTTTTTTTCATTTCCTTCATAGCTGTTCCAATTGCTCCTTTTCAATATAGTTCTTCTGATTGCTGTCTTTGGGGTATTTGCTCTCTTAATGACTTCCGTTATTTATTCCATCATTTGCATCTTCTTCTGTAGCTGTTCAAATAACTCCACATCAACATATTTCTTCTTGTTCTCTCTAGGATATTCATCGTGTCTATTTTTTTTTATGAGTGAGGTTATTTTGGTTTTTTTTTATGATGACTGAGGCAGACTGCTGCTTTCTTGACATTATAAAAGTCTTTTCTTAATAAATGTTAGGTTGTGACTATATAGTGACCCAGACTATATCATTGTTTTCTGAAGTACCTGTATATTTGTGCTCCCTTCTTGGCCCAAAGCCCACAGGGATAATGACTCAATATCAATGTTTCACCAAAAGTACTGAAAGGAAGAGAAGAGAAGTCTATTCGCTTTCATAAACCATGTCTTGGCCCAGCTCGGCCTAGCCCAGCCCCTTCTGCTTGATCTAAAGGGATCCTATGTGCTGTAGCTAGATAGCAGTGTTTATCTCAAAGTACCCATGATATTGGTGCTCCTGGCTCTGAACAGGGGGGCTGGCAGGTGGAGTGTCTCCAGGTGGCAGGGACAGTGGTCTAGTGCTCTGGTCAGGATTGTGGTTTGGGCCACAGTTAAATTGCAGCCCCTCAACTTGGCAGGCAGTGGTTCTGTCACAAGCCAGAGTGTAAGTGTGGTTGGGCTGAGCCATAACCTTTAGTAGACACCACCGATTCCCCAGTGTCTGGAATGCCCTCCCAGTCCGGCCATACCACATAGGCCTTGGCATCTTGCAGCAGAGTGATGGTAATCTCATGTCCTTGTTAAACATTTTTGTTGCTGCTGGAGTGAGATAATAACTCATTTTTATTTTAATATCTCTGCTTGTAATTTGAACATTTCTTCATGTGTTTTTCCTCATTGACGAAAAATCTTTACATGTCTTTTGTTCATTTTGTAACTGTGTTACCAGTCTTTTAATTGTGGGGGACTTAATGGTATTCTGTAAATTTTAGTTATTAGTCTCTTATCTAAAATGTCATCACCAAGTGTCTTTTTCCAGTCTGTGGACTTTCTTTTCATCATATTGGAAAAGTACTCGACAGATATAAATATTTACTATTTAGAAGGTCCCATTGATCAGTTTTATCCCGTCCTGGTTGTGCTTGTTGCTGTTGTTGTTATTGTTTTGTTTTTTAACCATGTTTCGTTTCTAAATTTGTTCCTGTTTTGTCTGGGATGATCTTTATAGTTTTGAGTTTTACCTTTAGGTTTCTCACCGCCGCCCCTCTCGCAATCTGGCAGTTTGCTTTATTCCCAAGATACAGGTGAGAGCAGAGCTGAGGTCCTCTTATGCCAGCTCCCCTTGTGTGTCTCCACCTTTGTGTTCAGAAGTGTTTTGGGGCTTTCCCAGTTGGCCTACCCTGTCTGTCACCTCTGCCACAGCACTGGTCCCCAAAGGAGTGGGAACTAAGTTTTTCCCTTATCTCTGACAAGGCAAGACAGCCTGAGGTCTTCCTGGGGCCCTCAGTTGGCCACGCCCCTCCCCAGGCTTCTATCCTAAATGGTTGTGGGGTTTACAGAATCTGGTCTTTTGGGCACATGACCCACCTGGAGCCCTCGGTGCCTGTGGTCTTCTGGTGGCCAGGAGTAGATGGTTCCTCTGTCCCTATACATGGCAGAGCACAGGCCCCTTGGAATGTTACTTCCCATTCTCACACCTTGTCCACTCCTCCCTCCCCACTCTGTCCTTCCTTTCTGCCCTCCCTTCCCGATGTCTTTCCCAGCCTCCCTTTCAGGTCACACATGGTCAGGCAGTCCCCAGAAGTCCCCAGAGCACCCACAAAACAAAATGACTGGAGAGCACAGAAATGATGGAAAACGACAAAAATCAGAAATGCTCTCTACAAATCACCAAGGCTCTTAGAGGGTGCATGGCCCTCGCTGGACCTCTGAGCATCCATCTGTAATCCTTGCTTGGCTGGCACGCTGTACTCCCCATCACCACATGCTCTGTGTGTGTGCAGAGCACTGTGTACGTGTTCAGGCTCTGCATCTCACACATGCACAAAGACACAGAGGTCACAGCAGATGATACTGGTGACAAGATTATGGCTTAAATTCCAGGGAAGTTTCCTACTCTGGTGGATGCCTGCATTGATAAAGACACAAAAACAGAGACAAGAGACACACACAGACAGCATGCCCCAGCAATGCACAGGTACAGACACACCCAAAGCCAGGGAAGGAAACAGGGTCACAGCAGGATTAGGGCCCTCTAAGAAGGTGGTGACAGACAGCAGCTATTTGTAGACTCTCTTGCCATTGGCAAAGCGTATGCTATGGACCAGACCAGTATCGCCTGAATGATCATCTAGTTGTCTAGGATCTTCTTGTTCTGCTTCTTCATGGTGTTGCAGTGGCTCAGGGCAATAATACATATATACACACACACATACACACACATACACACACTCTGGTGGCCTAGTGTCCAGAAGCTGTGCTGCAATCACAAAGGCACACAATTCAAGGCCACCAGCAGCTCTCCCCAGGAGAAGGATGGCGATTCTCCTCCTGTGAGACTGAATGCCTCTGAAAACCTGCCAGAGGGTCAGCTATGGGTTGGTTCTGACTCTACTGTACACAACAACAATAACAAAGTAGGTGAGACAAAATATGTGTGTCAGGGTTGGATTTTATTCAGTTGGTATGCATCTGAAACTTGAACAGTGAATATAGATGACAATAGAGGAGATCTTTGATTGGTGATGTTGAAGAAGTGTCCATATCCCAGCTGCAATTTGGTTGATTTCAATTCCTGATGAGATATTTTATGTCAGAGCAAAACTGTGCCGAATCTAGTTTTCTACTGCTATCTCATAATTTCCTTTGAAATAGATCATCTGACTATTTTCTTCCCAAAGTCTCTGGATGAATTTGATCTGCTGAAATTTTAGCTAAAAACTGAGTAACTATTTGCACGACCCAACAACATCTAGACCTGGGATTACCTCTAATCAATGACAAACAGCACTAAAAATGCAACATACACTATTACACATAAAGCCCAAGATCTACAAAGGCTTCTGAGCTTCAGTTTTCAAATGTATAATTCAACAGTGATGAATTGGATAGTTTTAATTATCTTTTAACATAATATTCATAAAATTGGGAAATACGTGTGTCGGAGTTGTATTTTATTCAATTTGTAGGCATCTGAAACTTGAACAGTGAATACAGATAACAAAAGAAGAGAGGAGATCTTTGAATTGTGATGTTGGAGAAGAGTCCATATCCCACAGACTGTTAAAAGAACAAACATATCTGTCTTGGAGCAAGTGCAAACATGGTGTTCCTTACAGGTAAGGATAGTAAAACTTCAGCTCACATACATTGAACATGTTGTTTGGAGAAGCCAGTTCTTGGAAAAAAAGACATCATGCCTAGAAGGATGAAGAATCAGAGCAAGAAAGGAAGACCCTCAAAAAGATGGATATAGAGATTGCAACAACGGGTTACAGCATCTAAGAGATAGTGAGGCACATGGTGGATAGGGCAAGATTCAGATCTGTTGTTCTTAGGGTTGCTGTGAATAATAGTAGACTAAAGACACCTAACAACATCAACAACTATGTTTATGATAGCCAAGTAATTTAGAAGAAAAAAAAAAAAAGAAAGCCCACACAACACCTCAAAACACAACTTTGAAGTTGTCAAGAATTTAAGCCTGGACATCACACAGCATATTACAATAGGCAATTCTACTGCAAAATACTTTTGGAAGTGTTAAAGAAGAAGGATATCAGTTTTAAGACTAAGGTGTACCTGATCCAAACCATGGTATTTTTAATGAAGTCACAAGCAAAAGAAAGGTTTACAATGAATAAGGAATATAGGAAAAGAACTGATATCTTTTCATTGTTTTATTGGTAGAATATTGAATATGGATTGCTTAAAGAACTAGAAAGTCTATCTTGGAAGAAGTGAAGTCCCTTAAAATCAAGGAGGATGAGATTTTGACCTTATACATTGAATATAAAATCAGGAGAAGCAGTTCCTGGAGTAGAACATCACTCTTGGAAAAGTAGAAACACAATAAAAGAGGAAAACACAGTGGATTAATACAGTGACTACAAAAATGGACTTAAGCTCAGCAGAGAGTATGATGGTAGCTTAGGATGAGACAGGCTTATGTTGTATTGTTCAAGAGGTCACCTTGAGCCAGAGCATAGCTGATAACATCTAACAATAAGAATAATACCCACAAAACTTGGCATTTTGATTAAAATAACACCAGGTGTTTGTTTTGCTTTTTATTTCTTGAAGCTTTTCCCCCCTCTCCTCACTGTTAACTACATTAAAAACAGTCTGGAAAATTCCCTTTAGACGTTAAGTACATATCTACATAAACACTAAAGCTGCTAACAGTGTTTTGCAAAAATTTGCACTACCATTTGTACAGAATAATTTAAACTCAAATAACTGTTGATGTATGAACAGAGTATTGCCAGTTTATATTTTTCCTTTAGAAATTCATTTTTATCGTTTAAAAAAAAATGTGCACTGTTTAGCCGTGGGAGGATAGCATTATCTGTTCCACCATCTGTTGGGGCGTATGCTGTAAGTATAATACTGGGTATTGCTAGAAACAACAGTGTGTAATCATACCTGTGAACTTATGATGTGTAATAATCATTAAAGTATACAAATTTTATTATTTTTTTTAATTCTGAAACGTTTTCCATATCAGTATACATTATCAGTTTCATCTTTGTATGCAAAATTCCACACCTACGCTCATTTTCATGTTATTTTTTTAAAAAGTCAAGGAAATACATAATCCAGGAGAGACTGATCATTGAGGAGGCTGATCTCTAGGATGTAAGGAGGAATGTGGCATCAGGTATGCAGAAAGACTCATCAACACCTGCGTTATGCAGATGACGCAACCCTGCTTGCTGAAACTAAAAAGGACCTGAAGTGCTTGCTGCAGAAGATCAACAACTGCAGTCTTAAATATGGATTGAAGTTCAATAGCAATAAGGTTAAGATTCTCACCCCTGGGCAGACTGGCAGCATCATGATAGATCGTGAAGAGATTGAGATTGTAAACAGCTTTAGTTTGCTTGGCTCCATAGTCAGTACTCTTGGTACCAGCAGCCATGAAATCAAGAGATGAATTGCATTGGGAAAGTATGCTGTCAGGGAATCTCTCTAGACTACTGAAGAGTGACAATGTCAGTCTGGAGAATAAGATGTGCCTGACCCAGGCCATAGTCTTCACAGCTGCTAGATACACAGCAGAAAGCAGGACAATGACTAGAGATGACAGACAAAGAATTAATGCCTTTGGGCTGTGGTGCTGGAGAAAAATATTGACTATACTACGGGCTACTAGGAGAACAAACAGGTTTGTCCTGGAGAGCGGCTGCTCCTTGGAGGCAAGGATTCTGAGACTTCGTCTGACATACTTTGGGCTTGTTGAAAGGAGGGACCAGTTCTTGGAGAGGAATATCATGCTTGGAAGGGTGGAGGAATGGAGAAAGAGAGGAAGATCCTGGATGAGATGGATTGACTCAGCGACTGTGGTAATGAGGGTAAATGTGCCAGAGACACAGGCTAGAGCAGGGTTCAGAGCCATTGTATATAGTGTTACAATGAGTAGCAAGTGACACAATGACACATAGCAATAACAACAACAACAAAGCTCACCACATGACAACATGATAAATAATTAAAATATTGGAAAATTTACATGGTATTTTATTAAATTTCCTCTTCTGCGAATAACTATACTTCACACATCCTACATGTTTATGCACACTTTTAAAGAAGAGTATTATTGAAAGTATTTGTAATCCAAAATGAATTATACAGCAAAGGAGTAATTCTTTCTTATTTTAACCACATATTTATTTATTCTTCCTAGATACACACACACAAAAACACCTCAATAAAATCATTCTAAATAACATAATGCTGTTGATGCTAGATGCCTTCAAGTCGAGTTCAGTTCATGTTTCTGGGAACAATAGATCTGACCCTGTCCTATCCTGTGCCATGCTCAACATCTCTGACTCATTTGAGTCAATTGCTGAAGTAACTGTGTTGATCCCTCTCTATGAGGCTCTTCCTCTCTTTTACTGACAGTCCTTTTTTCCAAGCTTTATGTCCCTTTCTAAAGAATAGCCTCTCCTAGTAAAGTGTCTCAAGTATGAGAGAGGAAGCTTTGCCATCTTTCTTTTCAAAAAGCAGCCTGGCGGTATTTTTTCCAAGACATATCTGTTTACTCTTTTGAAGTTCCATAGGATATACAGTACTATTCTTCAACACCACAACTCAAAGGCATTATTTCCCCCCCCCCCTGTTATCCTTATTCATTGTTCAGCTTCACAAGTGATTGAAAAACCATGACCCGAATCAGGTCTAATTCAGTTTTCAGACTGGTAACATTGTTCTTAGGTATTTTGGAAAGATTCCTGATGGCAGACTTTTGAACGCAATATCATTTCCTGAACTCCTGACTGCTTATACCAAAGGTATTAATCGTTGATTCAAGCAGAATTGAATCATTTACAATTTCAAACCTTTCTCTTTCTATCGTGACCATGCTTGTTGTGTCAGTGGTGAGGACCTTTTCTTTCTTAATATGTGATGTAATCCATATGTTGTCTGTCAGATACACCTCTAAATCTGAACATTCAGATCAAGACAAACTAGGAAGAAGGATTGGCCACCAACTTCTGAAATAGCAGGCCTCTGAAAACCCTATGCACAACAGAACACACTCAGACTAACAGAAAGGGCAACCTAGG
>NW_006399923.1:881707-885024 GCF_000299155.1 Elephantulus edwardii | reverse complement strand
CATAATGCAGGTTGTACCATCTTCCTCTGGTCCTAACGCCATACTCTGCCTCATAGAACCCAGCTTGATAAATTATTTGTTCAGCTCAAAATAAGCGTTAACACTTGTTAAAAATCTTACCTTAGTATGGGGGTGACTTGAGGATGATTTGCAGAATGTAATTCCCAGGTAACTATATTACTCTTACTGTTCAGAGTTAAAGCTCTTTCTTTCAGATTGTCTGAAAAACACTAGTTTCACTCTACACATTTTCCCTCCTTTTTCAGATTCCTATTCAGATTTATTTCAGCTCATGAAATCATATACTATTGTAAGTCTTTTGTGGAACAGAAGCGGCATAAAGTAAAATTTGAAAACTAGAGGATACCTATGTTCAGTATCCATGGAATTACAGTATTCAGCTTAATGTTGCATAATGGAAGCATTTTCTATGTTGCTCAGGGGAAAGGAAAATTACGAATTGTTTTCCTATGAAATAATCTGTAGATTGACCATAGAATAATCATTAAACTAATATGTCAAGATTTTTATATTTAATGTTAAAATGTTTCTTTAATTTAGCGGTGTAAACTTGCAAGAAGCAAATTATTTTATAAACCAGAGATTTTTTTTAATAAAAACTTTCTCTTGTTGAACTGTTGGATTATGTGCACATTATGTCCAGTGTTTGATATAGTCCAGTCACCTCAGTGAACTTGGCTCTTGGGTCTGGTAGTGTAGACTGTAGGGAACCGAGCTGCCAGTGCTAAGCTGGATCCTCTCTGGTGGTTCAAATTCACCAGCGATTCTAAGGGAGAAAGAGAAAAGATCTCTTCCTACACGATTTACAGCCACTGAAAACTTGCTGGAGGATTGTCAATGAGTCAGTTCTGACTAGATGCCAATTAGACAGAAGGACTTGTCTGGAGCTTTTATATGCATTTTCCAAGGATAATATGGAACAACCAAACTCTTCACCTTGATATTTGTATTGTCACAGAAGTGTTTTGAGATGTTAGTGGGTTTTTTATTTTGTTTTTAATTTATTCTTTTGATGTATCGTACAAATATGATTGATTCTACTATATCTGTACTTGTATCTATATAAGCTTAAAATCACATTTCATACTTCTACTAAATTAATATTTTCATATTAAAATGTTATTTATTTTCTAGTAAGGTTATATTGACAGTTATTTAAACATATGCTTCTTAGTTGGCAAAACAAACATTAGCTACTAAGCTTACCCCCCATTAAATTGTTCTTCCTGGCCTATAAACTAAAAGAAATAAGTAAAATAAAATAAATTTTAAAAAATGAATTGGTATACTATTTTGCCTATTGATGAATAGCTGTTTTTAAAAGAGGCTGAGGCACCTGGATTATCATTTCTCATGTCAGATGGATCCTAACTGAGTGCAGACAATACCAGAAGAATGTCTTTTTATGCTTTATTGACTATGCAAAGGCATTTGGTTTTGTGGATCTTAGTAAATTATGGATAACATTGTTTCATAAAAGTAGAAATTCATGAACATTTAACTGTTCTCAGGTAAAACGTATACCTAGACCAAGATGTTCTTGTGCAAACGGAGCAAGGGAGCAGTATATGGTTTAAATTTAAGAAAGGAATGTGTCAGGGTTGTATCATTTCTTCATACTTATTCAATCCTTATTATGCATAAATACTTTCAGAAAATGGACTCTGAAGAAGTACGTGTCATTAGGATCGAAGGAATATTCATTGGCAAGCTGTATTATGTAGATGGAACAAATTTACTTGCTGAAAGTGAGAAGGACTTGAAGTGCTTGTTGCAGAAGATCACTGCAGAATATCAAAGACTACAGCTTCCAATATAAATCACGTGACATCATCAAGAAAACAAAACTTCACCACTAGACTGATAGGCAACATCATGAAAATGAAGAGAAGAATGAAATTGCCACCGATTTTATCTTACTTGCATCTACGATCAACACCCTTGGTCAGAAAAAAAAGAGACATATTACATTGGGAAATTCTGCAGTTAGAGATCTCTCCAAACTACTGAGAAAAAATAATATCAGTTTGAAGACTAAGGTGTGTCCGATCCAGGCCATAATCTTTTCAATCATTTGCTAAGCATCTGAAAGCTGAAAAATAAATAAGGATGAAAGAAGGGGAGAATTGATTCCTTTAAGTATAGTTTTGAAGAAGAGTACTGAATTTGCCATGAACTTCCGAAAGAATGAACAGACTTATCTTGGATAAAGTGCCACTCAATTGCTCTTTGGAGGCACACATCCAGAGCTTTGACTTATGTAATGTTTCAGTATTTTACAGTTCCAGCATGCCCAAACGCTGGCAGACTCTGCGCCAGACACCCTCAACTCATCTGGCAAGTCACCTCTGCTGACACCCACTTGGGACAAAAAGAAAGCCACAAGATTCCCAAGCATTCCATGTGCATGTTGTGTCCCTCTTCAAGAAATGAGAGGCCCTCCAAAGGTTCAGCTGGTACTGAGATTCACAACACACTGGCCCTCAGCCCTCAGCCTACAGTCATAGGCAAACATTTCAGTATTTTACAACGTTGGCACGCCCAAATGCTGGCAAACTCTGTGCAAGAGAGCCTAATTCATCTGGCAAGTCCCCTCTGCTGTCCACCTGCCATACAGAGGTAACTCGTGGTTGCTGTGAAGCGGAACACTGTAACACTGATGTGTCTAATGTGATAATGGTTGCCCATGGTGGACAGTGTTTGGTGGAGCTCCCCAATTAAAACAAGCTTGGAAGCAGGGGTGACATCCACCTCTGTAATAGCTTGCCTCCTGAAACCCTATGAACCTGGAGAAAGGATGAAAGTTATACTACCATTCAGGTCTTTCATTCATAGGGTCGCTATGAGTCGTCTATGACTTGATAGCACTGAACAACAATAACAATATGGGTATATTGTTAGCAGAGGCTACTCCTAGTAAAATGACATCATGTTTGGAAAGATCGAGAGTAGACAAAAGAGTTGAAGACCCTCAACCAGATATATTGACAAATTTACTGTAGTAATGGGCTCTATTATGACAGTAATGATAAGATTGGCAACAGGTTAAGATAGGGATCAGGTCTGTTGTTCACAGGGTCACTATGAGTTCTACTCAATTTGACAGCATGAGACAACAACAAAAACTGTTTTACTTTGTGTTTATTACTATTTATCAATTTTATAGCAGTATCAATATCTTAATTTTCAAAAAAGACATTAGAAACATAATAAAGTTGATTAGTTTTAGAAACGTTTGACAAATGACCTCTTTTGGCCAGTGACCAGTTGTTGTTGTTGTTATGTGCCGTCGAGTC
>NW_006399923.1:871206-881012 GCF_000299155.1 Elephantulus edwardii | reverse complement strand
ATGAGGTCCTCCTCAGTTTCAGCAAGCAGGGTTGTGTCATCTGCATAACGCAGATTGTTAATAGATCTTCCACCAATCCTGATGCCACAATTCTCCCAGGACCAGAGGCCCAAGAATAAGGGAGCCTAATAGTATTTGTAAATACAATTGAAGGTGAATTAATGAAAGACACCTCAATAATTTAAATACAAGAGAACTCTGGTGGCCTACTGGTAAGGAACTGTGCTGCCTCATAAAGGCATACCGTTCGAATCCGCCAGTACTCCCAACACAGATTTGGGCAGTTCTGGGCAGTCTCCTATGGTATGATGCCTCTGAAAATACACTGGAGTGTCAGTTATTAGTCAGTCCCACTTTGATTTTACACAACAACAACCACAAGAGTCACTACAGAATTTTAACTCCGTCATTGAGTTAATTCTAACTCATTGGACCCTGCATTCTGCTTCTGAATCTATCAATCTCAATTGTTGTTATGTGTCGTCAACTCACCTGCGTCCCTAACCCTAAGTACAGCGCCCTGAAACCTGTCCTATTCTGAGCCAGTGTCACCGACCACAACATGCCTACCTCCATTGCACTAGTTATGACTCAATAGATCTCATCTGGGGTCTTCCTCCCCAGCACTGTCATTCCACCCTTCCAAGCATGATTTCCTTCACCAAGGACCAGTCTCTCCTAGTCACGGCCCCAGAGTACAAATCTCAATAACCTCAATAACTGTAAGTCTTAATTTCCCCCCTCTTCCATACACCAGCTGGTGGGTTTAAATCACTGACCATAAAGTTAGAAGCACAACATGTTACAAGTGACTCTGCTTACTGACCTCTGAATTGAAAGTTTTTATTACATACTTTTGTTGTGATTGAGTAGCCTTCATTCATAGTAATCATATGTACAACAGATGGGAACTTTAGCACGTATCCTCAAAATCTCTGCTGTGCTTAAGCTTAAGTTTACATTTAAGCCGATTTGCAGCATCATGATGGATGATAAAGAGATTGAGATTGTTCTCTGCTTCAGCTTGCTTGGCTCTGCAGTCAACACTTTGGTACCAGCAGCCAGGAAATTAAAAGACAAATTGCATTGGGAAAGTCTGCTGTCAGAAACCTCTCCAATGACCTGAAGAGTAATGATGTCAGTCTTGAGACTAAGGTGTGCCTGATATAGGCCATGGACTTTGGAATTATTTGCTATGCATTGGAAAGCTGGACAATGACTAGGGATTATAAAAGGAGAGTAGATGCCTTTGAGCTGTGGTGCTCCAAAGAGTATTGAATATACCATAATATACCATGGACTACTAGGAGAACAAACAAGATCGTCCTGGAGAGGGTAAAGCCAGGCTGCTCCTTGGAGGCAAGGATTCTGAAGCTCTAACTGACATAATTTGGACATGTTGCAAGGCGGGATCAGTCCTTGGAGAGGGACGTCATGCTTGGGAGGGTGGAGGGACAGCACAGGAGAGGTTCACTGCTTCATTAACTTACTTTTCCATGAGGATAGGAAGGAATATGTGGATAGGGTATAGCTTATCATAATAGTGTATCCACAAGAAGATTACCTGGTCTCACTAATCCACAAGGGGATTGGCTGGTCTCAACAATTCACATGATAATTTACTAGTCTCATCATTAAATTAAGTACATCCAGCAGCAGAACTGGAGTCTTCTCTGTTCTCCTTTATTACCTGTAAAGGAAAAGAATGCAGGCAGTGGGTGCCCTTCAAGACCAGATTTCTGAGCTAGCAAGACTTGATCACACTAGCACCAGCTAGATGTACAGCAGCGTCAACAGCGATCTAAACAGAGGACCAGAGACTCAACATAAGACAGAACTGACCTTGAGTCTGCTATCATCCAGGAAAACAGAGGTAACAGTCTCTACTTAAGTTTACTGGAGGTCGGGGTGAGAGGGAAGAGCCAATATTGATTTCCTCAGAACGGTTCTATGTGGTCTGTGAGCTATCACATGGGATTTTAGATTCAGTAAAACTGTAAGATTAATGTCACAATGAATAGAAAGAGGTACAGGAGGATGGGGGACATATCTGACATGATCGGAATTGGTTTTGTGTTGTTAGTCTTGCTGATGATGGCAATTCGCCTTTGTGAAGTTGGTAAAGATAAAATATAACTGTTAGCACACCTTCCTTGATGTTTTTATAGTTGGAATGGCTGTGACAAACCACTGACGTGGAGGATCTTCCTTTCCTTCTCTGCATCTATACCTTTCCCAATTACCAGCAATTGCTGGTAACATGACAAAATACAGGAGAAAAAGTACCTTGGCAGAATTTCTACAAATACCAATTTGTTAATTTTTAAACATTTTGTAATGTTGTCAAAACTTGTTCACAAGACTACGGTTCAGGGGTATAATTTTTAGTGTTTTTGATAAATTATGTAATTTTCAAATGTGAAAAAAGCAATTGAAATATTTTACATGGGCCAAGTGCATCTTAATCTTTGAATGATAGCATTGGTCTTTAATACTTAAAGAGATACTTGACAGTAGATTTACTCAATGTAATATGTTATTTGAGTTCTTCACTGCTCCAACCATGAGTATTGTGGATAGCAAGTAAAATGAAACCATTAACAACTTCAATGTGTTTTTTTCCATATATAATGATGTTATGTATTGGACTAGTTGTATTTCCTTGATTTTAAGGTGTGATCCAAGTTGAAAGCATTTTATATCTTCTTCAGGAATTTTTTAAATCTTCTTCATTATTGGCCAGTAAGGTTACATCATGTGAATAATGCAAATTATTGATGAGTATTCCTCCAATCCTAATGCTATATTTTCCCATATATAGCAGCTTCTCACATTTTTTTCTCAGCTTGCAGGTATGATGATGTAAGCACTAGAGAAAGATAGGCAATCTCCTGTGCAGATAACAGTCTCTGATAACACACTGGGTGGTCAGCTATGGGTTGGTTCTTGACAATTCTCATCAAAAACAACAGGTATGTTGAACAGATACAAATTCACTTTTCTGATGTCAAAGTTCTTTAAATATGTTAGTAGGAAATATATATTGTTCTTTTAAAAAAACTTACTTATTGACTTCTACTCAGGTTCTGAGGACAATGAAATAGTCTGGAATTTTAAGTTCTACTAGCATCAGACAGTTGGACAATGACTAAGGAGGATAGAAGGAGAATGATGCCTTTGAGCTGTGGTGTTGGAGAAGAGTATGGAAGGTACCATGGACTGCTAGGAAAATAGATTCATCTTGGAAATGGTTACATCGAGGCTCCTTGGAGGCAAGGATTCTGAGGCTCCATCTAATGTATTTTGGACATGTTGTAAGGAGAGACAGGTCCTTGGAGAGGGACATCATGCTTGGTAGGGTGGAGGGACAGTGCAGGAGGGGAAGGCCCTCTATGAGGTGGATTGATTCAGTGCCTGTGGTAATTGAGATGGGTGCGTCAGAGACAGTGCGATTGGTACAGGACAGAGCAAAGTTTAGAGCTGTTGTACATTGGGTCTCTATGACTCACAAGCAACTCATCGGCACATAACAACAACAACAGCTATCAGAAAAAAAATGAAAGAAAAAATCAAACTTCAAGTTGCAATACAGAAGAATTTTATAATCAAAATACTGAATAATGTAGGAAGTATCCAAAAATATGGAAGGAGTACACAGAATCAATATACCCAACAAGGCTAACATGGAAACATTTCTGGAAGAACATGGATCAATATTCATGAAGAAAGAAGTTCAAAGTTCACTGAAAGGATTTGTAAATCTAAGACTCAGGAATTGAGTGGATATCAATTGTCCTATTTTACCAAACAGATACAGCCCTGTTCCAAGGAATTGGGAAGCATTCTTGCCTTATGCTCATGAACTACTTTCTGGCTAAGAAACAAGTTTCAACAAATTTTGAAGACCAGACAAAAGATCACCATTGCCTTGTGATATTTGTGATAAAGAAAGATGATTTCAAAGTTGTCAAAAAGTACAAGCAAAATTTTCTTAGACGTAATTGAGTTGGAATGCTCCTTAGAAATAAGGATGGTGGCACTTCAGATTACATATTTTGAACATTTTATCTTTAAGGAGAAAATTGACACAGTGGTCATCACACTATTGTGAGCAAGTTGCAGGGGTCAAAAGTGTTTCATTCTGTTTCACAAAAGGCCATTTTGCATCAGAACCAACTTGATAATACCTAAAAATATTATTTTTATTTTACTCGAATCCATAAGTATACTGTTGAATAACTTGTCTAAACAATTATGTGTGTGTGTATTAGATTAAATTGAATTTATTTTAATATGGTATGAATATATACATGTTGTTGCATACAGGGAAGGAAATCAAAACCATTTCTTTATCTATGTTTATTCCTTTGTCTAGAAAACATTGGCCCTTCATGAAAGGTGTCTCTTGTAATAACTGTACTGTCAGAAAGCACTCCGATTGCCTCTATCTTGCAAGATTCATATAGTCCCAAAACTATGGTTAGGAGTTAGTTTTTGGGTTGTTTGTTTGTTTGTTAAAGTGAAAGAAACTACAGTGAAAATAAACTGATAAAAGTGGTGAATAGCTTATTACTGAGGCCAAGATTGCCCTGATCTTTGTTATCATGGCTAATAGATAAACTGAACCAAACTGAATAAAGAAAAGAATGAAAGTGTAGGTCTCAAATCCACATTAGTATATGAGTTTCCTTTAAAAAAAAAATTCTGCCTAAAATAAATTATCTGAAGAGGCATCAAAGAGAGAAACAATATATTCACACTTTACCATTACACCTCTATTTTATTTTTCCATATTTCTAAACAACAAACCAAATATTGTACCCTGTCTATGAACTACTGCGTATCCATGAGCAAGTGCTGTGCCCTGTAGATTCATGACAAAATCAGGCCTACATTTATTTATGCTCATTTTTAATAGTCCCAGATAACTTTCCATGAAGGGGTTAGCGTGATATTTTAAAGCAGTAGCAAATAGGTATCATGAAAATCTGCACCCACTCATGCCTTTTGAACCCTCACATACTGGTCATCAATTTAATATTTCAATTTTAGAAAGAAATGTTTCAGTGCACATCCTATTTTATGGATCACTGACACAATTAACACTCAGTTCAAGATAGACAGTTCAGGTCAAATATTTACCTTGTGCAAATACGGTTATGAAGAGGTGTTCAACCTCTATCAAACCTCAGAATAAAGCCCAAATACTTTTTCAAAGAGTGTAGACTCCTGAATTTCAGACACATATTATTTTGTGATTGACTTCATTTAAAAAAAAATCTTTTTCCCTCACGGTTTTTGTGCATTTATAATGTGTTTATCAATAGTCTTACTTCTTGTTGTGGTGGTGGTGGTGGTTATGATGGCGGTGCACCATCGAGGCAGAACCCACCCAGAGTTCCATAGGGCTTTAAGAGGCAGTTAAGCTCATAGATGTAGGTAGTACTATAAAAATAATAAACTAGAATTTAATTAGCAATAATAGGAATATTTCCATTTTAGGGAGGTTGTCGTTATGTGCCTCTGAGTCTCTTGTGACTCATTGCGACCCTATCTATGTACAAGAGCCCTAAATCCTATTCTGTCCTGTCCCAACCTCAGTGTCTCTGCCATACCCACTCCCATTACCCCAGTCACTCAATCAATCCATCTCATTGAAGGTCTTCCTCTCCTGCATGGTTCCTCCAGTTTTGCAAACATGACAAATGTAGTAATTATCACTTTTTCCAATGTATACGCACTTGGTAAATGTGATTTTTCAAGTTTATCTTAACTCTATTCCTAGTTTAACTAGTAGAATTATCAGTATTCTTTTTTTTCTTTCTTTTTTTTATTATTAAATTTTATTAGTTTTAATGAACATTTACAGGGATTTTGGGTCTTCATTCCTTCATTGCTACACCATTCTCTCTACCCTCCTCCCCAGTTTGTTCTTCTTCCCCGCCATCCGAATGTCAGTATTCTAATTTTAGACAAACTTTTACGTTTGTATTCATTTATTCCTTATGGTTTTAATTTACCTTTTTCTAGTCAAGGGTGACATCCACTTCCTAAACATGCCTCCATCCAGAAACTCTATGAAATTTGATAAATATAGATATTTACAGAGGGGCTTCAGGCCTTCAGTCCATCGGGTTGCTATAAGTTGTGCTTGACTTGAAGGTAATCAACAACAACAACAACAACAGTCATTAATAAAGTTGAACTTTGTTATATGACTGTCAATTCGTATCTATTTTCTTTAATAATTGTAGCTCTTATTTATCTACTACTAAAATCATATTTATTTTTTTATTTTATTATACGTTATGATTGCTGTTATCATTAGGTGCTGTCTAGTTGATTTTGACTCACCATGACCAAACTAAATACTCCCTAAAATCATACCATTATCACAAAATGTGCTATATAACATTGTTGCAGTCATTATGTCTATTTTAAGCACCTTCTAATCTGAGGAATTCATTTTCTTGGCCAATATCAGCACGTGTTTCCTTGTTATTCACAGTAAAAAGCCAAGAGTAGGAGAGGAATGTCTGTCAGTGTCTCATTTACTATGCAAAAGCATTTGACTATGTGGAGCACAGCAAAATGTGACTAACATTGAGAAGAATGGGAATCCCAGAAAACCTAATTGTGCTTACTCAAAAACTATCTTTGAACCGGAGCAGAGAAACATTCACTGCATGATTCAATATCAGGAAATGAATGTGTTAGGTATGAATTCTATCTCTATATCTATATGTGGAAGAGACAATTCAGAATGCTGGACTTTATGAAGAGGAACGTGGCATCAGGATGGGAGGATGATTCATCAACAATCTGTACAACACAGGTAACAGGTAATCTTGCTTGCTGAGGAAATCCTGAACTGTTTGCTGCAGAAGGTCAAGGACTGCAGTTTGCAGTATTTACTGAGGCTCAACATCAAGAAAACATCAGAGATCTTGACAATGACTACAAATGATAGAAAAAGAACTGATGAGTTTGCGTTGTGGTGCTGGAGAACAGTATTTAAATTCCTTGGAACACCAAGAAAACAAACACGTCTGTCTTATAGAGTGTGAACCCCAGTTTCTCTTTGGAGCCAAGGATTTTGAAGCTTTGTCTCACATACTTTGGCAATGTGGCCAGGAGAAACCAGTCATTGAAGTCCTTGAAGAAGGACATCATGCTTGGAGGAGTGGAGGGATAGTACAGAAGAGGTAGACCCTGGATGAGATGGAATGGCACAGGCATTATGGGGACAGAAGGGTAAGAGTGGTGGAACTGGTTCAAGATAGAACAGATTCAGAACTATTGTGCATATGGTTGCTATGAGTCATGGGCAACTTGACAGCACTCAACAACAACATTATTTCAGAAGTAGGTGGACAATCTTGCTTCTTAGTCTACCTTAATCTGGAAGCTCCACTGAAGCTCATCTACAATGAATTAATCTGCTGGTATTTGCAATGTTGTTGTTGTTGTTTTGTATCATTGATTCATTGCAACTAATAGACAATATTTCAAAAAAGTATGAGTAAGGATAAGTTTTTATTGTTGTAGGAGTCGTCAAATGGAGTGACAACACAATGACCCCATGAACAGCCAACCTAAAACCAGCCCTACCCTGTGCCATCCTCACCATCTCTGAGACACTAGAGCCCATTGCTGAAGTCACATTGTCAATCATCTCACTAGGAGTCTTCCTTTCCTTTGTTGACCCTCAATCTTTCCAAGCATGATGTTCCTTTCCAAAGAATAGTCTTGCCTAGCTACATGTTCACAATATGAAAGATGAAGCATTATTCTCCTTGCCTATAAAGAGCACACTTCCTGCACCCTTTCCAGTATACATCTATATGATGTAGATATTTGTTCTAGAGGAGCTCTGGTGGCTTAATAGTAAGAAACTGTACTGTAATCTCAAAGATATAAGGTTCAAATACACAAGTTGTTCCACGGGTGGAGGATGGACAATCTCCTACTGTACAATTAATAACTGCCTCTGAAAACTCACCAGACTGTCAACTATGGGTTGGTTCAGACTCAAAGATATGCAACAATAAGCATTTAAAACCATAAACACCTTAATGCTGTTTATTAAATTTTTATATTTATGTATGTCTTCTTAGAGACATAGTCTCAAGGAAAGTACTCTTTGCCAGAACCCAAATAAAAGGGGAGGTATTCCTTTTTTAATGTTCCTTGTTCATTATCCAGTTTCCAGATGCATATGAAACAGTTGAATATACAACAGTTTAGATCAGCTCCATCTTAGTCTTTAAATTTCTACCCTTCTTCTTCAGATTAAATTCTTGGTGGTAGAATTTTTCCCAACATTTCTTTTGATTTCTTGACTGCTACTACTGTGGGTGTTGACCAAGAATTCAAATCAAATGAAGTAGTTGACAACTTGAATTTTTTTTCTCCATTTTTCATAGTGCTACATGTTGTTTATTGACAGGAATTCTTTATTCTTTAGATATTTAATCTGTACAAATGATTATGGTCCTTGATTTTTCTGCAGTGTTTGAAATATTCTCCATTTACCACAAGCAAGATTGTATCATTTGCATAACATAAGTTGATGAATATTCTTCCAGTGCTGTGTTGTTATTAAAGACTGTGGAGTATATCATAACTGCCAAAAGAACAAACAAATTTGTCTCAGAGGAAATGCGAACAGGGTTTTCCTTGGCCATGGATGGTGAAACTTCATCTCACATATTTTGGGCATGTTGTCAGTCATTGGAAAAAATACATCATTCTGAGAAAAGGAAAAGGTATAGAAATGATAATTCTCAAAGAGATAAATTAAAACAGTGTCTGTAACAATGGGTTCGACCATGGCTAAAATTTTGAGGGTGGTTCAGGATGGGTAAGGTTTTGTTCATAGTTAAGCCATAGTTAACTGTTAAATGAATCATAGTTGACTTGATGACACCTAAAAATAGCTATATACTCTTATTTTGAAATATAAATGTAAGTGGTAGAAGAATGAAATTATTTTAAGGAGATTGTTTTTGACTTAAGCAATCAGAAATAAAATTTAATGAAAAATAGGTTATCCAGTTATTTAAAATGTAATTAAAATATTCTACTTTGTCTTTTCAGAGAAGAAAAGTGGAAGACAGAAATCTCACAAGCATGTAAATGGCTCTAAAATACACTCACTTGCACTAGTCTAGCTATACCTGGTGCAGCTCTGTTTCCTCACTTTCTGTTCTCCTTTACTTAATTTAAAGGGATTTTGTGGTTTGTTTTCAAGTAATCTGAATGACTTTCTGTAAATTAGCAATCTGTTTGCTTCTCCCTGTCTCATTTTTTAAAAGAACTATTAATAGACCTATGGTACTTGGTTTCAAGGACAATTAAATTGGGTGATTTTCTAGCTCATGTAATTTGTATTCAAAGTTCTTCATAGTGCCTGCTATTTAGTTAGAACGCAATGAATGTTCCTATCTTTTCTCCCTTATATCTAATGGAAAACGTCCAACTCATGAAAATGCTCATTTCACCTTCTTTTAATCAATATGTAATTGCTTTACCATTAAAACTTCAGAACAGAGTCCAGTGGTTGAACACAGCAGAAATAAGGAAAGTAGTTTTATCTGTTCTCAGAGAAATTATCTTAGCCATGCCTTGTTCACTGTCATCTGCCATGGTACATGTATTCTAAAAAGAATTATGGTTTATGAACTTAGTTGTTTTGGTTTTTTTTTTTTTTTTGGCTTGTTATTTGTCAAAGAACATATCTTTTCAAAGATAATTCATTACAACAATACTAAAGTACAATTTAGCTCCCCCTCTAAACTAACTCT
>NW_006399923.1:868376-869201 GCF_000299155.1 Elephantulus edwardii | reverse complement strand
CTCCACTTGAAATGAGATCCTCATATCTTTAATATTTGCCTTTCTGGTAACCACAAGTTGACTGATAAAGTGAAAATTCAATATATATTTACGGAATTTTTTTTGAATACTTATATTTAGCTATTGCACTGCTAATTCAAAAACTCATTGTTAGAATCCACAAACTACTCTGTGGGAGAAACATATTCTCCTCTCATGACATTTACTGCCTCTGAAAACCTGCTGGTAGTTCAGCTATGAGTTGAGTTTGACTAGACAGAACTTACCAATAATAAGAAAGCATTATAGAGATAAAGATGAATTGTAACATTTTATTACCTTACTATTTAGAGCATGTTGTCAGACTGGGTCATTTTTGGAAAAAGATACCAGCCAAGTGAGAAAGATCAGGTAAAGAGACAAAGACTGTCAACAAGATGAATTTGTACAATGACTATAAAAATATTTAAAGCGTGCCAGATATAGTGAGGATAGCACAGGAAATGGCAAAATTTCAATATATTTTTCATAGTGTTCTTATGAGTTGTAGTCAGCTTGATGGCACAAAAATAACAAAACAGGAAAAAAAACCAAAAAGAGCACAAAAATGAAAAGTTGAGGTATTTTCATTATTTTTCATTAATAACAAGGCACACATAGACCATTGGAACAGAATGGAGAACCCAGAAATGAATCCATCTATCTACAGTCAACTGATATGTGACAAGGAAACAAAACCTATCACATGGGGAAATGACAGCCTCTTATCAACTGCCAGAAGTCCAGGCTGGGTTTAGAAGAGGTCGTTGTACTAGGGATATTGTAGCTGATGTTAGATGGATCTTA
>NW_006399923.1:864685-866751 GCF_000299155.1 Elephantulus edwardii | reverse complement strand
ACTAGGGGAAATAAAAAAGAGATTGGAAATACCATTTCAGACAAGGGTATCATATCAAAAGTTTGCAGAATCCTACAGGACCTCCACAAGAAAAAGACTGATAATCCAATCATAAAATGGGCTAAAGACATAGAAAGAACTTTCACAGAGGAAGATATTCAGATGGACAACAGACACGTGAAGAAATGCACAAAATCAGTGATAATAAGGGAGATTCAAATAAAAACCCCAAAGAGATACCATCTGACCACAGTATCAGTGGCAAAATGTAACAGGACAGCAATGAGTAAGTGTTGGAGAGGTTGTGAAGCGATAGGAACTCTTATACACTCTTGATGGGATTGTTAAATGGTACAACCATTCTGGACTGCACTTGAGTGTTTGCTTAAAAAGCTGAAAATATAAATTCCAAGGAGTCAGTGAGACTGGCTCACTACAGGGCTGGCTTCACAGCTATTGTACATATAGGGTCACTATGAGTCACAGGTGACTTGACAACACATAACAATCACAACTATGCATGATGTTTAAGTGTTAAATTTACACTATGGCATTTAGTCACACAATTTTACATAAAGAGTTTACTTTTATATTATTCTATTAGTTGAGCCAAACCACTTCTGTATTAAATAAATAATTGAGAATTAAATTATGCTAGACACCAGCCCTTATATTTGGCAAAATCACAGGTAATAAATTATAAAAAAAATCACACTGAAAATATATGAAACAAACAAAATTACCCAGATTCTTATATTCCAGTATAAAACTATTTAATAAATAAAAATTAAATTTTATCCTTTTTAGATGATGGTACAATTTAAAGAGAAAAAAAGAATGGATTTGGAACTAGTACTAAAATACTGTTAGAGAAATCTCATTAGGTAATTACATTTAAACAGATATATTGTGGACCTGAAAACGTGTTCCATAAACATGACTAAACATAGGATATTGATGTTTTATATCATCAAGTCGGAAGGAATCAAATCACAGCTGACCCTCCAGTAGGTTTTCAGAGACAATTAATTGTATGAGAAGAGATTACCCTGTGGAGCAGTTGGTGGATACAACCACTTGCCTTGTGATTGCAGTCCAGTTTCTTAGCACTAGGCCATCAGATCTAGAAACTGTAGATTCATCAGGTTAAAGTGGATCTGTAGGCTTAAGAAACTGCAGGGACAATTGTGTATCTAGAAACATGTGTTCAATGTAGTACATGAAGCTTGATAGAAAGGGGGACATGTTGTTAGGTGCCTGTGAGTTGAATACAACTCAAAGCAACCCTATGGACACCAAATGTGAACTCTGTCCTGTGCTACGTCATCTTCATCATCTTTGAGATACTTGAGTCCATTATTACAGTTACTAAGTCAACCTGTATCACTGTGGATTTTCCTTTCCTACACTAACCCTTCGCTTTTCCAGTGTGATGACCCTTTCCAAGAACAGATCCCTTCTAAGAATATTCCATAAATACATGAGGCTAGGTTTCACCATACTTGTGTCCAAGTAGCTCTTAATTTCTGGTTCCACTTTCTCCAGGACATATTTATTAATTCATCTGGCAGTCTATGGGATTGTCAGTGCTCTTACTCAATACCACAACTAAAAGACTATGATACTTTTATTGTCATCCTTATACATGATACAACTTTCAGATGCATAGCAAGTAATTGAAAAGACTATGACTTTAATGAGGTTCACGTTAGTCTTTAAATTGACATCATTGCTCCTTAACACCATAGAGAGGTCCTTGATAGCAGATACCATGTGTCTTAATTTCAAGACTGCTGGAAACCAGGGCATTGATTGTGGATCCAAGCAAAATGAAATCATTGACAACGCTAATCATTTCTCCATCCAGCATGATGGAGGGAGCTTTGGCGGTCTCGTGATGATGAGAAGCCACACTGCCATCCTGAAGGCATGCGGTCCTAATTTCTGCAGCTACTCTTCAGGAAGAAGATGGACAATCTCTTCTCCTATTATATACTGTTTCTGTAAACCAGAAGATCAGCTATGAGTTGTTTCCTACTTCTTGTTGTCGTTATGTGCTGTTGAGT
>NW_006399923.1:860992-862840 GCF_000299155.1 Elephantulus edwardii | reverse complement strand
AGAAAGAGAATTGATGCCTTTAAGTTGTGGTACTGGAGAAGACTGTTGAATATACCATGGACTGCTAGGAGAACAAACAGGTTTGTCCTGGAGAGGGTCAAGCCAGAATGTTCTCGGGAGTCAAGGATTCTGAAGCCTTGTCTGACATACTTTGGGCATGTTTCAAGGAGGGACTGGTCCTTGGAGAAGGACATCATGTTTGGGAGAGTGGAGGGACGATGCAGGAGAAAAAGACCCTCAATGAGATGGATCGATTCTGTGAGTGGGTGGAGTGGTAGGAATGAATGTGTTTGAGACAGTGAGGTTGGCACAGCATAGAACGGCATTTAGGGCTCTTGTATATAGGGTTGCTATGAGTTGCAAACAACTCGATGGCACATGACAACAACAACAACAACATTGCGATGGAAAAGTCTGTGGTTAGACACCTCTCTAACTGACTATACCTAAAACGTGAGACAACGTTTCACCACTATTAGCTCTAACGTGCTCACTAGTGACACTTTCTTCAAGGCAGATTTGATGTTCTTTCAATGATGGTTTTTGTTAAGTGTCATCAAGTTAAGTACAACCCATAGTGATACTATAAACAGTAGATCTGAACCCTGTCCTATTCTATGACATCCTCACACTTCCTGACAATAAACACCCTTGCTACAGTCACTGTGTTAATATATTGTTGAGGATATTCCTCTCTTTCATGGACTTTCCACCTCTCTAAGTAATATCCTCTCCTAATAAAATGTCCAAAGTATGTGTGAAGAAGCTTTATCATCATTGCCTCCAAGAAGGACTCTGCCTGTACTGTCATCAAGACATATTTGTTTGTTCTTTTGATAGGTCATAGGTTATTCAGTATTCTTGTCTAGCGCCACAGCTCAAAGACACTAATTCTTCTTCTGTCCATTTTATTTATTGTGCAGTTCCCAGATGTATAGCAAGTGATCTGAAAAATACATGGCCTCAATCAGGTACTCTTTAGTCCTAAAGTGACATCATTGTTCCTCAGTAATTTGGAGAGGTCCTTGATCAAAAACTTTCTCAGTGAAATATACTTCTCAATTTCCTGACTGCTGGTAACAAGGGTGTTGATTGTGGACTCAAGCAAGATAAAATCACTGATGACTTCAAACTTTTCTCCATCTATCATGATGTTGCCTGTTAGTCTGGTGGTAACAATGTTTATTTTCTTGACATTGATTAAATAATCCATATTGATTGATCTTCTGCAACAAGTGCTTCAAGTCTTCCTCACTTTTAGCAAGGAATTTATGTCATCTGCATAAAACAAATTCTTGATGAGCCTTCCTCTGAACTTGATGCCACATTCTTCTTAAATTCCATATTCTAAAATAAATATTCTGCAAGTACATAAAATATTGGAAAAATAATTCCTTTTTAAAATCAAATATTATCCATGCTTTTGTTTCTGGTGATAGAAAAATATAGAGAAGAATCTAAAAGACACCTACACACATGCTTTATTACTTTCAATCAGTGATAAAATTACTCTTACCTTCTGCATTCATGTATCAATATCTTGAAGCATTATCTTTATTTAACTTAACTGACAAATAATTAATTTTTCAAATACACTGAATGCCTAGCATTTAGCAACTGTCTTGCAGAGATCATGAAACTCTTACTGAAGAAAACAAAGTATCTGTACTTATACATACTGCATGGAGAAGGAATGACCAGGGAGATTTTACCTGTAGCTCTATCTCATGTATATCTTATTGGGCTTGTATGAAAGAGTGATAGAAAGAGATAAAAGTAGTGTAGTTGTAAAGTGTAGCAAAATACAAAATAAAGGTGTAGGTGAAAGTGGTTGTTGTTGTTGTTGTT
>NW_006399923.1:855195-859237 GCF_000299155.1 Elephantulus edwardii | reverse complement strand
CCTTTTGATTTTCTGACTCTAGCTCCTCGCACCTTTCATTGTAGTATTTTGCTTTGTCATTCCGTGCTGCCTTTTGGAATCTTCTGTTCAACTCTTTAGTATCTTGAATTCTTCCTTGTGCTTTGGCTTCTCTATAGTAGTAAAATACTAAATAAAAAATAGACTGCTTATCCATGGTGAGTAAGAAAGGAGATTAACAACAACAAAGGAATGAGTTTAGCAACAACAACAAAATTATCATCCCTTCTAATCCTGTAAATCCTATATGCTAAATAGTGAATCTAAACCACAGAGTTTTTTTGGTAATAATCTTTGCAGAAACAAATTGTCAAGGCTTTCTTCTGGGACATTCCTGGTTTAGTAGTAGCTGAACACCAAACAGTTGAACTATCTAGAAATCTGAGGGATTACAAGAGTTAAAAGTAAGAAACTCACTGATACAGTACAACTGTAATAGAAATAGGAATATAATGAGAGTGCAGAACATGCATATCTGGAGGAAAAACAAAGCAGATGGAAAGGGCAAGCACAAAGGCCCTGTTGTGGGAATGGATGTGTTCAGTGTGTTTTATTAAAAGAAATGATGCCAGAGTTATGAGATCAGAATAAACAAAAACAAAAGTGGTTTTTACCAAGTGAGAACAGAAAGCAGAGGTAGTTTCCAAACTTTTATTAGGCCTATTGGGCACTACCTTTCATGGGATTTAAACTATTGCAGGAATTTAACGGCTAGTCGGAAAGTCAAGTGATTGTTGCAATTATGTAGATGAAAAACCATGCACCTTGGATCAGCATTGTTTCTTAAAGAGGAGAGTGAAGATAAACATAACAGTGTTAAAAATCAGCATGGAGAGTGAATAATTTGATGAGAGCAGCAATAAAAAAATTATCGTTTGGGATAGGAACTTGACATTTTCTAAGAAAGATGGAGAGAAATCCGTTTGTAGAGAAAGTTAAGAATCTGGTTTAGAAGACAGCAAATATAAGAAGACTGAAGATAATCAAATGGAAACCAAAGACATTTGAATATTGTAGTCTATTGCTAGTGATTTTTTTAAGATGAATGTGTTGAAGGAAGTATAACTAGAATTCTTCGTGGGAGGGAGGATGATGAGACTTCTCTCATGTTTTGTGCATGTTATCAGGATGGATAAGATTCTGGAGAACAATATTATACTTGTTGTTGTTGTTAGGTGTCATTGAGTTGATTATTACTCATAGAGACCATATGAGCAGTCAACCTGAACCTATCCCATCCTATGCCATCCTCATCATCTTTGAGACCTTAGAATCTACTGCTGAAGTCACATTGTCAATCAAGCTATTGGGGGGAGGGTCTTCCTCTTCTTTCCTCCATCTTTCAAAGAATGATGTCTCTTTCCAAGGATATACTTGCCTAGCTACACACCCAAGGTATGAAAGACAAAGTTTCCGCATCTGTGCCTCCAATAAGCACCTGGAAACACTATTTCAAGACAAGACATACTTGTGTGTTTCTTTGTCAGTCCCAAAACACTTGATTGTGCTATGTGAAACCTTTACTCAGACCAGGAAATAGTCCTAAGAATAAAGCAAGGTAATACTGTATGACTCACAAGTAGGAAAGGATTGCAGCAGGCATATTTCCCATCTCCATACCTTCTCAACCTATATTCAGAAGAGATAATCTAGAAGAATGGGGTTTATGAGGAGGAATGTGACATTAGGAATGGAGGAAGACTTACCAACAACCTAAGTTATGCAGTTGATACAACCTTGCTTATTGAAACTGAAGAGGACCTGAAGTGTTTGCTGCAGAAGCGCAAGGACTGTAGTCTATAATACGGATTGAAACTCAACATCTGGAAGACAAAGATTCTTACCACGGAGCCATTGGTGCACCATGATAGATGGAAAGAGATTGGGGTTGTTAACAATTCCAGCTAGGTTGGCTCCACAGTTAACTCTCTTGGCACCATTAATCAGGAAATCAAAACACAAATTGCATTGGGAAAATCTGTTTTCAGTACCTCTCCAGAGTACTTAGTCTAGAGACTAAGGTGCATTTGATCCAGGCCATGATCTTCACAACAACTTGTTATGCATCAGAGAGCTGGACAGTGACAAAGGATGACAGAAAAAGAATTGAGGCCTTTGAGTTGTGGTGCTGGAGAATTGTCTTTAATATACCATTCTGCCAAGAAAGGAAATAGATCTGTCTTGGAGAGGGTAAAGCCAAGTTTCTCTTTGCAGACTAGGATTTTGAAGCTTCATCTAACATACTTTGAGCGGTTGTGGCCAGGAAGGACCAGTCCTTGGAGAAGGATATCATGCTCAGAAAGGTGGAGGGACAGTGCAGGAAAGGAAAACTTAATGAAATATACTGATAAAGTAATTAGGGTAAAGGGAGTATGTGTGTTTGAGTCAGTTAGACTCGCTCAGGACCGGGAAGGTTTCAGAGCTGTTGTACATAGGGTCACTGTTAGTTGTAGGCAACTCAACAATACACAATACAACAAAAATCATGATGGAGGTTGTTAACACCGTATAAATTGTTAGCAGAGTGCCAGACTTGTACCAAGACTCATTCTGTTGCTCATGAAACCACATTTGATTGGAGTTCAGTTGATATCTAAAACTGGAAATAGAAACCATAAGTTAAAATTAAGCGACTGTGATATAGAGTGGTGAAAGGGATACAGATAAAATGATTAGGAAACCATTAACAAATAAGAAAGTTGACATTAGCATAGGAAGACCCTGGAAGGGATAGATTGACATAGTAACTGGGGAAATGGGAGTAGGTTTGTTGAATACAGTGAGACTGGCTTAGGAAAGAGCAGAGTTCAGAGCAATTGTACATTGGGTCACTATGAGTCATAAGTGACTTGATGTCACGTAACAACAACAGCAACATATCCTGGTGACCTAGTGGTAAGAGACTGAGCTGTGAGTCTGAAGACATAGTTTGAATCTGTCAGCTGCCTCATAGACGAAAGATGATCAATTTTTTTACCAACCAATTAACTGCCTCAGAAAACCTGCCAGAGTTATGGGTCAGTTCTGACTCCATGGTACACAGCAATAACATATAAATGTTGACTCCTGGTTACAAAATATTACCTTCTCAGTAAAAATGTTCCCTATACAACCAATCAAGAAAAAGATGGGTACTCTCCTCCCATGTATTGATAGTGTCTCTGAAAACAAGCCATGGGTCAGTTTCTACTTGATCATACACAACAACAACAACATTTTAAGCAAGATTGTTGTTGTTTTTAGGTACTATCAAGTTAAGGCTGAGTCATAGCAACCTTATGAATCAGAGATCTGAATCCTATCCTATCCTGCGCCATCCTCATCATTTCAGACATACTTGAGCCAATTTCTGTATCCTTTTTGAGGGTCTTCCTCTCTTTTCCTGACCCTGCACTGTTCCAGAGGAGTATCACTGGTGGAACAGTAGTAAGGAGTTTCATTGTCAACCTAAAGGCATCTCCCAGTTGCTCCGTGAGATAAGAATGGTAAAGGTTTTCCAGTATTGTTTACCTTTTGGTGGGCAGCACAATTTTCCTTACCACTTAAGCTTCCAGAACTTCCTATGTCCCAACATAGCATTTTGAAATTTCGAGTAGCTTAATTCACATCAGTGGTTTTTCAGTTAGAGAACAGGCATATAAGAGGTATATAAGAGATGAGTGCTCTCCTCATCAATCACTAAATAACCAAATTGCATCATTTACTCATGAATAAAATTAAGAAGACTTGAAGCCTTAGGAAGGAAAGAATGAAAAAAAATTCAAAACAAAACAAGCAAACAAATAAAAACCCAAACACACATTCACAAAAACCACAAGGTATACTTAGATTTCATGCTTTTACATTGTGGGATTGTGATTAATGACATAAACTACAATATGCATGTATTGTTGAGTGGAAAAATGTTCACCTAAATCTCAAAATTATGGGACATGATGTCCCTCTCCAAGGACCCGTCCCTCCTGGCAACATGTCCAAAGTATGTCAGACGAAGCCCCAGAATCCTTGCCTCCAAGGAGTAGCT
>NW_006399923.1:849626-851090 GCF_000299155.1 Elephantulus edwardii | reverse complement strand
TTAGCTGTGTAACCAATGTCTTAGAAATACCTTTATAGAAATTGAGTGAAGATACATTAGGTTTCATATATTATCACCAAGAATGAATAAATTATTTCTCAAAGAACAAAACAAGCAAAAAGTCTGCCCGTATGGAAGTACAACCAGAGCGCTCTTTAAAGGCATGGATGTTGAAACTGTCTCATTTATTCTAGGAATGTTTTCAGGAAGAACCAGTTCTTTGAAAGAGACATCCTTCAGGAAAGGTAGAGGATCAAAGACAGGAAGTCCTTCAATATCATAGATTGACAGTGACTCACACAGTGAACTTGAGCATGATCGAGCACATGAGGGTAAAGCAGGACAGGGCAAGGTTCACATTGGTTTTCACAGGGTCAGATACGAATCATAGGTGAGTCGACAGTACCTCACAGCAGCAACAACCTTCTCTTGCCATCAAGCTGACCCCAGATATATTTCTGAGTCAGTAAATGTTATCAGAAGACATAAGAGGAGTCTGTACATCTTTCTCCCATAGACCTGCTGGTGAATTGAAAATGTCATTGAAATGTTCTCTTTTTAAACAAGTTAAACCAAAGTAAAAGTAAGCTTTTTGGAAACATTTGGTAAAATATGCCATTAAAAATGTTGCATTTGTCATTTATATACAATACTTTTTTGGTTGACTGTGTAATACCTCTTTCATACTGTAATTGGCAGTACTATATTTTCTGAATCTATAACAAGAAAAGGGCGTATAGTATATGAACAAGAACCAACGGTAATAAAGGAGAAAGTCCAAAGTATTCTGAAGGAATTACCAAAAAATAAGACCCCTGATTTGATGGATTACCAGTAGACATATTTCAATCATCAGATGCATCCCTGGATATCCTCAACAGATTGTGTCAAAAAATCTGAAGAAGAGCTTCCAGCCAAGATGACTGGAAGAGATCTATATATATTACCATGTCTATAAAAAGGTGATATAATAATACAGAAATTATCAAATACCGCTAATATCACATGCAAGCAAAATATTGCTGAATATTAAAAAAAAACCAAAAACACAAAATACCACAACCCAGAAAACCCCTAAACAATTAGAACAGTGCATTGACAGATAACTGTCAGAAACACAAGCAGGATTTATGCTATTCCCAATCTCAGACAGATCTTGGTTGAAAACAGGGAGTACTACTAGAAAGATGTTTGTTTGTGTTTTATTAACTATGCAGAGATACTGGATTTTGTGGTTTGCAATAAATTGTGGCTAACATATAGAAGAGTGGGAATCTCAGATACTTGATTGTACTCATGTGAAATATGTAACTAGACCAGGAAGCTATTGCCCAAAGCATAGTTGCATTGCATGGTTCAAAATCAAGAAAAGAGTACATTCACTGGTATAACCCTTCCCCACACCTTTTTCATAGTACATGAGATGGTGAAGAGATTGAGATTGTTCACAGCTTCAGTTTGCTC
>NW_006399923.1:846470-849067 GCF_000299155.1 Elephantulus edwardii | reverse complement strand
AACAACACCTTTTTCAATCTTTGTGCTGAGCAGATCATGCAAGAGGCCAGGTAATGTGAATAAGAATGCGGCATTAGCATTGGAAGAAGACTCATTAGCAACCTATGTTATGCAGAAGGCATGTCCTTGCTCACTTAAACTGAGGAAGACTTGAAACATTTGCTTCAGAAAGTCAAGAATTGCAGTCCTCAAAATGGATTGTGTCTCATCATCAAGAAAACAAATATCCGCACCACCAGGCCAGATGACAGCATCATAATAGATGGAGAAAAAACAGATTATTTACAATTTCATCTCACTCAGATCCACAATCCACACTCTTGGTACCAGCAATCAGGAAATCAAAAGACAAGCGTTTTGGGAAAGTCTGCTGTCAGAAATCTTTCTAGAGTGCTAATGAGGAATGATGTCGGTTTAGAGATTAAAGTATGCCTGGTCCAGACCATGATCTTCTCAATTGTTTGTTATCGTTCTGAGAACTGGACAATGACTAAAGATGACAGAAGAAAAATTCATGCATTTGAGTTGTGGCACTGGATTTAACTAACTATATTTAATGTGCCAGAGACTGTAAAAAACAACAACAACAAAAACAAACAAACGAACAAAAAAAAACAACAAACCAAATAGATGAGTCCTGGAGAGGGTGAAACCAGATTGTTCCTTAGAGGTAAGGATTTTGAAACTACCTCGCATATTTTGGGTATGTTGCTTTGGCTTCTCTGTGCTACAGTGCAATTTTCAGAGTTTCTTCTGACATACATTTTGGTCTTTTTTTCCTCCTCTGTCTTTGCAATTGCCGTTTCCACTCTTCCTGGATGATACCCTTGATATCCTCCTATAACACAACTGGTCTTCGCTCATTAGTGTTCAAGACCTCAAACCTGTTCCTGAGATGGCTCTGAAATTCAGGTGGGATAGACTCAAAGTCATATTTTGGTTCACATGGATTTGGTTTAAATTTCCTCAGCTTCAGCTTGAACTTGCATATGAGGAGTTGGTGGTATGTTTCACAATCAGCTCCTGGTCTAGTTTTCACAGCTGATATTGAGCTTCTCCAATGGTTCTTTCTGCAGATTTAATCTATCTGATTCCAATGCATACCATCAGGTGAAATCCATGTATATAACCTGTGTTTATGTCTCTTAAAAAACATATTTGCAATTAATAAGTCATTGTGAAAAAAATTCAATCATTCTATCTCCAGCTCCATTTCTGTCACTGAGTCCTTGTTTTCCAACTACTGCATTCCAGTCAACCATTATTATCTATGCATCTTGATTGCATGTTCCATCAATTTCAAGCTGTAAAAGTTGATAGAAATCTTCTATTTCCTGTTCTTTGCCTCTGGTTGTTGGTGCATATATATGAATGATAGTGGTATTCACTGGACTTCCTTGTATACGTATGGATATTTTCCTGTCACTCACAATATTGTACTTCAAGACTGATCTAGAAATGACCTTTTTAACTATGAATGCAACCCCATTTTTCCTCACCTTTTCATCTCCAGAGTAATATATGATCATCTGACTCAAAATGCCCCATGCCAGTTCATCTCATCTGGCCAATGCCTAGTGTGTCAATATTTATGCGTTCCATTTCTTCCTTAACAATATTTAATTTTCCTACATTCATGGTTCTCACATTCCATGTTCCAATCACTAGTGTCTGCTTACAAATATTCCTCTTCCTTTGTATTTCCATACTTGAAAGCTTCACCTCAGTTGCCCTTTATGTCATTCTACGTGTTTTGTAGGGTTTCAGAAGTCTGCTGTTTAGAAAGTGGTTGGCCAATCCTTCATCCTAGTCTGTCTTAATCTGAATGTTCAGATTTAGAGAAGTATCTGACAGACAAACATTTCATAGAAAAACTGAAAGATATATCCCTTATTGTGAAATTTACCATTAGTTTCACTGTTGTCCCTGCCCTTGGCACGAGTGTCTTTGCCCACTTATTTCCCTGCTCCACCATCCACCAGAATACCCATCCACTTCTACCCACTCCCTTCAACATCTATTTCCTATTGTCCAGCCATTGATCCGATAGCTTATATCTGAAGCTTCCTTGGCTTCTGTGATTCCAAACACGTCAGCTGCTGACGGTTTCTTATGCTGTGACCAGTGTCTCCCTAGTGAAGGTGTTGTGTCCTGTAGAACTGTTGTGTAGATAGTTTTTTTCCCTTGGCCTGAGGACACCAAGGCTGTGTGGAAATCATTCACAGGGTGTGTAGAGGGGACAGAAAGGAATCTTCACAGGTGGAGAAGCGGGATAGCACAAAGGACATTTAAACTCTCTTCCTACCCCACAGGTAACAGTGAAGACACCGAAGCTGCCTGAGAATCATTCGCAGGGCACGTAGAGGGGGCAGAAAGAAATCTCAACATCAAGCAAAGAAAATTTCCTACCACTGGGCTGATGGGCATCATCATGATATTGTTGTTGTTGATATGTGCCCTCGAGTCACTTGTGACTCATAGCGACCCTATGTATAACAGCCCTAAACCCTGCTCTATCCTGTGCCAATCTCATTGCCTCTGACACACCCATCCCGATTACCCCACTCACTGAATAAATCCACCTCATAGAGGGCCTT
>NW_006399923.1:837073-845255 GCF_000299155.1 Elephantulus edwardii | reverse complement strand
GTTAGCTGAAATATGTCAATTGATATACCATATATTCCTATATCATCAAAGATGGAGAAAATATTGAAACTGTTAACAACCTAATCTTACTTAGATCCAGAGTCAATATCCTTGGTTACAGCAGTCTGAAAATCAGGAAATGTATTTGTATAAAGAAAGTCTGCAGTTAAGTACCTCTCCAAATTATTGAAGAGTAATAATTATTTTGAGAACTAATGTTCATCTGATTCAGGCTATGGTCTTTCCGAACACTTGCTCTGCATCCGAAAACTGAACAGTGAATAAGGGTTACAGAAAAAGAATTTATGTCTTTAGTGTTGGAGAATACTAACAGCCCTTGGACTGTGAAAAGGACAAACAAATATGTCTGGGATAAAATATAGCCAGAATGTTCTTTGGAGGCAACGATGATTAATCTTCACCTCACATACTCTAGGGATGTTTCTAGGAGGGGCTGTTCTTTGGAAAGGAACATGATGGCAGAAAGACAGAGTTAGAAAAGGAGAGGAAGACTATCAACTGGGTAGATTGACATAGTGACTGCTGCAATGAGCTCTAGTATGTCAGGAAATGTGAAGGTCCCTGAATAGGGAAGGTTTCATCTCTGTTGTTCTTAGGGTTGCAATGTGTCAGACTCGACCTAATCGCACCTAAGAACTAGAGCAATCATTCTATCGAAAGAAGACACTATAGTCCATAAAGTAAAAATTCAGCAATGAAGAGGAAAGACTCTCAAAGAGAGATTATGATTTAAAGTCAAAGTCATTGCAGCAACATTAAAATGGACTGCACCTCCATTGAGCTACTGTGACTGTAAATCACCAGGATTTGGCGTGATAAAGTAATAAAATACCTTTTTATTTTTTTGTGTGGAGTTTTTCAGCATTAGAAATTATGATTTCTAATGCATAGTCTACATTGTACTTACTCAGTATGTGTATTATGATACAAATCCCTGTTTCTCGTTAGGTTTATTCGCTAGATTCCAACTTCCAGCGTGGTAAGGTTTCTGAATTAACAGCAGAAGTTGTGTCACCATATGTTTTGTCTGTTTTCCACGCTGTAGTACTATAGCTATCTGGGGAAAGATTAAATGGAGTATTAAAATTCATCCAAAATATCCATTAAATAAAACTAACTGGAGACAAAGCAGAAAAAAAATCAATAATTAAATGTAATCTGTTATTGTTGGCTGTGTTGTGTGCATTCAAGTCAGAATTAATCCATAGCTGACCCTCCATTGAGTTTTCAGAGACAATAAATCACAAAGAAGGAGATTGTCTTTCTTCTGTGGAGCAGCTGGTGAACTTGAACTTCATGTCTTTAACAGTATGGCAAGGTTTCTTACCACTAGGCTACCAGAGCCTTCTTTAGTATATAGTTTATAATAAAAGCAGGGCATATTAGGTGACTATATAGGGTTTTTTGGGAGTCACAACTAATGATGGAGAATGATTAATATATTAGAATTGAAAGGCAAACAAAAGCTAGTCTTCCATAGGAAAAATATAGATAGAATGACTAGAAATAATGGATAAAAGAATAACTCGTATGTTCTGTTGTTTTCCTTAACAAATCAGGAAAACAAATGCTTCCTATTATTCTTCATAAATGTTAAAAAGAAATATTTCAGTTTATCTTATGAAAGTAATAAAGTTCTGATATTATTATCAATATAATTGACATGTGTTTTCATATGCTGGGGAATTGAATATACAATGCAGGATGAAAGAAAATATATTATCATAATGCCATTTGTCATCCTATACTCAGATGCCTCCAAGTTTTTCCCATAAATGCATTTTGCTTTGCTATTTACAGCAGCTAATAAGGCATTCAATAAGATCAGGATTAATTCTGGAATTAAAGTTGGAGAATAATATAAGAGATTTTGCAGCTGCCACTGTGTAGTCTTTTGTACAATTATAACTTTAATTTTGTTCTGCATTTAGGAACAAGTACTTTACTTTCTTTTCCTAAATTATAAGAACCACTAGCAGTCCAATTTTGACAAGTCATGTTATTATATTCTTACAAACTCTTTCTGGAAACTATTCTTTAGCAATAGGAAGAATTGAGTACACTAGTCTTCTGGGAAGTTGTGGATTTTATTTTACGATTCTTTTGTGTCTAAAAGAAATTATGAATAGTGTTTTCCTCATTTCTTTCATTTTAAACTACATTTCATAAGGCTGGATAAGCATAATTGTTTTCCAGCTGTTTCTATGGCTGCTTATTTTTCGAGCACAGTTTTTGCGGCACTGATTTCTAATTCATAGAACATTCAGAGCACATTGTACTTACTCAGTATGCATATTACTAAACGAGTCTAAATGGGTTTTAGAAAGTTTAGGTACTTAAAACTGTGATGATGTATGTAAGCCTGTGGTGGTAATCATTAAGATAAAGAAAAATGCAATTTTGCGAATGTTTTCTTTTAATTTTCTGGATTAGTTCTCCTTTTAAAAAGAACAGTTTATTAAAAAAATGAATGCTGCTAAATTGCACAGAGTAGATTTACACTGTAGTAAGAATAACTTGATGGCACATAACAACAACTATAAGAAGTAAGTTTTAAAAGTACAATATCATTTTATAAAAAATGTAGTATCCTTAATATGTTACAATTATAATATTACTAACAATAATGATGTTATTTGTGATGCTGCTGACAAAAATTTCCAAAGCTATGTCAGCTTATAAAATCTTTACATTTCCTTTGCTATTGTTGTTATGTATCATCAAGTAGTCTGCGACTCATAGCGACTATATGTACTATAGCTCTGAACTCTGCTCAGTGAGGCAGTCTCACTCTCTCCAAGACATCTACTCCATCATCCAAATTACTGTGTTTATCCATCTCATCCAGTGTCTTCCTCTACCCTTCCAAGAATCATGTCATTCTCCAGAGACTGGTCCCTCCTGGCCACATTCCCCAAGTATGGAGCTTCAAAATCCTTCCCTCCAAGGAGTAACCTTGTTACTGAATCCATATAATCTGGAACTAGATTAAAAAACTATGGAGACAGGTTGCATCTCCTACACGCTCCTTTCCTGATTTGGAACCATTCAGTGTTGCTTTGCTCTGTTCTAATGACTGCCTCCTGGTCCAAGATTTGGTTTCATCTGTGCACAATCAGCAGTTTGAGGATTCTCGTTTTCCTCAATGTTAGTGACAATTTATTGGGTTCTACAGTCAAATGTCTTTGCATAGTCAATGAAACACAGGTAAGACATTCCATTGACACTCTCTACTTTCATCTGAGATTCATCTAACTTTAGTTTTAATGTCCCTGGTTCAATGGCCTCTTCTAAGCCCTGCTTGTCCACCTAACCATTCTCTGTTCATGTACTGTTCTGATATTTTTTGTATAATCTTCAGCAGGATCTTGCTTGAGTGTGATATTAGTGATAGTAATTGATAATGTCTGATCACCCTTTTTAGGAATAGGAACATATATAGAGCTCTTCCAGTCAGTTGGCCAAGTAGTCGTCGTCCACACATTTTATCATAACCTGGTGATCACATGCTGGGCAGTATCTGTCTGTTGAAATATGTCAATTGGTATCCATCAATTCCTAGGGCTTTATTCTTTGCCAACTCCTTCAAAGCAACTTGAACTTCCTCCTTCGTCACCAAACCTCTTGTATCAGTCAATTCTTTTTGGTACAGAGACTGTACTCCTTATATCTTTATTTAATGTTTCATGCCCATAACTTCCTTAACTATTACAACTTGAGGCTTGAATTTGGTTCTTGAATTGGTTCTTTCAGCTTAAGAAATGTCAAGCTAGTTTAGCCTATTTGTTGTTGTTGTTGTGTTTTTGGTTTTATTTTTGTTTGGTTGGTTTTTTACTGTGGCTCTTTGCACATTTCATTATCATATTTTGCTTTGTCTTTCCAAGCTGCATTTTGAAATCTCCCCCCCTTATAAAATCTTGTTTGTCTTGTTAACTTCCTGATTTTTCCCCCTTTGCATTAGCTTCTTGGTGCTCCGGTGCAATATTCAGAAGGTCTTCTGACATACATCTGGGTCATTTCTTCTTCCTCTGTGTATATGCAATGACCTCTTGTTTTCTTCATGAATGATATTTTTATATACCCTCAAAGCTCATTTGGTCTTCATTCATTAGTGTTCAAGGCCTCCAACCCGTTCCTGAGGTGATTTTTAAATTCAGGTGGGATAGACTCAAGGTCAAATTTTGGGTCTTACAGGGTGGATTTAATTTTCTTTAGCTTTAGTTTGAACATGCATACCATAGTTGGTGGTCTATTGTGCAATCAGTCAGCACCTAGCCTAGTTTTCAACAGCTGATACTGAGCTTCTCTACCAATTCTTTTCACAGATGTAGTCAATTTGATAGTCACCTGTGTGTATTATCAGGTGAAATCTATGTGTATAGTTGTCATTTATGACTCTTATAAAAGGTTTGTGCTATAAATAGATCATTCATTATATAAAATTCTGTTATTCTCTCTCCAGCCTCATTTCTGTTATTAGGCCCATAATTTTTGACTACTAATCCATCTTCCCTGTTTCCAACTTTTGTATTCCAATCACCCATTATTATTAACACATCTTCTTTGAATAGTCTATCGATTTCCAGTTGCTAACATTGATAGAAATAATATATTTCCTCCTCTTTGGCTCTGGTTTTAGCCCATATATCAGAATGATAGTGGTTTTAACCACACTTCCTTGTATGTGTACAGATACTATTTTGCCACTTACATACAGTATTGTATTTCATAATGGATCTAGAAGAAATGCTCCAAATCACTGGCAATCAAAACCACAATGAGGTACCATCTCACTTCAGTAACAGTGACAAAATTTAACAGGACAGCAAGTGGTAAATATTGGAGAGGATGTGGTGAGAAAAGAAGTCTTATATCTTGTTGGTGGGGTTGTAAAATGGTACAACCACACTGGAAGGCAGACTGGCACATCCCCAAAAAGCTGAATGGAGAAATTCCTTATGTCCCAGCTATTTCAGTACTTGGAATATACTCTGAGAAAATGAGAACTGAGGCTCCATCACAAGAACATGGAAACAGCCCAAATGTCCAACCACAAATGAATGGATTGAGAAATTATGGTACATTCATTCACACAATGGAATACTATGCAACACGCAGGAGCAATGATTTTGTAAATTAGTACCCAACTTGGGAGGGATTGGAGAACATTATGTTGAGCAAACTAACTCAGTCCTAAAGGATAAATAGTGTATAAAACCATTATTGTAGAAGCAGGGGGATAAGAATGTGCAGGGAGGGGGAGGGGACTAATCATGGGGTTGTACAATTTGTTGAGTAGGAGGATGAGGGAAATTGAAATTTTGTAAATACACTAGTAGAATTTTTTTTTTTAAAAAAAGAATGGATCTAGAAACAACCATTTTAACTATGTATGTGACCCCGTTTTTCCTAATATTTCCATTCTAGTGTAGTAGCCATGTTATTGTTTGACGGAATATTACCCATGTCAAGCCATCTCATTTTGCCAGTGCCTCATATGTCAAAATGTATGTATTCCATTTATTTCTTACATGCCTCTGGAAACTCTATTTTCCTACATTCATGCTTCTCGCTTTCCACGTTCCAGTCTTTAGTGTTAGTTTTCCTCAGTCGTGTTTCTTAGCACAAGGGCTCAGCCTCAGGTGCCATCATTCCTGCTTGTCTACTCCAGTGTTTTGCTCTCTTGTACAAAGTGGGTTTGAAGGCCTGTTATTTTGGAAGTGGGTGGCTCATTCTTCTTCCTAGTCGGTCTTAATTCGGCTAATCAGCTTTAGAACAATAACTGACAAATAAGTGCTTTACCAAAAGAAGCAAATGAAATATATTTCTCTATTACCAAAGTAACACATAGATTCTGTATCGGTCCCCACTTTGTTGAGTGTGTCTTGGTCACATACCTTCCTTGCTGTACCAATATGCTTTTACCCACCTGCCCGCTCATCTTTCCTAGCTCAACCAGCATCTTCCTGCCCCACAGGACTTTTACTATGATGGCCCAAGCCTTGAGTCACTTATTTGATGCCTTGAACCTTGCTCCTCTGCCTGTCTTCCGCATTGCTGCCAGTCTCTCATGATTTTAAGAGGCTCTAAGTCAAAGGAGCTCTGGTGGCCTAATGGTAAAGAATTGTTCTGCCACTCCAAAAGCACACAATTCCACTCCACCAGCTGCTCCATGGAAGAAGGATGGGCAATCTCTTTCCATACAATTTACTATCTCTTAAAACTCTCTGATGGGTCAGCTATAGGTCAGTTCTGATGCAATGGTACATAACAAGTCCAAATCCCAGTTAATAGCTTTAGAGAAGGATTTTCTTGGAGGCAGTTTGGGAGCAAGGTCCTTGTCTCTGAGCTTCTGCTTCCACCCTGTCTTCCCATAACTTAATGTTTCTACTTTTCCATTTGCAGCACAGTGCTGTCACTTGAGGGTAATTTCCCTGGAGAGGGAAATGTCTCCTCTTTATGTGGTATGTCAGTGTTGTTTACTTGTAACTAATTTGGGTCAAGGGTCTTTATTGATTAAATTTCCTGATTCTCAGCAGAATTTTGGGAGAGGGGAATTTACCTGCTGTGAAATTGCATTTGCATTAAACAAAAAGATAAATATAGATACAGTCCCCCAAGTCCCAGGAGTCTTATCTTTTATTTGTTGACATTCTTCCTTTTTTCTATATTATTCATGCTTTGCCTCACTTTTTTTTCTACTAAAGATTATACCTAATTTAAATTAGATAAAACTATTATAATTAAATGGCATTATTGTTGTTAGGTGCTATCAAATTAACTATGTTATTGTTGTTATGTGCCATTGAGTCGCCTGTAACTCATAGCGACCCTATGTACAACAGCCCTAAACTCTGCCCTGTCCTGTGCCAATCTCACCATCTCCGACACACCTATCTCTATTAGCCCAATCACTGAATCAATCCATCTCATCAAGAGTCTTCCTTTCCTATGCTGTCATTCCACCCTCCCAAGCATGACGTCCTTCTCCAAGGACTGGTCCCTCCTTGCAACATGTCCAAAATATGTCAGATGAAGCTTCAGAATCCTTGCCTCCAAAGAGCAGCCCAGCTTCACCCTCTCCAGGACAAATCTGTTTGTTTAATTAGCAGTCCATGATATATTCAATACTCTTCTCCAACACCACAGCTCAAAGGCCTCAATTCTCCTATCATCCTTAGTCATTGTCCAGTTGCATAGCAAGTGATTGCATTGTCCAGATGCATAGAAAGTGATTGCAAAGACCATAACATGTATCAGGAGCACTTTAGTCTCCAGACTGACATCTTTGCACTTCAGCACTTTATAGAAATCTCTAACCGCAGATATTCCCATTACAACATGTCTTTTAATTTCTGGGATGCTGGTGTTACAAGGTTGACTGTGGATTCAAGCAAACCAAAACTGTGAACAATCTCAATCTCTTCACCATCCATTATGATGCTGTCAATCGGCCCAGTAGTGAGAATCTTTGTTTTCTTGATTTTGAGTCTCAATCCATATGGAAGGCTGCAGTCCCTGACCTTCCACAGCAAGTGATTTAGGTCTGCCTCAGTTTCAGTAAGCAGGGTTGTGTCATCTGCATAACTCAGATTGTTGATAATTCTCCCTCCAATCCTGATGCCACATTTCTCCTCATAGGGTCCAGCTTCCCTGACAAAATGTTCTGCATAAAGATTAAAAATATATGGAGAAAGGATACAGCCCTGGCGTACTCCCTTCCCAATTTTGAACCATGCAGTATTTCCTTGCTCTCTTCTGACGACGGCCTCCTTGTCCAAGTATAGGTTTCTCATTAGAACGATCAACTGTTCTGGGATTCCCACTCTTCTCAGAGTTAGCCACCGTTTGTATGATCCACACAGTCAAATGGTACACCTTGCTTTCAGCCAAGATCCATCTAACATTAGCTATAATATCCCTAGTACCAAGACCCCATCTAAATCCACCCGAACTTCTGGTAGTTCTCTGTTGACGTGCTGTTCCAGTCGTTTTTGGATAATCTTCAGCAAAATATTCCTTGCATGTAATATTAATGATATTGTTCAATGATTTCCACACTCTGTGGGATCACCTTTCTTTGGAATGGGAACAGATCTAGATCTTTTGCAGTCAGTTGGCCAAGAGTTTGTTCTCCAGATTTCTTGGCACAACTTGGTGA
>NW_006399923.1:834233-835750 GCF_000299155.1 Elephantulus edwardii | reverse complement strand
TCCTTGCTATTGTGAACAAAGCTGCAATAAACATGGGTGTGCATATATCTGCTTGGATGTCAGTTATGGTCTCTTTGGGGTATATTACCAGTAGTGGAATTGCTGGTTCAAATGGTATCTCTGTTAGCAACTTTTTGAGAAAGCGCCATATGGCTTTCCACAGTAGTTGCACCATTTTATACTTCCACCAACAATGAATAAGGGTTCCAATTTCTCCACAACCTCGCCAGCATTTGTTGCTTGCTGTTGTGTTAAATTTTGCTATTTTTACTGGGGTGTCCATCTTCTTCTAATACTTGCAGGATCACTCAATATTCTGCCCAAAGCATCCTTATGTATGACACATAGTTATATTACAACCAACATATCTGAACACGGCCCTATCCTGCACCATCTTCACAATATCTGATATATTCAGAGTAATTGGTACAGTCACTGTGTCAATCCATCTTATTGGCAGCCTTCTTTTTCCTTAATTATCTACCTTGCACAACATGATGTCCTTTTCGAAAAACTTGTCTCTCTTGAAAACATACCTAAGTATGCTATGAAGTTCCACTTGTCTTTCATCTAAGGACTACCCTGGTAATACTTTTGTTTTACTTCCTCTGAGGCAGATTTGGTTTTGGGTGAGATTGTTTAGATAGATAGCACAACTCCAATCTATTCTAGATCTGTCATGGCCAATGATCCATGTTTCATTCTATTGGTCCAATGGTGAGGATTTTTTTTCTTTTTCTTTTCTTTTCTTTATTTTTTTTTTTTAAATTTTAGGAGATAGATCAAAGAGCATAAAAACAGGAGGCCAGCAGTTCTCAGCTGAAGGGCCAACCTGGGCTTCCCTGTATCTTTGTTGAAAATTATCAGGAAGTCAATCTCAAAGAGAATTCAATGTAAATGAAGCCAAGCTCTTTCTATTGAGAACCTTCCACTTGACACAGGAGGGAGAGGTCAACAAATGCAAGAATCTGGTAAACCCTTAAGGATTACTTTATTGCCTCAGGGTGAACTCCACCCTGAAATAGCATTTGGTTTACTACAAATATTAGTTTTGGCTTTCCATACCACAGGGTCCTTCATGCATAGGAGAGGAAGGAAAATGTTCAAGGATCCAGAGATACAGTGTGAGAAAGGCGTGGTGGCTGGTCCTTGTTAGCGAGGAATGAAGCAGCCTTTCTCCTCTTCTTGTTATATGTTCTCAAATTAGAAACAACTCATAGCTGACTGTCCAGTGGTTTTTTTTTCTTGTTTTTTTTTAAAATTTATTATTAATTTCAATCAAAATTTACAGAGACTTTGGATTTCCATCCATTCATTGTGACACTTTTCTCGCCTCCTAAGCCTCCCTGCTAGTACACTACCCTCTTGGAAAAGTAAAAGAAAAATTCTTTCATTGTTTTGCAATCCCTCCCCTCAGGTCCGCTCCACTATACAACCTTCACTCTGGACTCAGGTCATGAAAAAAATACGTAATCACATATCCCTCTTAAACAGTTTTTCCCCCTTATCTGTTTCAA
>NW_006399923.1:831674-833643 GCF_000299155.1 Elephantulus edwardii | reverse complement strand
AATTTCACATGTGGAGACTTTCCTCCTCCTCAGGAAAGTGGTGAGGGAAAAAGCCCCGAGTTCCCCCTCCCAATTGCTTTTATAGCTTTCTTTGGGTGCCCTGTCAGGGTAGGGGGATTGAGATCATGGTTTGTGGGTTGGGCAATCAGTCATGTGGGTCAGCTCCTGATGGGCTGGCTACTTTGCCTGCCTTTACTCCCTCTGTGTCACATAGACACTAGTTAATTCTTTACTTTGCAAGGACAGACAAGACTTTACTCAGGGCATTCGTGTTTGCCTTAAGTTAAGAATTTTTATGGCCCAATTCTGCCTCTAGCATTAATGGGGTTTTATAAAAAATGGGGGTTTTGCTGTCCCTTCACCAGTTTCTACACAACCTCGCCAGGATTTGTTGCTTGCTGTTCTGTTAAATTTTGCTATTCTGCCTTGGGTGAGATGATGTCTAATAGTTGTTTTGATTTGCATCTCTTTTAGAGCTAGGGCTTTGGAACATTTCTTCATGTGCTTGTTAGCCATCTGAATGTCTTCTTCAACAAGTGGATTTTTTTTCCTTGATGTTGAGGTGCAATCCAAACTGAAAGCTGTAGTTTTGTTGTTGTTGTTGTTGTTTTATCTTCTGTAGCATTTCAAATCCTCTTCACTCTCTCTTACAAGGTTGTATCATCTGTGTAATGGAGGTTTTTTGAGTCTTCCTCAAAATCTGATTATAAAATCTCCTCTAGATAGTCCACCATCTCAAATTATTTGTTCAGCATGCAAATTGGATATGGAGAAATGATATCAATGTTCACAGCAGCATCGTTCACCATTGCAAGAATATGGAAATAGCCCAGATGTCAAGGGGATCATTTCCAAAAGAGGTCCAGGGTCCTCTTCAAGTACGAACTATAAAGTTCTGACTTCGATATACATTAAAGACACTAATTTTAAATGAGAACAAGAGAAAGAAACTGAGGTTTATTAGACGTTCGTAATAGACTATGAATGGGTCAGGACAAATTGACTCTGTTTTTATCTTACAAAAGGATTTATATATCTTTTGTTAGCAGGGAGTGAGTTTACACAGCTGATGGTGCTGTAATTTCTTGTAATGGACATTGTTAGGTAAAACAGGCACAGAAACCGAAAGTAAACCAAAGACAGGGAGAGACAGGCTGTCAGAACAACCAGAGAAGTTCTCACATGGCATGAAGAAGTAGTGACTTTTTAAAAGACTTGGGGAGGAAGGAGTAGTCTCTTGGCAAAGGAAGTAGTCGTGTAGCTCATAGATTGGCTGCAGCTGCTGGAACTAATGGTGATGCTGTTAAACGGGCAGTCGCTTGGCAGGGGAAGCAGTTGTGGAGCATTTAGATTGACTGTGGTGGTTGTCATCAAGATAGGCTGTCACCCAGAAGTCAGTCAGCTCCGTAGGGCCTATAGTCCCAGCCTTTTTTTGGTTATATAAGGGTGACATATTCTCTCTGGCTGCTTCCTGCTGAGAAGGGGCATCATGGGTATGGGGGAGAAAGGCTGGGAGATGGCTGGCTATGCAGATAAACATAAAGATGAAGTAACATTTGGTTAACTGTGACAGGAGAGATTTCACGAATACGAACTTGCAAATATCTTAGTAGGCATGGTGTTATTAATAACAAGAGACAGATTATTAGTAATGGACTTATAACTTGGGCTAGCCAAGTTATTAAGTGATTTCCACTACACTGACTGGATCCTAATGATGTCTTTCCTCTGCTGTAACTTATCTTGGAGTTGAGTCAGGGTATGTAAATTTTCTTCAACTAAGCTTGGAGGAATGTCTATATGTGTTTCATTGACTATGTAAAGGCATTTGCCTGTGTGGATCATAACAAACTATGACTCTGAGAAGAATGTTAATCCCAGAACACTTAATCGTTCTAATACGAAACCTATACTTGGACCAGGAGGCAGTCATCAGAACAGAGCAAGGGAACACTGCATGGTTCAAAAT
>NW_006399923.1:829202-830859 GCF_000299155.1 Elephantulus edwardii | reverse complement strand
GATTGGCACAGGACAGAGCAGAGTTTAGGGCTGTTGTACATAGGGTCGCTATGAGTCGCAAGCAACTCGAGGGCACATAACAACAACAACAACAAGCTTGTTTCATTAATATAATAATAACATTACTCTGAGAAACAAACTAGTTCTGCTATCACTGTGTCTAAGGCTTGCCTGTTTTGAAGAGATACCTGGGCCAAAGAGTTAATTTGGCATTGGAGGGAGGCTAAAGAGTGAGCAGAGGTGTCTATGATTATTTGGAATTTGTGCCACAGATAGGCTGAGGCTTTAAGGGTGTAACCTAGAGAGGAACACAGCTCTTGGGTTCTATGTTGGTTGGCAAGTGTGAGGAGGGCAGATAATTCTTCTTGCCCATATATCACAAGCTGAGAAACAAGAATGCATGGAAAAGGGGAAGATATGATAGTTTTATACACCAAAAGTATCCACCAAGGTGAGCATGTAAAGTTGACAGTACCAATAAGGTAATATTGCAAGGGGGAGGTGGTGGGCACTTGAGACATAGCAAAAGGAATAGTTGGATTCAGAGTCTTGATGAAAGAGGGAAATTTCATTTAGAGGGAATTCAAGGGAGGAGGAGGGCAGCGTATTGAAAGCAGAGGCAAGTGGAATTGCAAGTGAATGATGCAGGAAAGCACAAGGAAAGCAGTGATACTGCCAATACTTATATGATTGAGAAGATTAACACCCTAACAGATTAGTGGAAGCAAGGAAAAAAGTTGAGGAGTATGAATGGTTAAGGCTGAATCTAAAGAAGATTCGTACTGGAGGATATTTTCTGATATAACAGGTAGCTGTTGGATAACTTCTGGTACGGCCCGAGTGTAGACCTGGAAGTTCCTGAGGGTAGCTGAGAAGTAGGAGTCTTGGAGCCAGTTATACAGTTTGTTTCTACCCCGTGTATCCACCTATTATCCCACGGGTCATAGATGGTAAGCAACATGGCTGATCCTGACCTTTTGAGCACAGGCTTTGGGCTTTATGTACCTCCACTGACTGAATGGACTTTACAAGATGAGTAATGGCATCTGCCATAGGTTTTCTCACCAACATTTGCTATAATTATGTACTTGGTCATAAAGGAAACAAATAGCTGGAGCCAACAACCCAACAGTTAAGGATTTGAAGGACTGGTAAGTTTAAGTGTAAGGAGAATGGGAGTTCGGCATCCCTCTGGCTGACAGTATGCTGTGGCTGCGTAATGGCTGTAAGTGATGGTATTTTTAGGCCAGGTTCCCTGGATGCAAAACTTCCACACGTAGGCAGCAATTTTACTTGAACTCATCTGAGGAAGTAAGATGAGAGTGAAGAGAAGAGTCAGCAGGAGTTATAGTGAGCTATAACCAGGTGGGGCACTGTTGGGTCGATGTCCATTCAGTGGCAGTTTCAGGTTTTTCGGGTGACAGTTTGAGGCTGATACCATGTGAGCGACCTAGGAGCTTGGCTGTAGTTGGAGTTGTTAGGATGACTATATGGGGCCTAGAGGAATGAGGGTGAAGGGAACTAGGGTGTAGGTCTTTAAAAAAGACTGAGTTACCATACTGTAAAGAAGGAGCAGGAGTTGAATCAGAGGATGAGGTGATAGATAGATAGATAGATAGATAGATAGATAGATAGATAGATAGATAGATAGATAGAT
>NW_006399923.1:821045-829102 GCF_000299155.1 Elephantulus edwardii | reverse complement strand
AGATAGATAGATAGATAGATAGATAGATAGATAGATGATAGATAGATGATAGATAGATAGATAGATAGATAGATAGATAGATAGATAGATAGATGATAGATAGAGGTTAGAGACCTTATCTACAGATAAGATGCTAGCAGAGGAGGTTCCTGTGGAAAGTTATGGTTTAAAAGGAAGGGGCTGCCATAAACAATCTCAAAGGGGCTTAGCCCTGAAGCTGAACATGAAGCAGCACATAGGTGAGCCAGCACCAGGGAAAGTAGTGTAGGCCATGAGGGCTTTACCTCAAGGCTGTATTCGGTCAGCTGGTCCTTGAGAAGGCCGTTTGCCTGTTCTACTTTTCCAGAGGATTGGGAGTAGTACAATTTATGTAGTTTCCAGATGATGTTGAGCATTGTCGACACTTTCTGAACAACCTTGAGACTTGATGCATCCTCCTTTTGCCCGTAAAATGTCAATTTCGGCTACAGAGTAAGTGAGACTGATATCTGAAGTAAGGAGTAAGACTGGAGCAGTGGACAAGGAGGAGGAAGTGAGGCCTCGCCTCGAGCTATAGCATCTGCTTTAGTGTTGCCCATTGCGACAGGATCAGAGGAAGGCTGATGGCCTTTGCCGTGTACATCGGCAGAAAGGAGGACAGCTTTCAGTAACTTAGAGATTATGGTAGCATTGACAATAAAGGATCTCTTGGTGCTAAGAAACAAGAAGTAGGAGTCAGGATGTAAAGTAAAGAAGGGATCCTTAAGATCAAGGATGGATGTGTGGTTTCAGGGGATATATGAGAAAGCAAGGTGTAGGGGTTAGGGACTACAAGGTGGATGAGAAGGTTAGCCTCATTAATGAAACGTAGGTCCTGGACAAGCCTATAAGTGCCTGAGAAATTGTGTACCAGCAAAATGGGAGTGTTAGGTGGAGAGTTGATAGGTATTCGAAGGCCTTGGCTGAAAGCCTGGTAATAATAGGACAGATACCATGAAGATGAGATTCTGAGATAGGAAACTTGGAGTGTGACCGAAATTTAGTAGGACCTGTAAGAGAGATATGAACAGGTGGGTGGTGGGAGGCTACTACCGACTCAGGTATCCTAGAGTACAGGATTAACGATATCAGAAGACAAATGGTGGTCAGAAATAGAGAATGCTGATAGGTGAGAAATTAGCAAAAGAAGAGCAGGATAGAAATAGTGGCCCGGAGATTTTGGAGAATATCTCTAGGGGACAGGGCAGGAAGGCATAACTTAAAATGAGTGCGAGAAAGGTATCTTATCTACCACACATGACAAGGGAGGAGTTGCCCGTGGTTAAGTAGGCTTTCCATCAATTCCCATAACCATGACCTGGGAAGGAGTTGTAGCAACTGAAAAGGCAGGGAGGACAGAGATGGTCACCCTTGTGTCTATTAAAATTGAAAAAGACTTAGCAGCTACTGTTATAGTCACCTTGGGCTCAGGCGAGAGTAATAGGGGTTCTTGAGTCGGAGAAACCTTAGTCCTTATCCACTAGGCAGAGGAGCTCAAGAGGCAGGACTGCTGGGTGGCCGTCACCTTGAGGCGCAGAGCATGAGCTCACACCAGGGGCAGTCACTTTGTCAGTGGCCTAGTTACTTGCAAGCTGGGCAAGGCTTTGATGGTAGTGCTGGGGAGGGGCGTGGGCATTGTTGTGCCCAATGACCTTCTAGGCCACAGTTGAAGCATGGGCTCAGTGGAGTAGGCTTTGAAGGGAGATCCCGCTGAGGCCCCTTTTTACATTGGGGTGCCGACTTGAGAATGGTTACAATGGCTTGGGTGTGGAAAGCTACCTTTTGATGCATCGGAGCCTGTTTTATTGCATCAGCTCTGTCCTTCCTGGATTTAAAACATTAAAAGCTGTGTTTACTAAATTGTGGGTGGACATTTGTTGTCCATCTTCAGCTTTTTTTTTGGATTTTTTTTCCTTATGTCAGGTGCAGATTGTGTTATGAAATGGGTGGCTAAACCCGTAGACTCTGATGTAATTGAAGGGTCTAGGTGGGTGTATTGGGTTAGAGCTTCAGTTAGCCTATTTAAGAAGACTGCTGGATCCTCATCTGGCCCTTGTGTTATTTCTTGGAGTTAGTTATAATTAATGACTTTCTGTGCGGCACTTGGCATCCCTGCTAAGGGACACTGAATCATATGGTCATGACTGTGCCTGCCTTCTTGACCGTGTTGATAGTCCCAGTGGGCTCTGCACCTGGGATGACTACTGTGCCTATAGGCACTGTCTGATCTGTGAGGAGTTTCTGGTCTGTGTGAGCAGCTGCTAAAATGTGGACTTTTTCATCAGATGCCAGGGTAGAGATGAGGACAGCATGGTGATCTTGCCAGATAAGGTCATAAGCTTGTGTTAGGTAGTGGAATTCTTTATGGTAAAGAATGCGGTTAGAAGAAAAAGAATCGAGACATTTTTCAGTAGCAGACAAATCAGACAGAATAGGGAACATGGACACGAACCACTCCCTCAGTGCCTGCCACTTGTAGGGAGCAGAGTAACTCAGGAAATGGGAAAAGTGAACAGCACTTAGATGATGGGTCATGAAAATGTGTACGAGAGCTAACAGGAGAAGAGAGAGAGGGAGGTGGGAGGAGAAGATTTAGGGCATGAAGAGTGTTGAGGATGAGAGAGAGGCACAGTGGGTGCAATTGATCGTATAAAAAGGGGGACGATAAATCTTCAGGAGGAAACAGGTCAGAGGGGGATAAGATCAGAGGTGGGAGTGGCAACAGGAGAAGAAATTTTTGGTTTTTCCAAGCAAGAAACACCTGTGCAGTGGAACATAGCAAATAGAGGTCTGGAGGAGAGAGAATGAGCCAAAAAGCCTAGATATAGAGAACTTTCAAGTTTTGCGTAACCTGTGACAATAGCTGTCTAAGGCTATCAGGATATCAAAGTAAAGAGCCATCAGGTAGCCAGTGGTGGAAGTTAAGGAGCGGGTACTGAGGCCCAAAGACAGAGATGTCTAAGCGATTTTGTACTTCACACCAATTAGAAAATAAACAGCCTAGCAGTTATTGTAGGGCCAAATTTAGATACTTGTGATCCCATCATTTGTCCAGTCCCTGAGCAACAGTCCGTCCACACAAAGGACAGAAGAGGCAACAAGGCAGCTGATGTGTCCCCACAGATACCAAGGCCTCGGAGCTAGACCTGAAATCCCTGGCATGACTGTGATTATGGAGAGGGAGCCTGGTGATGGATCAGGGAGGGAGGGAGGGACGACCTTGTGGACTTAACATTGGCAGAATAAGGCTGAACTCGAGAGGATCCTGGTCTGAGGCCAAGGAACAGACCAGGGGGCACATGTTCGTCCTGGGTTTCCACATCAAATGTTAGGCAGAACAGGTGCAGAAACAAAAATAAGCAAAGAAGCTTTTATTTTGGCTCTCAGGCTCTCTGGTGAGGTTCTCTGACCCAGGCAAGGAGAGAGGGAGAGTCAGAGATATGCCAGGATGGGTCAGAGAAGTTATTGGACATCCAGGAACTCACAGATTAAATAGGAAAACTGCCTCCCCACCAAACTTATGTCCAAGGCATAACATGTCCAGGTCTGAGTCCTGCACACCGAGGGTTCATGCTCCATTGCAGAGGACCCTGCCACCCCCCAGGGGTGCATATATGGATCTTCCGTCTGCCTGGCCCACCAAGCTTCCCAAGCCCAAACCCCCAGCTCCTGTCCATTTGCCAGGCTCTGCCACCTGAGTGGGGGTTGGGAGAGAGGGCTCTGCTCAGCCGAAGGCTATCCCTTGCTTCCAAGTCAGTTGATGTCATCATAGATGCTAGGGGTAGGGGGTGCTGGTGGCTTTGGCTTCTTTTTCTTGTTAGAGCCCAGGCTGGAGGCAGTCCCTACCAGGCTCAGATGGGATTTCCTCTTCTTGGTTTTCCGTGACTCAGAGCTGTTGGTACCTCGACCCCATCCCTGATTCTCACTTGTCTTGGAGGAGCCTGAATCAGAGGGTGAAAGGTCAGAGGAACCGTCCCATTGAAGCCGGCTGATCAAGGCCTGGCTGTCAGTCATGTCAAAGCTGTCATTATCCAGTGAGCTCTCAACCTCTGGATGGACAGCTGAGGGCCCCAAGAAACAAATCCGCACAGCTCGCCGCTGCTCATCTGTGTGCTGAGGGCAGCGGAGGGACCTTGTGCACATCTTCTTGGTGTGTTCAGAAATCACTCCGCATTGCGTGGTGAGCAAGCTTCGAAGCCCCTCTGGCCCCAGGGTCTCAGAGTGGATCCCAGTGGAATTGTTATACTTAAAAGGATCTGAATTGCTAAGTTTCCCATTTTTGTGTTTTAAAGACTTGGATCTTCGAGGGTAATTGGAGTTCTTACCTGATTTTCTCTTCTTGGCTTTCTTCTCTGAGCCGTAAGACCAATCATTGTCCTTGATGTCATCATTATCTTCTTGGTCACTCTCAGCCTTGTTCATATTGTTGCTGTTGGCAATCCGGCGGTTGGCGATGCGGCTGCTGTTCCGACCCATTCCGAGGCACTTCTCCAGATGGGGACCAAAGCGGGAGGCGGCAATGCTGCGACTACAATTGGGGCAAACGCACTCCTTGCTCTTCCATTGGTTGAAAACCTGCCCAAATATGTCCAACCCCGGCTGGTCCACGATCTCAAAATCCTTCATGCTCTCAGGATCTGTGTCATCCAGGAAGAAGTAGCCACACTTGACAGCCCGGTGTACCTCAAAGCAGAATCCCAAACAAGAATCCTCGATCAGGTCCGTGTATATCTCCTGAGCGATGGCCTCTAGTTTGCTGTTATCCAGGCCAGGCAGAGACATTTCCTCCATTTTCATTTGTAAACTCTTGTGGAGACAGCACTCTGACTGTTCATAGCACAGCGGGCGGCAACACGGCCTGCCCGGGGCCGCGCCTGGGCCGGCAGCCTCTCAGGGCCGTGTCCTCCAACGGCGGCTGCTCCCGAGCCCCATGACCATCGGTCCGTCCTCGCCTCTCCCCGGGACCCAGGGCCCGGGGCCGGGGGTCGGGCCACCCCCCTGCCTCGCCGCCTCACCGGCAGCCATGGCCCCGGCCCCTTCTCCTCCCTTCTCCTATAGGGCAGTCTCTTGACACAGGAAGCAGTTGTGGAGCAACTGTCAATTGTCAGCAAGGTAGGTGTCACCTGGGAATGAGTCAGCCCCACAGTGCCTATCAGACATATGGTGACCTTTGACCATTTCTTTTGTCTTTCCTTCAGGCTGTTGTTTTGCCACATTCCCTAAGAGTCTATTTTTTATTGTCATGAAGAGTATTGAATGTACCATGGACTGCCAAGACAACAAGCAGATTCAGCCTGGAGAGGATTAAACCAAGCAACTCCTTGGAGGCAAGGATTCTGGGGCTTCGTCTGACATACTTTGGATATATTGTAAGGAGGGACAGGTCCTTGGAGAGGGACATCATGCTTGGGAGGGTTGAGGGACGGCGCAAGAAGGGAAGACCCTCTATGAGATGGATCGATTCAGTGACTGGGGTAATCGGGATGGGTGTGTCAGAGGCAGTGAGGCTGGCGCACGATAGATCAGGGTTTAGGGCTGTTGTACATAGTGTCGCTATGAGTCGCAAGCGACTCAAGGGCATATAACAACAACAACAACAAAAGCTGTATTTCTTAAGGATCAGTTTCTATTGTTATATTACCATTGTCTTTGTCAAAACCACTTCTGATTGATCTCCTTCATCAACTTTTCCATTGCTATTCTCTGTCACAACCACAATCAAATAGATTGAGAAATTATAGTACAGTCAAACAATGGAATACTCCACAGCACACAGGAGCACTGATTTTGTAAATTAGTACCTAACTTGAGATGGACTGGACAGCATCATGCTTAGTGAACTAACTCAGTCCCACAAGGACAAATACTACATAAAATCATTAATGTAGATTAAGTATGAGGATTCAAGTGTGAGAGTGGAAGGAGAGGGGTGTGGGGGGGGTGGGTAGGGATTAATCATGGAGTTATACAATTTAATGGGGGTGGGGAAGGAAATATGAAAAATCTGGTATGAAAAGCAAAGTATTTGAACTTTGTGAATAAACCACTACGAAATTTAAAAAAAAATATAACAGGTTCAACTAAATATTAATTAAGAGGTTATTTCAATTATGTTAAAAGGCCTCTACATTTTTTTTTTCTTATATGGGCTAAATGGCTGAAATCAAACAGTCCTCACAACCTCAACAAGTTTCTATGTACTTTACTGTTTTCATTAATGATGATGATGATGAATATAAAGAAAGAGAAATAATGGGGGGGGAAGAGGAGGATAAAAGACAGATGGAGACAGAAATAAAAGAAGGAATGAAGAAGTTAGCCAGTAGAATAACAGTTGTTGTTAGATGCTATTGAGTCAGGTATGACTCATAGCAACTCTATGAGCAACATATCTGAACCTGGGTAAGATGGATTGATGCAGTAACTGGGCCAACGAAGGTAGATAGGTCAGAATCAGTAAGACTGGGTCAGGAAAGGGCAGGCTTCAGAGCAGTTGTACAGAGTTGCTATGAGTTGCAAGTCACTCCACAGCTTATAACAACAATAACAACAGTAGCAATACTGAAGGATTGCTGGGAGTCTAGTGCTAAGAAGCTGTACTGCAATCTCAAAGGAACATGGTTTAAATTTACAAGCTGTTTGCTAGAGAGAAAGATAGGAGATCACTCCCTCCACCTCTAAAACCTGGCTAGAGGGAGAGCTATCGGTCAATTTCAACTCTATAGTACTCAGCAATAGAACAATAGAAATACTGAAGGATTCTTTGGGTAAAGATCTTGAATCACACAAGAATTACCAAAAGAAGGTAGTAGGAATATAGTCACTGTAACAAAAGAATTTATTTATTCTAAACTTTTTCACAAAGCAACATGTAAGCAAGGACCAATCAAAGGTAATGAAGGTAGAAGTCAAATAAATAAATGTTGGACAGGATACAGAGAGATAGGAATTCTTATATAGTGTTGATGGGATTGTATAATGGTGCAACTACTCTGGAAGACAGTTTGGCATGTCCTCAAAAAGCTGGACATAGAAATTTCATATGACCCAGCTATTCCAGTGCTTGAGATATACACCAAGAAAATGAGAACTGAAGCATGAACAGAGACTTGCACGCTAATGTTCATATTAGCATTGTTCACGATAGTGAGAAAATGGAAACAGCCCAAATGCCCAAACACAATGAAATGAATTGAGAAATTATGGTACAGTCACACAATGGAATACTATGCAACACGTAGGAGCAATATTTTTTGTAAATTACTCCTTAACATGGGAGGAACTCAAGAGATTTATGCTAAGTGAATTAATTCAGTCTCATAAAGACAAATATTGTATAGGACCATATTGTAGAATATGTACTAGGATCCAAATGGGGGAGGGATTAAATATAGGACTGCACAACTTGATGGTTGGAGGGAGGAATTGTTAAAAGAAAGAATTGTTAAAAGAAATTGTTCAGTGTGAAAAACAATGTATATGAACTTTATGAACTTTGTATGAAAACAGTACAAACTAGAAAAGAAATTTTAAAAAAGCATGGACACAAAGGAGAAGATCCCAGAAACTGATGAACTACTAACGGAAGTATTTAAAAAAAAATACATCTCTATGCACATCCAAAAACTCCTCCAACAGGGTAAAAAGGAAAGCTACAGATTGGCAAAAAGTGTTTGGTAATGACATATCAGATAAGGGACTTATATCCAGAATTTGTAAAATACTTGAGCACCACAACAAGATAAAGGTAAATAACCCAATAGAAAAAAATGGGTACAGGATATGAACAGACACTTCACCAAAGAAGACATTCAGATGGCCAACAAGCACAAAAAGAAATGTTCAAAATTCCTAGCTCTAAGAGAGATGCAAATCAAAACAACTATGAGATATCATATCACCCCAGTCAGAATAGCAAAATTTAACAGAACAGCAAGCAACAAACTCTGGTAAGGTTGTGGAGAAACTGGAACCCTTATTCACTGTTGGTGGGAGTATAAAATGGTGCAACTGCTGTAAAAGGAAGTATGGTGCTTTCT
>NW_006399923.1:819196-820760 GCF_000299155.1 Elephantulus edwardii | reverse complement strand
TTGAGGGGAGACTGAGAAAGATGGAATAAATAATGTATACTGCACTGAAACAGATGAGGGAGAAAACTGTTTAAAAGGGATACGTGATTAGGTATTTTTGCTATGACAGGAGTCCTGAGCAAAGGCTGCATAGTGGAGTGGACCTGGGGGAGGGTTTGTAAAACAATGAAAGAATTTTTCTTTTACTTTTCCAAGAGAGTAGTGTACTGGGTGGGGGATGGTTGGGAGGGGAGAAAAGTGCAACAATGAATGGATGGAAACCCAAAGTCTCTGTAAAATTTCATTGAAGTTAATAATAAAAAAAAATAAAAATACATGCCTGAACAAATTTATTGTTGTTGAGATGGTTGTTGTTATGCGCCATTAAGTTTCCGGCGATCCTACCTATGCACAGCACTTATGAAACCTGCTCTGTCCTGAGCAAGTCTCACTAAGTCTGACACACCAACTCCTATTCATCTATCAGTTACTCTATCAATTCATCTCATTTGGGGTCTTTTTTTTCTGTGCCATCCCTTTACCCTGTGAGCATGATATCCTTCTCTAAGGACTGGTCTCTTGTTAATGTCATGCCTAGGGTATGTGTTGCAGAGATTCAAAATCCTAGCCTCCAAAGAGACACTTAACTTCATCCTCTTCAACATGGTATGTTCAAGACTCTTCTTCAGCACCATAACACAAAGGCATCAATTATTTTTCTATCATCCTTATTTTTGTGAAGTCTATGGCCTGAATCAGGCAACTCTTGGTCTCTAGACTGACATTGTTGCTTTTCAGTACTCTGGAGAGGTCCCTGACAGCAGATTTTTCCAGTGTAATTTGTCTTTTGATTTCCTAACTATTGCCAAGAGAGTTGATTGTGGAGCCAAGCAAGCTGTAATTTTTAACAACTTCTATCTCTTCTCCATCCATAATGATGCAGCTAATTGGACCATGGTGAGAATCTTTGTCTTCTTTATGCTGAGCTTCAAACCAAATTGAAGACTACAGTCCTTGACCTTCTACAACAAGTGCTTCAGGTCCTCTTTAGTTTCAACAAGGAAAGTTATATCATCTGCATAACATAGGTTGTTGGTGAATCTTCCTCTAGTCCTGACACTGCATTCCTCCTCATAAAGCCTAGTTTCCAGATTCATCTGTTCTGCATATAGATTGAAAAGATATGGGGACAGGACACATGCCTGACTTACTTCTTTCCTGATTTTGAACCATACAGTCTCTCCTTGCTTTGTTCTAAGGATGTGCAAGTATAGGTTTTGCATAAGCACATTCAAGTGTCCTGGCACAAGCCAAGGAGGCTATGCAAAAAAATTGTAAAGCAGTTTGTTTTGGAACAAAATCACTAGCCTATACCATTAAGTTGTAAGACAGCCACTGGATCAATTGACTGTAAGAGCTCCTTATTATTCCAATTACTAGAAAATATGATTTCAAAGAATGTAAAAATTATTTTAAAAAATCATTAATATGTTGTTGTTGTTGTTGTTATGTGCCGTAGAGTCGCCTGCGACTCATAGCGACCCTATGTACAACAGCCCTAAACTCCGCTCTGTCCTGTGCCAAT
>NW_006399923.1:806939-816811 GCF_000299155.1 Elephantulus edwardii | reverse complement strand
CCATTACTCTTCAGTACTTTGCAGACGTCCCTAACAGCAGACTTTCCCATGGCAATGTGCCTTTTAGTTTCCTGGCTACTGGTGCCAAGAGTGTTGACTGTGGAGCCAAGCAAACTCAATCTCAATCTCAATCTCTTCACCATCCAGCCTGATGCTATTAAAAAAATCTGGAAATGTCTGTGTCAGGATTTTACCTTTTTCTACACTTATTCAAACAAGATGCTGAGCAAATTATGCAAAAACCTGGATTATGTGGAAAAGCATGTGACCTTAGGACTGGAAGAACATTCATTAATGATCTATATTTTATAGATGACACAAATTATCTTGTTGAAAGTAAAGAGACTGGAAGTGCTTGCTACAGAAGATCAAAGCCTATAGTTGTCACTATGGATTTCAGCTCTACATCACAAACCAAAATCCTTGCCCCTGGACCAAGAGGCAGTAACATAATAGAGAAAACATTAAAGCTGTCAATAATTTTATTTTATTGGTATCCACAATCAGCATCCATGGAAACAACAGTCATTAATTCAGAAGATGTATTGCAGTGAGGAAATCTGATATCAAGGAAATCAGTAATTTGAAAAGCAATAATTTCAAATTAAAGAGTAGAGTGAGTGTGCCTGTTCTAAGTCATAACTTTCAATATTTTCCTAGATCTCTAATTGTTTTTGTTGTTGTTATGTGCCATCATGTAGAGTGCAACTCATAGAGGAGATCTGATTGATTCACAATAGCTCTGAGCTCTGCTCTATCCTGAGCCAATCTCACTACCTCTGGCACACCTACCATTATTACCCCAATGATTATGTCAATCTATCTCATATTGGCTCTTCCTCTCCTGTGCCATCCATTCACCCTTCCAAACATGATATCCTTTTCCAAAGACTGATCCCTCCTGGCTACATACCTGAGGTATGTGAGACAGTGATTGAAAATCCTAGCCTCCAGGGATCAGATTGGTTTAACTCTCTGGGGTAATCGGGATGGGTGTGTCAGAGACAGTGCTGTTGGCACAGGATGGAACAGGGTTTAGGGCTGTTGTGCATAGGGTCGCTATGATTCGCAAACGACTCGCCGGCACATAACAAAAAACAACAACAATATAGACTTGCTTATTTTCTTGGAAGTCCATAGTTTGTTCATTAGTCTTTTCCAGCACCCCAACTCAAAGACATCAATTCTTCTTCTGTAAACCTTGTTCTTTGCCCATCTCTCAGCTCCATATCAAGTAATTATGAAGGTCATGGCCTGGATCAGATACATCGTAGTCCCTAGACTGACATTCTTGCTCATGAGAACTTTGGAGGGGTCTGGGACATCGGATTTTCCTAACACAATTCATCTTTTGATTTCCTGACTACGGTGCCAATAGTGGAACTGAGCAAGCTGAAATTGTTGATAATTTCAATCTCTTCCCTATCAACTGACCAACCTACCAATTGTCCCAGGGGAAAGAATCTTCATTTTCTTTATGTTGACCTTCAATTCTTATTGCAAACTACAGAGCTAGATAAATGTGTGACAAATACGTGATAAATGCTTCAGGCCTTTCTCAGTTTTAGCAAGTAAAGTTTTGTTATCTGCATAATGCATGTTGTTTATGAATCTTCCTCCATTCCTAGTGCCATATTTCCTCTTATAAAGTCCAGCCTCCTGAATGATCTGTTCTGCACACAGATTGAAAAGGTATGAAGACAGGACACCTCCTGATGCACTCATTTTATGATTTTGAACCATCTAATGTTTCCTTGTTCTGTTCTGAGGACTGCTTCCTGGAGTAAGTTTAAGCTCTGCATGAGCACAATCAGGTGTTCTAGGATTCCCATTCTCCTCAAGGTTAGCCCCAATTTGTTCTGATCTACACATTCAAATACCTTTGCCACAATAGACATTCCTCTGGTACTCTCTGCTTTTGGTCAAGATCAATTTTACTTTAGCAAGTATATCCCTAGTGCCATGACCTCTTCTAAACACAGCTTATATTTCTGATAGTTCTCTGTCAATATACTCTTCCAGTCATTTTTTAAAAAATAATCTTCAGCAGGATTTTACTTGTATGTGATATTAGTGATGTTGTAGTTGTTGTTAAGTACCGCTGTGTTCCCTGTGACCCATTGTTGTTGTTTTTGTTGTTGTTAAGTGCTATTGAGTCACAGGTGACTCATAGCGACCCATAAAGTCCTCAATATTTGTGTGTCTCTCATCCTCTCTCCAGGTTCATAGTGTTTCCGGAGGCAAACTGTTAAGAAAGTGGATGCTGTGCCTGCTTCCAAGCTTGTTTTAATTGGGGAGTTTCACTCAACACTATCCACTACACCACGGGTAACCAACCATTAATGCATTTGACACATCCGTGTGTGACCCATAATAACCATATGTATAGCACCTCTGAACCCTGCCCTGTCTTGAACCAGTATCACTGATTCCAAAACACCAACCCCCATTGCCCCAGTTACTGTTATCAATCCATCTAACCTCGTGTCTTCTCTTGCACTATCCCTCCACCCTTCCAATCATGATATCTTTCTTCTCTCAAGACTGATCTCTCCTGCCATGTACCTAAAATATGTTAGACAGAGCTTCAAATTCCTAGCCTCCAAGGAGAAACTTTGTTTCACTCTCTCCAAAACAGATCTATTTGTTTTCTGGGCAGTCCATAGTATGTTCAAGACTCTTCTCCAACACCACAATTTGAAGGAATCAATTCTTCTTCTGTCATCCTTAGTCATTTTGCAGCTCTCTGATGCATCTCCAGTAATTGTGAAGACCATGGCCTGGGTTAGACACACCTTCTTTTCTAGACTGATATTATTGCTTTTCAAAAACGCTCTGGAGAGGTCCATGACAACAGATTTTCCCAATGCAATTTGTCTTTTGATTTTCTGACTACTGGTGCCAAGAGTGTTGATTGTGGGGCCAAGCAAACTGTAATTTTTAACAACCTCAGTCTCTTCTCCATCTGTCATAGTGCTGCCAACTGGACCAAATTCTTGTTGTTTAGCATCAAGCTATATTGAAGACTACAGTCCTTGACCTTCTACAACAAGCATTTCAAATCCTCTTCAATTTCAGCAAGCAAGGTTGTGTCATCTGCATAATTTAGTTTGTTGATGGGTCTTCCTCAAATCCTGATATCACATTTCCACATTTCCATGAACATGGATTTCTCACTATTATTTGGTCACATGGTTGTCCACCAGATTTCTTGGCACAGCCTGGTGAGCACTTCCAGGGCTACATCTGATAATTGAAATATGTAATTGGACAATGACTAGGGATGATAAAAGGAGGATTGATGCCTTTGAGTTCTGGTGCCAGAGAAGAGTATTGACTATACCATGGACTGCTAGGAAAATGAAGTTTCTCCCTAGAGAGGATGAAACCATGGTGTTCCTTGTAGGCAAGGATTCTGAAACATTGTCTGGCATACTATGGACATGTTGCAAGGAGGGACCAGTCCTTGGAAAGGGACATCATGCTTGGGAGGTTGGAGGAAAGAGAAAAAGACCCTTGATGAGATGGATTGATTCAGTGACTGGGATAATGGAATAGGTGTGTCGGAGTAATATGATTGGCACAGGATAGAGTTATGGTACATAGAGTCGCTCTGAGTCATAGCAACTCAATGGCACATAACAGTAGTAGCAATAACTGGTTTTCTGTCAGTTCTTGGGGCCTTGTTTTTTGCCAGTTCTTTCAGAGCAGTTTGAATTTTCTCCTTCATCAGCATAGCCTCTTGAACATATATTGTTTCATTAAATACTTATCTGTCACACAGTGACTTTGTACTTCTTCCATCTCCTCTGTGCTTTAATATCATTCAATAATCTGCCATAACATGCTTAGGTATTAGAACCTGAGGTTTGAATTTGTTCTTCAGTTCCTTCAGCTTAAGAAATGCAGGGGAGCTCTAGTGGCCTAGTGGCAAGGAACTGCAACTACAGTCCCAGAGGCACACGGTTCGAATCCACCAGATACTCTGCTGGGGAAGGAGGGACAATCTCCTCCTGTACCAGTCAGATCTGATTTGACGGTACACACACACAAAAATAATAATAATAATAAAACCAAACAAGAAATGCTGAGCGAGTCTACCCTTTATATTTTCTGACTCCAACTCTTTGCATATTTTTTTACAATATTCTTACTTACCTTCCTGAGCTACCCTTTGAAATTCAATATCACCATCACTCAAATATATGTGCCAATAGCCAGAGCCAAAGAGGAAGAAATGGGCAATTTCTACCAACTTTTGCAGTCAGAAATTATTTGAACATGCAACCTGGATGAACTAATAATAATGAGTGACTAGGGAGCAAAAGTTGAGAATGCAGTAAAAGGATCAGTAGACAGAAAACATGGATTTGGTGACAGAAATGAGGCTGGGGATAAAATAATAGAATTTTGCAAGAACTTAGAAACAGCCCAGATATCCAACTACAATCTAATGGATTGAGAAATCGTGGTCCATTCACACAATGGAACACTATGTAGCACACAGGAGAAATGATTTTGTAAATTACTACATACCTCGGAAGGGTATGGAGAGCATGATGATGAATGAACTAACTCAGTCCTGTAAGGACAAATGAAGATTCAAGGTGAGGAGGTAGGGGAGGCAGGGTGGAAGCAGAGGGGTGAGAATTGGCTGGGAGGTTAATCATAGAATTTTACAATTTGATGAGTCGGGGGCCTGAAGTGAATGAAATGGGAAAGAAAGTTCCTGTGTAAAAAGTAAGTTATTTGAATTATGTGAATAAACCAGAAATAATAAATCATAAGATATAATTTTGTATAGTCAATGATTTATTCATTGCAAATACCTTTTTTAAAAACCATAAGTGGTGACTATATTTGTGGACTCAACCTTAGGGTGTGCATAGGAATCAGATTGCCTGTATCTGTGGAAATAATAATTGGAGAAGCTCCATATCAGCTGTGAAAACTAGGCCAGCTTCTGATTGTGGAACAGACTATTATCTCATATGTAAGTTCAAACTGAAGCTGAATGAAATTAAATAAAATTCAAAAGAATCAAAATTTGACTTTGAGTCTATCTCACCTGAATTAAAAAAAAATCTTAGGAACAGATTTGAGACCTCGAACACTGATGACTGAAGCCCACATGAGCTGTGGGTGGCTATCAATAATATTATCTATGAAGAATGCAGAAGGTCATTACAAAGACAAAGGAGGGAGAAAACGATCAAGATGGATGTTGGAAGAGATTTTGAATCTAACACTTGGAAAATAAATACAGATTACTGAAAATGAATCAATGTCTTTTCCTAACTTTAAAGAATAGTACTTTACTGCATAAGTAAAACTTCTCTGAATAAAATTCAGAGAAAAATAAGCTTTAATCTATACTGACTACCAGACAACAGAGTGGAAAGCAATTTTCTTAGTTTTCTACAACTGATACAAAGGTTCTTATTAAATGGAAAAAAAGATGTAAAATTATATCCGTAAATATAGTATTCTACTTCTAAACATTGCACGTGATAATTCAAGACACTAACACAACAACATAAGAATCAACCATTCTGCCAATGATGGGGGGAAAATGCAAAATCTTCTAACAGAAACTACATCAAAGCCTTTGTTACATCACGTAAAAATGTAACTTTGTTAGAAAATAGCAATAAAATATATAGTAATTTTTAACGTTTATTAATAATACATACAAATGTAATAAATGCCAAAAAAATCTATATGCATGTCTGAAAATGTTAAAGACTTCAAAATACTGTTAGCACGAAATGTCCTTTAGTTGTGGTATTGGAGAAGAGTACAGAATGCCCACGGACTGCCAAAAGATCAAGTCTGTTTTAGAGAAAGTGTAATCCTGGTGTTCCTTAGAGGCAAAGATGATAAAACTTCCTCTCAGGTATTTGAGCATGTGGTCACTTAGGTAAAACCACCAGGTTGAGAAAGGTAAGGGATCAGAGAAGTAGAGTAAGACCCTCAACAAAATGGATTGACATAGTGGCTGGAACAATGTGCGATATCAAAGATGGTGGCAATGATGTTGGATAAGACTAGTTTCAAATAAGTTGTTTACAAGGTTGCAAAGAGTCATAGTACTACAGCACAATATAAATTTCCTGAGAGATGTTATAGTCCATTAAGCACATTGACTGGCTGTCGAAAATAAAAGGTTGGTTATCTGTCAGTACTGCTTAATCTGATAATTGTTGTTTTTGCTTTGTGTCATCCAATTGATTACAATTCATGGGGACTCTATGCACAACAGATCTAAATAATACCCTCACCTCAATCATCTTAATTATCTCCATCACACCAATGCCCATTGCAGCAGTCTTTGTGCTAGTCTATCCTGTTGAGGGGTTTCCTCTCTTTCCCTGAACCTTTACCTTTCCCCACATGATGTTTGTCTCTAAGGATTGGTTCTTCTTGAGAATATGTCCGAAGTAATTGAGATGAAGTTTCACTATCCTTGCCCCTTAGGAACCTTTGTGTTGAAATTTCTTCAAGAAAGATGTGTTGTTCTTTTAGTAGTCCACGGTATATTCAATATTCTTTACCAAAACCACAGTTTAAAGACATCAATTCTTTATTTTTTATTTAAATAAAAGTTTTATTTTATAATAGTCTACTTATTAAGTACATATACATTGTTTTTCATACTGTATCTTTCCCATTTCCTTTACCCATTCCTTCTTTCTCCCATCAAATTGTGTGACCCTATGATTAAACACCCCCTCTGCTCAACCCTTTGGATCCTCACACACATTCTACAATAAAGAACCTATACCATATTTATCCTAATGAGACTGAGTTAATTCACTTAGCATAATGCTCTCCAGTACCTCCCATGTTAGGTAGTGATTTACAAAATCATTGCTCCTGAATATTGTGTAGTATTCCATTGTGTGAATATATCATCATTTCTCAAGCCATTTAATTGCGGTTGGACTTTTGGTTTGTCTCCATCTTCTTGCGATGGTGAATGACACTGTTGAACATTGCTGTACAAGTTTCCATGCATGTCTTAGTTCTCATTTTCTCAAGATGTATTCCAAACAGCGGAACACTGGGTCATATGGAATTTCTGACATCAGTTCTTCTTACCTCTTTTTTTATTCATTATCCAAATTTCAGATGCACAAGGAGCAACTGCAAAATCCATGACTTGGATCAGACACAACTTAGTCTTTAAACGGATATTCTTGCTCTTTAGAATTTTGGAAATATCCTAGAAAATAGAACTTAGGACCGTAAAAAAAAATAAATAAAAGAATAGGAATAAGAAGCAGTCCTTTGACTGCTGATACCGTAGGTGTTGATTGTGGATCCAAGTAAAATGAAATCTTTCGCAATTTCAGTATTTTTTTTCTTATTGTATAGACTCTTAAAAACTTTCATGTCATAAACATAATATGACTATAGATAAAGCATCAAAAATCAAGTCAGCATTAGGACAAACATTAATTGGAAGTAACACTTGTATTTTTATTAGATCCTAAATAGAAATAAATAAATTAACAAGTGACTCTAAAATAAGTATTAGAACACATTTGAAAAAGGATTGCAAATTAGGTACTAATATTATCATAATAAAAACTTATGTATAATACATTTATTACAATTATGTAGTATGGTCCTAGAAATATATTCTAAAATGCTTAGTTGTAAAGCTGCTATTTCTAGAACTTTTAATTCACTCAACAGGGGAATGGATAGGAGGTAGATGATTGTTAGGTACATATATACATACAAAAAGTATATACATCCATTTGTATATGATAAAGAAAGTAAATATAGAATCCTATAAAAATTGGTGAAAACAAGTGGAGAATACGTAAATATCGAAATATTTTTTTTAAATAGAATAAAAGAAAATGCCTATACATACATACACTGAGAGGGAGTGATGATTACAAATTAGCGTAGTTTAGATATAAAATTAAAGTTTTACAATCACTATTAGTAAATTAGTCACATTTTCCAACGTTTTTTACTAAGTTTTATATTTTATTAAGATTTTTAATTTTATACAATATCAGTCAAAATAATGTGGCATTTTATAATTCTGCTCAGAGACACACAATGAAATACTTGAATAGTAGCTATATGAAGAGTAACACATGCAAGTTGTTTTAAATATAGATAATCTATTTTTCTGGGCAAAATAATAACTATATAGAATGATGCAATCACAAATATAAGATCTAACTTTAATATTTTTGTTTAAACAAAAAACATACAAGAAATGTCTACTATTGCCAATTACTATTTTTAAAATTTGGAATTTAAAATTTAGTAACATAGTTGACATCATTTTAAGTTATGAAAATAGAGAATATGTCACTGATTACAGTTCTTAAATCCAGTCTTAGATCTATCTGAAGAAAATGATTATGATATTATCAAATTTGGACATCATCCAAGGACTTTTTCTCTAATTATTTTTGGAATTTTCAGGACTCAAGAAGTATTAAGATGAAATGAAAACATTTGTTGTTGTTGTTGTTATGTGCCGTCGAGTTGCTTGCGACCCGTAGCGACCCTATGTACAACAGCCCTAAACTCTGCTCTGTCCTGTGCCAATTGCACCGTCTCTTGACACTCACACCCATCAAATTACCCCAGTCACTGAATCAATCCACCTGATAGAGGGCCTTCCCCTCCTGCTCTCCAAGGACCGGTCACTGCTTACAACATGTCCAAAGTATGTTAGATGGAGCCTCAGAATCCTTGCCTCCAAGGAGCCATCTACTCTTGATAATATTTCCAAGGCCATCAATATAATATAGGACATGTTTGCCATTATTTTAAAAGAATCAACATCTAAACAAATTGAAGTCATTATTATTAATGACTTACAGATAAATTCTTAATATGATAATGTTGTTGTTGTTAGGTATGGTTGAGTCAAGTACAACTCATTGATACTCTATGAATGACAGATGTGAACCTTTTCCTATCTTGTGCCATCTTCACAATCTCAAAACATACTTAAATCCATTGCTACAGTCATAGAATCTCTATGAGTCGCAAGTGACTCAACGGCACATAACAACAACAACAGTCGCTGTGTCAATCCACCTAGTTCAGGGTCTTCCTCTCTTTCTCTGCCCCTCCACCTTTGTAAGCATGATGTCCTTCTCTAAGAAATAACCTCTGCCAGCAACATTCTCAAATTCTGAGAGATGAAGTTTTTAAGTCTTTGCCTCCAAGGAGACCTCTGACTGCACCTGCTACAAGATATATGTTCGTTTTTTTGGCAGTCCATTGGATAGTCAATTCTTTACTTGAACACAACAGTTCAAGCCATCAAGTCTTCTTCAATATGCTTCAAATTATTTTTCAATTGCTGTTGTTGCTGTTGTTAGGTGCTGTCGAGTCGAGCATGACTAATGGCTACCCTATGAACAAAAGATCTGAACCCTATACTATCCTGCATCATCTTCATACTTCCCAAGACACTGGAGTCCATTGCAACAGTCACAGTGTCAAACCACCTGGTTGAGGATCTTCCTGTCCTTTGCCCTTCCCAGCATCTTATCTGTCTCCAACCTCCTAGCAACATGTCCAAAATACGTGAGGTGCAGCCTCATCGTTCTTGCCTCCAAAGAGCTCTATGCTGCAGCCTTTGCAAAACATACCTGTTCATACTCTGTGCTTCCATGTGCTGTTCATTGCCCTTCTCCAACACCACAGCTTAAAGCATCAATTCTTTTTCTGTCATCCTTATTCATTGTCCAGCTCTCAGATGCATAGCTAGTAATTGGAAAGACTATGACCTGAATCAGACAAACTTTACTATCAGACATCACTTAGGCACAATAATTTGGAAAACTGTGTATTTTCCCAGTGCAATGTGTGTGTCTCCTTGTTTC
>NW_006399923.1:800714-805139 GCF_000299155.1 Elephantulus edwardii | reverse complement strand
CGCAGATTAGGTACATATAATTCTATAATGGTAGCAAGACAACAATTTTATTCTCTGACATAATTTGTGGGCAAAGTAGGTATGATTTCTAGTTCTTCTCTAACATGTAAAAATTTCCTTACTCCACTACAGCAGAGCATGGACTTGAAACATGCAATACCAATAGAATAGAAGAGACCAATTAGAATACCTTTATAGATAGACAAGGAATTCGTTTTCAAATATTTCCTTTTACTTGGATCTACAATCAACATCTAAGTTATCAGTAGTCAGTAAATCAAAACATAATGCATAAATGGAAGAATATCAGTCTAAAGACTAAGGTGCACTGATCCAAGCCATCATATTTTCAATAATTTCTTATGTATCTGAATATTAAAAAAATGAAAGAAGCTGAGTAAAGAAGAATCAATTCCTTTGAATTGTGGTATTACTGATAAGTATTAAATAAATCATTGACTATTTACAATTACTTGCTATGCATCAGAGAGCTGGATTACGACTAGGGGTGATAGAAGAATTGATGCCTTTGAGCTGTGGTGTTAGAAATGAGAATTGAATATACCATGAATGGCTAGGAGAAAAACCAGATTTATCCTAGATAGAGTGAAACCAGGCTGCTCCTTGGAGACAAGCATTCTGAAGCATCATCTGACATTCTTTGGACATGTTGGAAGGAAGGACCAGTCCTTGGAGAGGGAAGTCATTCTTGGAAGGGTGGAGGGAGAGGCTCAGGAGAGGAAGACTCTCAATGAGATGTTTTAATTCAGTGATTCAGTGGGGTAATCAGGGTAGGTGTGTTGGATTCAGTGAGATTGGCACAGCATAGATCAGGGTTTAGGACTGTTGAACACAGGTTTGCTATGAGTCACCAACAACTTGATGGCACATAACAACAACAATAACCAAAATAACAACCAGATCTATAATTTGGAAGCAGGAGTGGCATCCATTTCCTAAACAACATGGTTCTAGAAACTGTGAACTTTGGTAAATGGCAATAGTTATAGAAAAGCTTTAGGCCTGTTGTTAATAGGGTCACTATGAGTTATGTTTGATTCAATAGCAATCAACAATAACAACAATCTTGGATTAAGGACAATCCAGGTGTTCCATAGAGACATTGATGATGAATCTTCATATTCGGGAGAAACCATTCCTTGAAAAAAGACGTTATGCTGAGAAAGTTAGAGGTTATAGGAAAGAAAGGAAGACTGACAACTATGTAGGTTGACACAATAACTCCAACAGTGGGTTTAAACAACGCAGAGATTTTTGGATGATAGAGCATAGGGAAATGTAACCTATTGTTCTCTGAGATGAAGTGGATTGGAAAACACTTAACAACTGCAACAGAAATATTAATGACTGTTTCTGAAGAACTAGACTGATAAATACTTTCTAGTGGCATCCAATTCCTAAATAACCTTTTCCTGGAAACTCTATAAACTTTAGTAACTGACAATAGTTATAGAAAGACTTTAGGTCTTTTGTTTGACTCGACAGCAATCAACAACCCAACAATTTTATGTAAATTATTTTAGAAGTAATTAATTTTAACTTCTTGTGAAGCAAGGATTCATTTAAGATTTTAAAATACACACTACAGTAATAAAAAAAAAATTTTAAAAAGGAGCTCCAGTCACCAGTAACCAGGAAATTAAAAGGCGCATTGCCATGGGAAAGTCTGCTGTTAGGGACCTCTCCAAAGTACTGAAGAGCAATGGTGGTGTCTCTCTGGAGACTAGGGTGTGTCTGATACAGGCCATGGTCTTCAAAATCACTTGTTATGCATCAGAAAGTTGAACAATGACCAAGGAGGATAGAAGAAAAATTGATGTCTTTGAGCTGTGGTGCTGGAGAAGATTATTGAGAGTACCATGGACTGCTAGGAAAACAAACATATTCGTCCTGGAAAGGGTTAAACCAGGTGGCTCCTTGGAGGCAAGGATTCTGAGGCTCCGTCTAACATAATTTGGACATGTTGTGAGGAGAGACCAGTACTTGGAGAAGGACACCAGGCTTGAGAGAGGGTGGAGGGACGGCACAGGAGAGGAAGGCCCTCTATGAGGTGGATTGATTCAGTGACTGGGATAATTGGGATGGGAGTGTCAGAGACAGTGCAATTGGCACAGGACAGAGCAAGGTTTAGGTCTGTTGTACATAGTGTCACTATGAGTCATAAGCGACTCAATGGCACATAACAACAACAACAACAACAGCAACAACCGGTCACCTACTACATAAAGGTTGCATTGTTAACCTAAAGGCTGCAATTCACCATGTCCTGTGTTGGAAAAAGATGGGCAGTCTTCTGCGGTTAATATTGGTCCCATAGTATAAACAATGCAGACTCACTATCAGTCAGAATAAAGTTGACAGCAGTGAATCTTAGTCGAGTTTTTGAGAAACATCTTAAGGTTGTAATAAGAGTACCTGAAATAGGTAGGTGGTGTAAAAGCACTATCCCATTTCAAAGCTGTAATCTTTGGTGAGTTGTCGAACATCTCTGAGTCTCATCTTGAAGTGTACAGCTGACAGTATAATATTCTCTACTGCAGGAATTATTGTGAAGCCTAAATGAGCGAATGTGTAAAACAAAAAGGAGTTTGAAAGAAAAATCAAAATCAAGCCAAAAATTAAGCAGGGCTAGTGGTGGTGCTTTGGGGGGGAGTAAATGTTATGACTGGTGAGATATAATCAAGAAGTGTTATGTCATGTTAGTTGTCCTTGATCAACTAATTTTTTTAATGAGTCATTAACAGAACATGTTCTAATCTTAGTTCTTGTTTAGGCTACTTTAAGGGTGATTCAAAATTCAGGGGCATGTGTGGAGAAGATTATTCTGATTAAACATTTTGAAGTGAAGTCAATAAATAAGTTAGGGCAATTGTGACTATTTGATCATGGCCCATCTCTCCTTGCTTGCCAATAAGAGATGACTCTCTACACGGCTTCAGAAAAAGAGTAATGATGTAAATGAAGACTTGGATAGGTTCAATATAAAGATGTTATTATGTGCCATCAAGTCACCTGCAACTTAACCCTATGTATAATAGTTATCAACCATGCCCTACCCTAAGTTAGTCTCACTGACTCCAACACACCTATCCCATTACCCCAGTTACCGTGTCAATCCATCTCATTTGGGGGCTTCCTCTTCTGTGCTGTCCTTGCACCCTTTCAAGTTTGATGGCCTTCTCAAAGACCCTTCTGACCACATGTCCAAATTATATGAGACAGAGAGCTTCAAAATTCTTGTCTTAAGGAGAAATTTGGTTTCACTCTCTCAAGGACAGAACTGTTTGTTCTCTTGGTGATCCATGGTGTGTTAAAGATTCTTCCCCAGTGCCACAATTCAAAGGCATCATTTCTTCTTCCGTCATCCTTAGTCATTGTCCCGCTTTCCAACGTATAGCAAGTTCTTGTGATTATCATGGCCTGGATCACGTGTACCTTGGTCTCTAGACTGACATCATTGTTCCTCAGCATTTTGGAGAGTTCTCTGACTGGTCACTTCCCCAATGCAAATACTCTTTTGATTTCCTGACTGCTGGTGCCAAGAGTGCTGATTGTGGATCCACACTAGCTGGAATTGTTAACAACCTCAATCTCTTCTCCATCTATTGTGGTGTTGCCAATTAGCCTAGTGGTGAGAATATTGTCTTTTTGATGTTGAGATTCAATCTATACTGAATATTGCAATCCTTGATATTCTACAGCAAAATTTTCAGGTTCTCCTCACTTTCAACAAGCAAGGCTGTGTCATTAGCATAATTCAGGTTGTTGATGAGTCTTCTTCCAATACTAATGCCACATTTCTTTTCATAAAGTCTAGCCTCACAAATGGGCTATTCTGCATACATATTGTGAAGGGATGGAGACGGGACCCATATTGATGCACACCTTCCCAGATTTTGAAACACTTTTTTTTTATTATTTTTGTTTGCCTGAGCACAATCAAGTGATCTGGTATTCTCATAAATCTCGAAGTCAACCACAGTTCATTGCGATCCACTCAGTCAAATGACTTTGCATAGCCAATGAAACACAGACATTCCTCTGGTATTCATTGCTTTCAGCAAAGATCCATCTGACATTGGGAACAATATCTCAAATGCCTATTCTAAACCCAGCCTCTCTGTCAATGTATTATTTCAGTCTTTTTTGGATAATCTTCAGCAGGATTTTGCTTGTATGCAATATTTTTTTAATTTTTTTTTTATAATTATATTTTATTAATTTTCATAAACATTTACAGAGATTTTGGGTTTCCATTCATTCATTGTTGCACTATTGTCTCTAACCTCCTCCCAGTTTGTTCTTGTCCAAATGCCACAGTGCTTGTCAAAGACAGTTCTGATTAATCTTCTTTGTCAGTGTGTCCTTTGCCATTCCCTATCACTCCTCCCTGAGAGAGACTTC
>NW_006399923.1:787635-794639 GCF_000299155.1 Elephantulus edwardii | reverse complement strand
CTTTAAAACAATTTTCTCCATCATCTGTGATTGTTGTATGCAATATTACTGATATTATTCTATAATTTCCATGTTCTTTTGGGTCATCTTTTTTGGAATGAGAATAAATTTGGATCTCTTCCATATTGGCCAGTTCCATGTAGTCAGCTGGCCAGATAATTGTCCTCTAAATTTCTTGGTACAGCCTAGTGAGCACATTTGAAGCAGCATATGCTTGTTGAAATCTTTCAGTTGATATTGATTTCAGTTGATATTGGCTTTGCTTTTGTCAATTTCATCAGAATACTTTGAACTTCCTCTTTTACCACCATTGCCTCTGAACATATATTGTTTCTTGAAATTCTTCTGTATCATACAGTTATTTTCGGTACAGTGACTATGTACTCCTTCCATCTCCTTTTTGTTTACTGGATCATTCAACATTCTGCCCATGGCACTCTTTTTTTTTAGAACAATATTTTATACTAGATTATTTACAAAGTTTGTATACATTGTTTTTCACACTGGATTTTTCTCATTTCCTTTATCCATCCCTCCCTTAACCCATCAAGCTGTGCAATCCTATGATTAATCCTCCTACTGCCATGCCTACCCACCCTCATATCCATCCTCATTCCTCTATTTCTAGCCCCCCTTAGATTCTCATACACGTTGTACAATAATTATCTTTTGTAATATTTTTCCTTACGACACTGAGTTTGTTAACATAATGTTCTCTAGACCGTCCCAAGTTAGGTAGTGATTTACAAAACCACGGCTCCTGCATGCTATGTGGGATTCCATCATGTGAATGTACCATAATTTCTCAATCTATTTAATTGTATTTGGACATTTCGGCTTTTTCCATGTTCCAGTGAAGGTGAGTAACGCTGCTATGAACACTGGTGTACAAGTCTTGCTTTAGACTTCTGTTCTCATTCTCTCAGAGTATATTTCAAACAGTGGAATAGCTGGGTCATATGGAATTTCTATGTTCAGCTTTTTGAGGAAATGCTAAACTGCCTTCCAGAGTAGTTGTACCATTTTACAATCTCACCAACAGTGTATAAGAGTTCCCGTCTCTGCACATCCTCTCCAACATTTATTATACTTGCTGTCCTGTTAAACTTTGTAACTGCTAATGGAGTGAGATGGTATCTCATTGTGGTTTTAATTTGCATCTCTTATATTGCCAGTGACTTTGAACACTTATTCATGTGTCTGTAGGCCATTTGAACACCTTCCTCTGTGAAAATTATTTGCAGGTCTTTTGCCCATTTTGTAAATGTGTTATCAGTCCTTATCTTGTGAAGGGCCTGTAGAATTCTGCAAACTTTTGGTATGAGACCACTGTCTGAAATGGTATTGCCAAATGTTTTTTTTCCACAGTCAATAAATTTAGTATTGCATCTTGAGGCTTAAATTTGTTCTTAAGTTCTTTCAGATTAAGAAATGTCAAGTGAATTTATCTCTTTTGATTTTTTTGGCTCTAGATGTTTTCAGTTTTCATTGCAATATTTTGCTTTGTCTTCCAGAGTGCCCTTTGAAACTTTCTGCTCAGCTCCTTAATTTCCTCCTTTTGCTTTGGCTTCTTGGCACTCTAAGGCAATATTCAGAGTCTCTTCTGACATCCTTCTCAGTCTTTTCTTCTTCCTCTGTCTGTGTAATAATCTTTTGACTTATTCATTGGTGATGTCTTGATAGCCTTCCATAACTCCTCTGGCCTTCATTCATTAGTATTCAAGGCCTGGAATGTATCCCTAAAGTGGCTTTTAAATTCAGGTAACCTAGACTTAAGATCAAATTTTTGTTCCTTTTGATTTGATTTAACCTTCTTTAGCTTTTTTTTTAACTTGCATATGGGCAGTTGATTGTCTTCCATAGTTTGTACCTAGCCTACTGCTGATATTGAGCTTCTCTAATGGTTCTTTACACAGATGCATTTAATCTGATTCCTGTGCATACTATTAGGTAAAAATCCATGTGTATAGTCTCTGTTTATGACTCTTTTTGTTATTAGTTTTAATGAATGTTTACAGATACTTTGGATTTCCATTCATTCATTGATGCATTTTTATCGCTGCCCTCCACCCCAGTTTGCTTCTCTCTTTGAAAAGTAAAAGAAAAATTCTTTCATTGGTATACAGTGCCCTACCCCCACCCCAAGTCACTATGCAGCCTTCATTCTGGACTCTTGTTTATGACTCTTATCAAAGGTATTTGCAATTAATAAAACATTGATTGTACAAAATTCTAACATTCTATTTCAGCCTCTTTTCTGTTGTCACGTCCATGTTTTCTGACTACTGATTCTTCTTTCCTGTTCCTAACTTTAACATTTCAGTCAGCATTATAATTATTCTGGTGCCATAATGTATCAGTTTTTGGAAGGAGGTGTGGCATCCACTTCCATAATAGCTTGCATCAGGAAACCCTATGAACCTGGAGAGAGGATGAAAGGCACCCAAGCATCGAGGGCTCTCATTCATAGGGTCGCTATGAGTCGCCTGTGACTCGATGGCACTTAACAACCACAACAATGTATCAGTTTATGACTGCAAACTCTGGTAAAAATAATCTGTGTACTCTTTTTTTGGCTCTGGTTGTTGGTGCATATATTTGAATGATAATGATATTCATCGGACTTCCTTTTATGCATATGGATATTATCCTGTCACTCACAACATTGTATTGTAAGATAGATCTAGAATTGGTCTTCTTAACTATTAATGTGATGCCAGTTTCCCTCACATTTTCATTTCTGGTGTAATATATAATTGTTGATTCAAAATGTCTCATGACAATCCATATCATTTCACCAATATCTGTTGTTGTTTTTATCATGTGCCTTTAAGACACCTGTGACCCGCAGCAATCCTATGTTCAGTAGCTCTAAATTCAGCCCTGTTGTGAGTCACTCTCACTAATTTTGAAACATCAACCTCCGTTGTCCAAGTTACTATATCAATTCATCTCATTTGATGTCTTCCTCTTCTTTGCTGTCCCTCCACCATTCTGAGCATGATGTCCTTCTCCAAGGACTGGTCTCTCCTGGCCACTTATCCAAAGTATGTGAGACAGAGCTTCAAAATCCTAGCCTCTAAGGAGTAACTTGGTTTCACCCTCTCCAAGAGAGACCTATTTGTTTTCTTGATAGTCCATAGTATGTCCTTGCATGTCAATATTTATGCACTCCATTTCTTTTTTAACAACGTCCAATTTCCCTACATTTATGCTTCTCATGTTCCACCTTCTAGTCATTAGTATGTGCTTATAACTGTTCCTCATTGTGTTTCCAAATTGGAGGGCTCTATTTCAGGTGCCATATCTGCTAGTCTAAGTGTGCTGTATTGAATATAGTTTCCAAAAATTTGTTATTTCAGAAGTGGGTAAGACAATTAAATTACACGTTTTCAAAATATGTTAAAGGAAATATGTCAAAGTACAAAAACATTATGAAAGATGTTTGCTAACCATTGTACCTGAGTGAAAAGCGGAGGTATGGGTTTTCTTATACCTGTTTGTTCAAGTCCTTCAGCAATTCCATGAGAGAAAGATGAATAATTTTCATGAAAGAACCAACTCATGAAATTTTCTGAAAACCTATTGGAGAGTGAGCCATAAGTTGGTTCTGATTCAACAGTTCAAGTTGCTGGACCTAAACTGGACCTTATATTAAGAGGATTGATTTGAATCCATAAGGTGTTCACAGGAGAATGATGAGGCAGCCAGCTTCCATTAAGACTTACTGTCTTGAGAATATGGTAGAGGAACACCATGAGTCAGTATCTTCTTCATGGTAATGGATTTGGTGGGCTTTTGTTTTTTTCATTTTGTTTTGTGTTTTGCATGTTTTCTTGTTCATTTTTTAAGGGCCCTGGATACTGTAAATAGTGAGCACTTGATTGCTAACCAAAATTTGATGGCTCAAATTCACCTAGTAGCTCTGAATTTTTTTTAAAGTCCTGATAATGTGTTTTTGTAAAGATCACAGCCAAGAAATTTTTATCCAAGAGTTTTTCTCTGTAACACATAACATTTCTATGAGATGGCATTTTCTCTTTTCGTTGTGGATATTTTTTATATTTTAGAAGAAGAAAATGGAATGTTAGATGTTGTCAAGTGTGACTCCTAGTAACCCTATGAACAACAGAACTGAACCTTGTCCTATCCTGTGCCATATTTAAAATTTTTAACATACTTGAGCACATTGCTGCAGTCCCTGTGTCAATCAATCCATATGGTTGAGGTCTTCCTCTCTTTTGCCATCACTGCACCTTCCCAAGGATAACGATCCCCTCCAAGGAATAGCTTTTCCTAGAAACATACCCGAAGTATGAGAAATGAAACGTTATCATCTTTGCCACTAAGGAACACTTTGTTTGTACCTTCTCCAAAACATATCTATTTTTTTGACAGTCCATGAAATATTCAGTACTCTTCTCCAACACCACAATTCAAAGCTATCAGTTCTTTGTCTGTCATCCTTATTCATTTCCCAGCTCTCAGATGTATAGAAAGTGATTGAAAAGATCATGGCCTATCAAATCTCACTTTAGCTCTCAAACTGTCATCATTGATCAGCAGTAATTGTATCCTCTCCAGGTTGTGTATTTCTGACTGTATGTCGCAGTCTCTTTATACCATAGGCTAAGCCATCTAATCCTTGTCCCAGTTTGTCTTTTATGAACTTTATGATTTGGAACTTTACTCCCAGGTCTCTGATCCACCTTGAATTGATTTTTTGTGTATGGTGTGAGACGTGAATCCTGTTTCAGCTTTGTGTAGGTAATAGTCCAGTTTCGCCAGCACCATTTGTTGAAGAGGTTGTCATTCTCATTTGATAGGTTTTGTTTCTTTTTTGAATATCAGTTGACCCTGGGTCCATTTCTGGGTTCTCAATTCTGTTCTATTGCTCTATGTGCCTGTCATTGTACCAGTACCATGGTGTTTTGGTTAGTACTTCTGTGAAGTAGATTTTTGAGGACATGGAGTGCTGTAACTCCCACTTCACTTTTGTTTTTCAGAAGTGCTATGTTTATTCGAGGTCTCTTTCCTCTCCAAATAAACTTGACAATTTCCCTTTCGATCTCCTTGAAAAATGAGTATGGTATCTGTATTATGGATTATGTTGAACTTATAGATTGTTTTTGGTAGGATTGTCATTGAACAGGGAACATTTTTCCATTTATTTAGTCTTTTATTGTGTTTTACAGAAATGTTCTATAGTTTTCTTTGTACAAGTCTTTTGTATCTATAGTTAGGTTCAGTCCCAAGTAACTCATTTTATGGTTTGATATCTTAATAGTATTGCTTTCTTAGTTTCATTCTCTGTCTTCTTTGTTACTGTACAAGAATCTCACTGATTTTTGGATATTGCTCTTATAATCCTACTCAATTAGTCTGCTAACTCTAATAGGTTTTTGGTTGGATCTTTGAGGTTTTCTGTGCACACTATAACATCATTTGCATATAGCAGCAGTTTAACTGTGTCTTTGCTGATCTGTATGTCTTTTATTTCCTTCTCTAGTCGTATTGCCCTACCAAGGACTTTCACAATAATGTTGAACAGATTGCCTGGTCCCTGTTTGGAAAAAACAAAACAAAACAAAACCAGAAAACGCTTTTAGTCTTTTTTCATACAAAATTATGTTATGTTGGCTTTTAGCATTGCATATATACACTTCTCTGGGTTGAGGAAATCCACTTCTATTCCAATTTTGCTGAGTGCCTTATTCAGAAAAGGATTTTAGATTTTATCAAATGCCTTTTCTGCCTGAATTGCTAAGATCATATCCTTCTTGTTATTTTCTTTGATAATGTGGTGATTATGTTTATTGTTTTTCTTATGTTGAACCATTCTTGGATATCTGTTATGAATCCCACTTTGTCATGATGAAATATTTTTTATTATTTTTTTTATTCTAATGCCTAGGATTTTGTTAAGGATTTTTACATCTGTGTTCATGACAGATACTGGCCTGTTGTTTCCTTTTTTGGTATTATCTTTTCCAGGTTTTACTATTAGGGTTATATTTGTTTCATAGGCTGTCTCTGGGAGTGTTCCTTCTTTTTCTATATTTTAAAATCATTTAAGTAGTAATGGGTGATAAATATCTTAATGTTTTGTAGAATTCAGCTTTAAAGCGGTCTGGTACAGGGTGTGTGTGTGTGTGTGTGTGTGTGTGTGTGTGTGTGTGTGTGGTTATTTTATGACCTGTTCAATTTATTCTTTGGTGAGGGGTTCACTCAAGTGTTCTATATCTGACCATGTTAATCTGGATAGGGCATACATCTTAAGGTGCTTGTCCATTACCTCTAAGCTTTCAAGTTTATAAAAGTATGGCTCTTCAATCTCTTCTGATATTATAAATTTAATTTCCTCTGAATCTTTTGTGATGTCACTATCATCATTAATTAATCGAATTATTAGTGTCTTCTCCTTGTTTTATTTTATTAAGTTTTCCAGTGGTTTGTCAATTGTATTGACTCCTTCGAAAAACCAGCTCCTTGTCTTACTGATGGTTTCAATTGTTTTTCTGTTTTCTATCTCATTGATTTAAGCTCTTGTGATTATAATTTCCTATTTTCTAGAGGATTTTTGTTTATCAGGAGATCATTCTAAATCCCAAAGATGAGTATTTCTACTGCAGAAGGCTGTTTATTATGAGTATGCATACTCAGACAGTGCAAGTCAGACATACTAGCAAAGGCCTCCCATAAAGCCTTATGCCCATGTAATTGAGCTCAGACATTGGTCTAAGCACAAGGCTGGAGACATCAAATTGAGAAGTCAATCAGGTATATTAAACCATGCTGTAACGTCTTTACTTTTGAGGACTGTAGGACATGCCTTTTCTAATACATCTATCTTTGTTTCACCTTTATTGCATTCTCATCCCTTTTCCTTTCAACCAAGTGTTCTAATAGGGACCAGTACCTGGTCCAAATATTTGGTCAAGTGTGGTTGAACCAAGGCTTCCATCACACTTAGAAGGTGACACTTCAATATTTTCTCCCTCTAT
>NW_006399923.1:785392-786005 GCF_000299155.1 Elephantulus edwardii | reverse complement strand
CAGCAAATAATTTGAGAAGTGGGCTATATGCAAAAGACCACTTTTATAAAAGGAGTGAAATATTTTCAGTGAATGGTGTTTGTGTTACAACTGGACATTCACATAGATGACATAAAAGATTGGAGGATGAGAACTTCAATTAATATAACATAAATCACAGAAAAATTTGTATAACAAGAAAACCATATGACTTTAGGAGATAGTTCAGAAGATATATTTGTTCTTGGATTTGGAGATTGTGCAGAAAATCATTTTGATCTTGGATTTGGTGATTAAACATACTATCAAAACCACAGTGCCTAAAATCGGAAAAGGGCAAATAGAAATTCATTAAAATTAAAAACATACATTTTGCAAAAACAGCATAAAAAGAAAGAAAATACACTTTACAAACTGGGAGGCATATTTTTTCCATATTTATTAAATGCAGAATTTTCATATTAGACAAATAACTTTTCTAATACAATAATTATTGTTGTTGTTGTTATGTGCCATCGAGTCGTTTGCGACTCGTAGCGACCCTATGTACAACAACCCTAAACCCTGCTCTATTCTGTGCCAATTGCATTGCCTCTGACACACCCATCCCGATTACCCGAGTCACTGAATCAAT
>NW_006399923.1:784782-785292 GCF_000299155.1 Elephantulus edwardii | reverse complement strand
TCCAAAGTATGTCAGATGAAGCCCCAGAATCCTTGCCTCCAAGGAGTAGCCTGGTTTAACCCTCTCTAGGATGGATCTGTTTGTTTTCTTGGCAGAATACAATAATTAGAAAACTAATAACTCAAAAGGGCCGAAAGATCAGAATATAAACCTCATCAAACAATATACCAAAGCTCATTAAGCTTATGAAGAATACTCAACATCAAATGTTGTTAGGAACCTATAAACTGAAACAACAATAATATATCACTATAATTACTCTGAGAGTATCAAAAACCCCCAATAATGGCAGCATGAAATCTTGGTGAGAATGTAGCACTGAAAAACCCATTTCTTGCTGCTCAAACTTAATTTGAAAAAAATAGACATTTGTAAAACAGCTGGACAAAAATCAAAGTTGTCAATGCTTTCAATTTATTGGTAGTCAGAATCAACACCTAGTCAATCACTTTAATAGTAAAGGCAGTCAAGTTATCAGAAGACTTGTTGCATTGTGATAATTTATCGTAA
>NW_006399923.1:769656-780992 GCF_000299155.1 Elephantulus edwardii | reverse complement strand
TTGATCTGAACTGTCTTAGGTTGAAATATTATTGCTAGAAAAAAAGGAAATGGGAAAGTTGGGCATTTGTCATCAGAGGAAAACTCAGATGTATCCAGTTAAATTTCTTCCTTGTTATTTGTAGCTAGAAACTAATAATTTATAAGATTGTCTTTATCATAAAATTTCACTAAAAGGGCAGTAAATCTCAGCTATGGATTTCTGGATAGACAGAAAAGAAAACATCAACAAAGTACTTCAACTTTATAAGGATGTTTCTGTCTTTTGTTTTGGATTTTTTGTTGTTTTTTAGAGTGCAAGAACAAAGGACTTCAGTCTGATAAGTATGTCCCTTTCAATCATTCCACTGTAGTAAGTGAATAGAGAGTTTCAGCATGATATGGAAGTGTCTTTCATTTGTCCTACACAAAGAGAAAAAGGGTTTCAGCTTGAGAAGTAATCTTTTTCAATTTTCCTTCTAAAATAAGAGGAATTTTTAGTTTCATCCTACACAAGGTATTTACAGAGTATCTATTACAGGGACTCTAGTATATTGGCAAGTTTGAGGTTGGAACAGGATAGAACAGGGATCAGATCTGTTGTTCAGAGGGCTCGTATGTGTCGTACTCGACTGGACAATGCCTAACAACAAGGTATTTAAAAAGTTTGTCTCTTATTTCTTTCTTGTCAGTTGCACCACTGTATTAATCTGTCTCAAGGGCCTTCCATCTTATTTTACTGTTCTTCTATCAAGCAAGACATCTTTCTCTAGGAATTGGTCCTTCTTGGTTTTATCCTCTAAGTATGTGAGACTCTAAGTGTAGAGACTCTACTTAAGGTTTCCAAGGCTGTAAATCATTTTGGGAAGTGCTGCCCATATCTTCCTTCCTCATAGCTGTTTATAGATTTGAATTCTCTTTGCTTCTAAGGAACATTCTAGATTCCTTTTTTGTTGGTTTTTTGTTTGGTTTGGTTTGGTTTTTAATAAGATTTGTTCTATCTTTTGGCAGCGTATGATGTATTTAATAGTCTGCATCAACAAAACAATTCAAAGGCATCAGATCTTCTTAATACCTGCTAGAGATGTTGATCTCAGGAACCACTTCACTGCCCATGTTGGGTGTTATATAGATCCCACAAGGATAGGATCAGGGTGACAACAATCAGATAAATACGTGAGTGCAGCAGTTAGCCAGCAAGTAAAAGGCATTTATTAAAGCAATGAGCACCTTGTTAGGGTTCTAAGAGATTCATCAACAGAGACAGGACATGTAGTTCTGGTAGAAATTCTATGGGAGGAAGGGAGGAAGGGAGGAAAGGAGAGAGGGAGGAAGGAAGGAAGGAAGGAAGGAAGGAAGGAAGGAAGGAAGGAAGGAAGGAAGGAAGGAGAGAAAAAAAGACCTACTAAGAAAAGTGAGTATGGCCCTACCTCATGCTGTAGTTGTTAGCTGCAATCTAGTCGAGTATGACTCATAATGACTCTATGAACAACAGATCAGAACCATGTCCTATCCTGAGCCCTCCTCATCATCTCTGACACACTTGAATGCACTGCTGCAGTTATTGTGTTAATCCTTCTCCATCTCATTGAGGATTTTCCTCTCTTTTGTTGATCCTTCACCTTTCCAAGCATGATGTCCCTTTGTGAGTAATAGCCTCCCTCTCCTAGCAACAGAGCTGGGGTAGAATACTGAACATCCCATGGACTACCAAAAGAACAAACAGATTATGTCTCAGAGAAAGTGTAGCCAGAGGGCTCTTTGGAGTCAGAGATAATAAAGCTTCACTTCACATACTTCAGGTATGCTGCAAGGAGGGGCTATTCCTTATGAGGGACATGATGCTCAGAAAGACAGAAGATAGGTGAAGGAGTGAAAGGTCTCAATAAGGGGCACTGACACAATGATTGCTACAATTGGATCTAGTGTGTCAGGAAGTATGAGGATGACAAAAGATAGCCAAAGTTCAGATATGTTGTTCATAGCGTCACTATGAGTTGTACTCAACTCAATGCCACCTAACAACAACAACCACCAAGTAACATGACCGAAGTATGTAACATGAAGTTCCTTCTGGTTATATATTTCCAATACAAAACTGTTCTTTTAGCAGTCGATAAGATATTCAGTGCTCATCTCCAATACCACAACTCAAAGGCATCAGTTCCTCTATCATCCACATTCATTTCTCCTATCATTCATTATCCAGGTATCTTTATGCAGTATCCAAATTTCAGATACACAGTAACTTATTGAAAAGACCTTGGCCTGAATCAGGTGAGCCTTAGTCTTCAGAACTACAGTCGTTGGTCCTCAGCTGTTTAGAGAAATCCTGGACAGCATGCTTGTAAAATTCAATATATCTCCTGATCTCCTCACTGATGGTACTAATATGATTGTCAGTCCAAGTAAGATGAAATTGTCAACAACAATCTCATCTCCTCACCAGCTATTATGATATTTTTCATGAATCTAATGAAGAAAATTTTGTCTTCTTGATGTTGAGATGCAATCCATATTGCCCAGATTTCTTGTGATCAAGTGTTCTGGGATTCCCATTCTTCTCAGAGTCAGCCACAGTTTGTTATGATCTACACAGTCAAATGCCTTTGCATAGTCAATGAAGCACAGATAGACATTCCTCTGGTATTCCCTGCTTTCAGCCAAGATCCATCTAACATCAGCTACAATATCTCTAGTACCACGACCCCTTCTGAAACCAGCCTGGACTTCTGGTAGTTCTCTGCTGATGTGCTGTTCCAGTCGTTTTTGGATAATTTTCAGTAAAATCTTGCTTGCATGTGAAATCAGTGAAATTGTTCTGTAGTTTCCACATTCGGTTGGGTCGCCTTTCTTTGGGATAGGAACAAATATCGATCTCTTCCAGTCAGTTGCCCAGGTGGCAAGATCCTGGTGATGATCATGGAAAGACTGTGGCATTGCTGTTGAGAAACTGTGGCAAGATGTAACCAGGAGTCCTGTTACATAAGCGAGATTTAAAGATTTTACTGTTCTTGCTTTTACTGATAGAAGGGAAAGTTGCCTGTTGAACTGAAACCAGAGCCAGGACTGAGGACTTGTTCCTGGGGACTGCTTGGCTAAAACTTGGGTTTGCATTCGGTGATATTCTTTTCCTCTCCCACTCTCCAAATTACCTCCCTAATAAATCTCATTCTCAGTACCACAATTGTGAGTCTATGAGTCAACAATGAAGAAACGAACATCATGGTGCTGGTGTGGCTCTAGAGGATGGGCTGTTGTTTTTGTTGTTGTTGTTGTTGTTAAGCACCATCGAGTTGCAGGCGACTTATAGCGACCCTATGAAGTAGAGTCCTCAACGCTTATGTGTCTCTCATCGTCTCTCCTGGTTCATAGGGTTTCTGGAGGCAAGCTATCACTGAAGTGGATGCCACTCCTACTTCCAAGCTTGTTTTAATTGGGGAGTTTCACCCAACAGTGTCCACCATGGGTGACCAACCGTTAATGCATTTGACACATCAGTGTCACAGTGTTCAGCCTCACAGCAACCAAAAGTTACCACTGTACGGCAAGTGAACACACTTGCTATATGACCTAGAGGAATGTTTGAATTACGGGCTCTTTATATGCTTTCTGCTGTAGGTCATTGAGGGGCTGTACTATTCTCACTCCCTCTGCCCCTTCCTGAAAAAAATGTTCATGCACCTGTGTCCCCATTTTTTTTTTTTCATTTTTAGACTGTCAGAGATGATGAGATTAGCTTAAGATAGGGAAATGTCCAGAGTCACTTTTATAGGGTTACTGTGAGTCTTAATTGACTCAACACAATTAAAATACTGTTACAATTGCGGTCCACGCTAGTTTTTCTATCAGAGTTAATGTTTGTTTGGTCTTAGGCATTTTAAAAATTTTTTTTACAACTATAAGATGTTCTAGGCTTATCATATATCTATTTCCTGACTTGCTTTAGTATTTGATTCTGAAGTGATACTTGTTTGCATTTTAATAACAAAACTTTGCAGAGTTCAAAGAAATAACATTTTTATTCAATTGGAATTTATTTAGAAAGTATTTCTTGTCACTTTTTGATCTTGCTAAATAAGATTACATAATCAAATTGACACAGTTTAATGAAAGTGGGAGAGTTATAAACTTTTCACTTTTGCCAGCTCACCTGAAAACAATAACAAAAGAAATAAAAGTAAAAAAAGACTGTCCTAAACAAAAGAAGGGCATTCAGATTTATTCTGAGAACTCACCATGCTGATGTTTTACACCTACTGAGTCTGCACAGGTTAACTACATATCTGAATTTGAAAGAATAAAAGAAGAAAGAAATGGGTACCAGAATGTTCAGTTATATTTGCAAAATGTGATTTCTACAGATGTCAAAGTACTGTCTCTAATTTTTCCTTCATTATGAAATCCCTCTAACCTCAGTCTGTGTTACTTTTCTATGAAGTACTTAATCTCTGTTCAACCCCCTTAGGAAGATGTAATAGCAATCAGTAAATAACAGTGCGGAGGCTGTTGATTACTATTGAATAAACTGAAATGCTTTCCATACATTGCAGGCTAAAAATGGATTGCTCTCATCACTTATCCTTTTCCCCCCCTTCTAATGACATTTTAAAATCTGAAGACCTTATTAATCAATGATTTATATTATGATTTCAAAAGATGTACATGTATCTTGTTCAGAAAACAGAAGAGAGGCAGATATAATGAGGCTCTTTGGAGAAAATTAAATTAAATCAGTATTCATCAACATTAAGCACTTGATAGTGAATAAGAATTACTAAAGATACTACAGGAGAGGAAGGACGAGGGAGCTAAAACAGGAAAGAAAAAGGAAACTGTCTTTGAGCAACAAACAATCAGACAAATGCTATGTTGGCTAATTTCCAAACAATTTTTGACCAAGTATTTTGCATTTTTACATTTTTAAAAATAGAAACACTGATAAAAGAATTTATTTCAGATTGACATAGAGAGTGACTATTGAGGTCAGACATTGAAATCACACCCATTTCCCTGCAGAATTTGTTCCTCTCCTTACTATTAAAAAGTATTATAATATTGTTGTGGAAGAATAATTGGTAGAAAATTAAATGATGTATTTTAACTTAACTCTAAGAAGTTCAAAATGTATGTGTTGTAGTTGTTGTACCATCGAGTGAAAACCAACTCATAGCTAGCTCTCTGACTCTCTGATGAGTTTTCAAAAGCTATAAATCACAAAGGAGGAGATTTCCCATCTTTCTTCCATGGAGAAGCTGGTGGATTCAAACTGCATGTCTTTGTATTGGCAGAGCAACTCCTTTCCACTAAGCAGCCAGACATCCCTCAAAAATATGTATACACCTTCTGAACCATCACCACAATCAGTCAAAATGCTAAACATATTTATCATCCTCACCGGTGTCCATGTAATATTATTTAAATGCAACTCTTCATACTGTTTTCCATTCTACAAACAAAAAATACATGGTTCTGAAAGCTATAGTTAAGTATGAGTATTTAAAACTTCTGTTGATTAGATCTAACTGAATCTATTCCTTTTGCCTGATTTCCTTTTTTTAACTTAGTTATTTGGACATTTAGGCAAATAACTGCTCTGTCAGAAGTTCCTACTTTTTACTGTTGGAAGTAATATACACCTTATTGACCTGTTGATTAAAAAAAAAGTATTGTTTCAGTTTATGGCTAGTGGGTAACATTTCTACTACAATCTTTTATATATAGGTTTTAAATATGGACTTATTCTTTTTATTTACTTAGAATTTGAACATCTATGTAAATAAGTTAGTATATATTTTATTTTTTAGGAAACATTCCAGATTTTGTCAAAATGGTTTAAAATACCATATCTCCTCTAGTAAAATTATTATAGTTTCTCTGAATCTTCACCAGTACCTGATAAAGTTGTCTTTTAAATTTTAGATATAAGAATATTGATTTAAGAATAATATTTTCTAAATAAGCAATAAACTTGAAAAGGACTTAAAACATATACCCCGGGAAATTAAAGACTACTATTTGAGAGTGAATTACACCATAATAAAAAGAACAAAAAAGATTCTCACAAATAGATCAATATGCAATAAGTAATAAAAGAAAGAAAAAAAATGGAGTTGTTAATGATTTAGTCTTATTTGGATCCACAATCAATACCCATAGAAGCAGTATTCAAGAAATCACACTACAACTGACTGTATTCTTGGAGGAAGTGCAGCTTAGAGGTCAAGATGGTGAAACATTATCTTCCTTACTTTGGACATATAGTCATAGAAAAGTAGTCCCTGGGAAAGGACATCGCTTGTAGGAAAGAAGAAAGTTAGCAAAAGAAGGGAAGATGCTTAATAAGATTGATTGACAAAATTGCAGCATTGAATTTAAGCCAAACAGATTGTCAGGGTGGTACAAGATCAACAGTTTTGCTCTATTATACGTAGGGCTGATATGTGTCAGAGTTGTCTTGATGACAACTAACACTATCAACAATAAATTAAGTTCTTTAGAGAAGCACAAACACAAGATAATATTTATCTGAAAAAAAAATTCAATACAACTTTAACCATTACATTATTATTATTATTATTATTATTATTTAGAGAGATAAACATAATTTACTCTTTGATGGATGACTTGCCTAATTTTTTTAAGGGTGTTTTGTTTTTATTTTTTTTTTAGGTGTTATTCTTCATTTCTGGATCCAGTTTGCACTTTTAAAAAAAATTTTCTGAAGCTTTTTTTTATTTAACCTCATGTATATTTGATAAAATCTATTAGATATCCTTTGCCTGTGTACATATAGTTTTGTAATTGTTTTGCTTTTATTAATTTTTTGCCAAATTGTAGATACAAATATTTTGTCAGCCAGTCAGCTGGCTAATTGGCGGGATTGCCTCCACTCTGGAAGTCTAACTGGCAGGATAGCAGGTGTCTCGATGGCACCTAGACTTGGTGGCAGTCAGGCAAGGGAAGTCTCTGATGTCCTTTTCAAAGTGTTTTACTGTTCTTCTTGGCCTTCAAAAGTGGGTGGGAGGCCCAGAGCATTAGCCTAAAGGTAAATAAGGATGGAGCCTGTGGAGTCTGCTTGAGGTGGTAGCTTGGCCTGAGGGCCTGTCTTTGTTTTTGGTGAAACATTCTTCTAGGTCACTGTCAAATTTGAGAATGTTTACTCATGGTAGACAGTGTTTGGTGGAGCTCCCCACTTAAATCAAACTTGGAAGCAGGAGTGGCATACACTACCAAAAAAGCTTGCCTCTGGAAGCCCTACAAACCTGGAAAAAGGATGAAAGTTATACAAGTTTCCAAGCCTTTCATTCATAAGGTCGCTATGAGTCGCCTACGACTTGACCACACTTAACAACAACATAGAAGAGATCAGTTGGCCTAGTGGACAGAAAGTGATTCTACCAAGCCAAATGTTGGTGACTCTAATCTGTGGCTCTCTGACCTATCTATAATTGTTTTTGGTGAAACATTCTTCTAGGTCGTATGGCCTTGGTCTGTCCACTTGCTGTACAGAGGTAACTCATGGTGGCTGTGAAACTGAACATTCATTCATGGGGTCCCTATGAGTCATCTATGACTGGATGACACTTAACAACAACATTCTTTATTCTATATTTATTATAGTATTATATTAATATTCTAGTAGAATTAATAATATACTACTACTATTATTAATAATATTTAAAATATTATAAAATAATAATATTCAATCTGTATGCTGAGCAAATTATTTGAGAAGCTGAACATTATGAAGAGGAATGTGGCATCGGGATCAGAGGGAGAAGTGAAGGGTCCTTGTCGCTGTCTGTTTGATGGCAACCCACAGCAACACCCTGATGGGAATAAGCATGATGGAGATACTCCACTCCAGGACAGGATCAGAGAGTCAATCCAGCTCAACTTTACTGGGATAAGCAGTGCACTTATATACACAAGAAGGCAGGATAGGGTGGGCTTACAGACATGGGACATGTGGATTGTTTAGGAGAACCTCAGCTTCGTGTGGACCGCTCCCCGCTCAAGAGACATGGCAGCCGTCTTCCCAGGTGGCAAGCTTTCTCAAGCCCGTACAGCCAGACACAGGGGAGCTTTTTTCACCCTGTATTAAAGGCCATTGGGAGGCTTGCACTTATCTGGAGGTTAGGTGATCTATTCAGGCCAGAGACCCTTTTTTCCTCCCCAACTTTCTGCAACATCTCCTCCCTTTTTCTTTTAAATGGGCCCAAAGAGGGGGAAGTCTCTGGTGTAGAACCTCTGGTGATTTTGGGGAGGAGAATGATCCAATGATGGTGAGGGTAGAAAGATTATTCAGTGTAGCTGCTTGGGCATTCTGTCTTGTAAAGAAGTCAACGGCTGCTTTTGTAATGACTACTATGAAGATAATAAAAAGGTTATAATTGCCATAACTTCATTTCCAGATTGGACTGGGAGACCAATATAGGAGAGCGAAGAGAGCCATGTACATATAAGGAAATGAAGGTGAAGAAACAAAAGTTACAAAAATTAGTTTCTCCTGCTGTGGCACTATTGATAGTCAAAGCAGCGATAAACAGTGTTATAAACACAGGACCACTGGGTTTACCAGTACCAGGGTTAAAGTCAAGAGCCTGTTGTTTGAGTGCCTTCAGCATGCTCCAGGTCACAAGTGTTTATGGCGTCTGGGGCTTTGACTTCTTTTTCCACCGTCTCTTCATTTTGTCTTGGATGCTCAATTGACACATCTTCTCAGTAGGAGAATTGGAATCAGACATGACAAGCAGGAATCCACACAGGATGTGGCTTATTCTGTGGGAAAATACAAGCAAAACCTCTTCGTAGTAAAGGATTAGTAAAGGATCCCTTTCCATACTTGATCTAATGGATTCTTCCACATGACCTACATTAGTGGTTCACGAGGAGATGCAACTGATGGCCAATGAACACATATGGAAGGTTTTGAAAAAATTACCTCACCAAAGCTTTCCGATCTTGAGGGGTGCTTAAATTAAGGCTTAATGAATTATGGACCACTCCCAGCTCAACAGATGTGGCAACTGTCAGCTGTCTTCCCAGGTGGTGAGCTTTCTCAAGCAGGTACAACCAAACACAGTGGAGCTTCCTTTACCCCTTATTAAAGGCCATCCGGTACAACAGAGACTCGTCAACAGAGACTTATGTTATGCAGAAGACACCATCTTGCTTGCTGAAACTTAGAAGGACTTGCAACACATGTTACAGAAAATCAAGGCAACGTCATGATGGATGGAGATGTTACTAAATCTGTCAACAGCATCATCTTGTTTGGATCCACAATTAACACCCTTGGTAAGCCCTCAGGAAATGAAGAGACATATTTCACAGGAAAAATATGCGATTAGGTACCTCCCCATTTTATTGAGGAATAATGATGTCAATTTGTGGACTAAAGTGCATCTGATTCAGGCCATAGACTTTCCAATCACTTACTATGTGTCTGAAAGCTGCACAATGAATAAAGAATGACAGAAGAAGAATTGATGTCTTTGAGCTGTGGGGTTGGAAAATAGCCCCATGGACTACCAAAAGAACAAAGAAAAAGGTCTTTGAAAGAATGCAACCACAGTACTCTCTGGAGGTTTAAATGATAAGGCTTTGTCTCACCTACTGTGGGCATATTGTTATTAGGGGCTATTTCATGGAGTAGGACATGGGTGCTCAGAAAGGTAGAGGGTCAACAAAGGAAAGAAAAACCCTCAACCAGGAGGACTGACAAAGTGACTGTCACAATGTGCCAGGAAGTGGGGAAATAGCAAAGGATAGGGTGGGGTTCAGTATGTTGTTCATGGGATCATTATGAATTGTTCAGTACTCCATAGCATCTAACAACAACTAAGAACAACTCCAATAGCTCTTTCTACAGTATAATCAAGACTCTATCATCTCACTTGCTATCACTATTTTTATCTCTGAAAGAAATGAACAAAACATTGGGATGCAAAGATGATTTTGAGAAAGGGAGGTTAAATTTCACCCACACTCTCTGTTTTCGCCATCAAATCAAAACTTATTTATATCTGACCTTATGTTGGATTTCCAAGGCTCTGTATCATATGGAAGTAGATTGACTATCTTTCTATCTAGCAGTTATTCATAGATTTAAACTACTAGAGAGGTGTTGCCTTTGGGCAACAGCACAATTCTCCATGAAGAAAAATCACCAGTGCTCTATCTAGTTTTGATATGCCATAAAATTACTCAAGGATATAGATTCACAGATTAATATTGCATTTTTGTAGCAGATTTTAGTGACTCAGAAAAGCACAGATATAATTTTGTAAGTGAAAAGTCCAGGTTGGCTCAGGTGTTGTTTCTGTTTTAGGTTTCAAAGCATTAACATAAAATAGTCTACTGACAAAATCTGAACAACCTGCTTTTGGGTCCATTCTCAATGTCAGCAGAATATAGTGGTTGGTGCTTATAGGACTCAGCTAGAAATGTTCTGATGGGAACTAGTCTTAGACCCCATAGACACTTCTCAGTTTTTTGTTCATAAGTCCCTGAACCTTAAAAGCAATAATACTATTGTCCCTAAAACTGAAAACCAATAATTTTATTGTGTTTCTTTTACCCTCACTTAGAATCTTTTTAAATTCTTCTTCCACATAATTCTCTGGTTCTTCTGTCTCCTTTTCCATTTCAATAATGGAATAACAATGAACTTCCTTGATTAATGTAAGCCATTTCTGTTTATTTGTCTTTTTTTTTTAAAACATACTATCAGGTCAGAAATGACTCATAACTAACCTTCCAATGTGCTTTAAAATGTACTTAATTGCACATAGGAATTCCCATTTTTCTCTCACAGAGCAGATGTTTGATTTGAACCTTTGACTTGACAGGGCAAGTCTTGACTACTAGGACACCATCACTTTAGATAAATCTGTCTGTTTTAAAGTCATATGATGTTGTTGTTGTTGTTATGTGCCGTCAAGTCGATTGCGACTCAGCGACCCTATGTACAAAAGCCTTAAACTGTGCTCTGCCCTGTGCTAATCACACTGTCTCTGACACTCCCATCCCAATTATCCCAGTCATTGAATCAATCCACCTCATAGAGGGCCTTCCCCTCCTGCATTGTGCCTCCACTCTCCCAAGAATGATGTCCTTCTCCAAGGACCAGTCTCTCCTCACAACATGTCCAAAGTATATTAGACAGAGCCTCAGAATTTTTGCCTCCAAGGAGCCACCCAGTTTAACCCTTTCCAGGACAAATCTGTTTGTTTTCCTAGCAGTCCATGGTATTCTCAATAGTCTTCTCCAGCACCACAGTTCAAAGGCATCAATTCTCCTTCTATCCTCCTTGGTCATTGTCCAACTCTCTGATGCATAACAAGTGATTGC
>NW_006399923.1:765501-766161 GCF_000299155.1 Elephantulus edwardii | reverse complement strand
ATTTTCTCAAAAAGTTGCAAATAGAAATTCCATTTGACCCAGCAATTCCACTACTGGGAATATACCCCAAAGAAACCATTACCACCACCCAAGCAAATATATGCACACCCATGTTTATCGTGGCTTTGTTCACTATAGCAAAGAGTTGGAAATAACCTAAGTGCCCATCAACAAATAAATGGATTGAGAAGCTGTGGTATATTCACAAAATGGAATATTACACTTCTTTGAAAAACAAGAAACTCATGAAATAGAATTAAAATGGGTGACCCTGGCGGTCATTATTGATGAGTGAAATATATCAGTCACAAAAGGACAAATACTGCTTAGTGTCACTGTTGTAAAATGGGACTGACCTTGGGGTTGGGGGGAGCATGAGAAAGATGGGATAAATAATGTACACTGCATTGCTATAAATGAGGGAGAGAACTGTTTAAAAGGGATCTATTAGGTATTATTGTCATGACAGGAGTTCAGAATGAAGGCTGCACAATGGAGTGTACTTGGGGTGGATTGTATAACAATGAAAGGATTTTTCTTATACTTTTCAAAGAGAAGATCGAACTGGAGGAGATGTGTGGGCAGGAAGAAAAGTGAAACAATGAACTAATGGAAATCCAATCCAAAGTCTCTCTAATTTTTCATTAAAATTAATAATAA
>NW_006399923.1:763190-764513 GCF_000299155.1 Elephantulus edwardii | reverse complement strand
TAAACCAGTATAACATAAAAAAATAATAGTAATAGTAATAAAAATTATAAATATATAGAAGATTGCCCATCTTTCTCCACACATCTATTTGTGGATAAGAATACCTGACTTTAGGTTGGCAGAACTCCTCAAACAGCAGTACTAATATTACTTAGGTTAGTGTTAGACTATGTAATTAGAAGATAGAATTTTGTCAGAATATATTAAGATCATCAGTCATTGAGTAAATTTATTTACTTGAGTTTTACTCATAGTGACTTTATGAATAACAAACCTGAATCCTGGTCTATTCTGTGCTGTCCTCATCATCCCTGATACACTTGAGGTAATTGCTGCAGTTTCTGTGTTAATCCACCTGATTGAGGATCTTTCTGTCCTTCCCTGACCCTCTATTTTCCCAGCATGATATCCCTTTCCATGGAATAGCCTTCCTTATCAAAATATAGAAAATATAAGAGATGAAGCTTTACTAAGGAGCTTGTCTCCCAAGAAACACTCGGGGAACATCTTTCTCAATACTATTCTTTTTTCAATATTCTTCTCCAACACCACAATGTAAAATAATCACTTCTTCTGTCATCTTTATTCAATGTCCATCACTCAGAAACATAGCAAATAATTAAAAAGACTATGGTGCAAATTATACATACCTTACTTTTCAAACTGATATGATTGCTATTCAGTGTTTTGCAGAATTCCCTTGCACCAGACTTGTCAAAACCATTAATATTTCCTGGTTTCTGGTACCAAGAGGGTTGATTGGGGATCCAAGTAAGATGATATCATTGCTAGCTTCAATCTTTTCTCTATCAAGACATTGCCTATAGGCCTTATGGTAAGGACATTTGTTTTCCTGATATTGAGATGTACTCCATTTTGAAGGCTGTAGTCTTTGATTCTCTGTAGCAAACATTTCAGATCTTCTTATTTTCAGCAAGCAAGATTGTATCATCTGCATAACACAGGTTGTTGATGAGTCTTCCTCTGATCTTTATGCTAAATTCTTCTCTATGGTTTATGGTTTCATTAATTATTTGCTCATTGTGCAGATATAATAGATATGGAGAAAAGAAACTACCCTGACACAGACCCTTCCTGATTTTAAACTATGTAGTGTTCCTTTGTTCCATTCAGACTACAGTTTCTGACTTAGGTATATATTTCACATGAGCACAATTAAGTATTCTGGTATTCCCATTCTTCTCAATGTGAATCATAACTTGTTATGATCCAACAGTTAATGCCTTTGCACAACCGACAAAACACATTCTTATATTTTCTACTTTCATCCAGGATCCATCTGGTGTCAGCAATTATATCCTT
>NW_006399923.1:760843-762626 GCF_000299155.1 Elephantulus edwardii | reverse complement strand
TTTTTATTTTTATTGTATTATTTTTTACGTGTACCGTCAAATCAGATCTGACTGGTACGGGAGGAGATTGCCCCCTCCTTCTCCAGCAGAGCATCTGGTGGATTTCAACCGCGTACCTCTGGGATTACAGTGTAGCATTTTGCCACTAGGCCACCAGAGCTCCCTTTCCTTTGATCTATTGATGCTTACTGATCATTCAAGATTCTGAAATGATAAGTAAAACAACAATGACACAGAGCAAAAACAAGAGTACTTACATTTTCTGCTCCTTGAGTATATCAGTCATTATTATGTTGTGTTATATTTTTAAATCATAATTCCTTTATATATTGCTAATCTGCATCCAAAAAGTTTACAAATACATAATCTCACAATGTTTTTAGGGGCTGGGGTTACTAAATTTTATCATTATAGTTAATGTAGGTTTTTTTAGAACTCATTTTAATCGCTAGTCTGAAATAAAGAATTTTAACAAGTCTTGGCCCTTCTCCCACAGATTTCTCACTGGTTTTCACAGGCAAAGAGGCCATAATGTTTTTGTGTTTTACATCCCTGTGTATTTATATAATCTTCATATTAAATCAATTTGTTTGTCTTTTAAAATTACATAATTAACAACATTCTTTAATCTTATTTATTAAAAATGCTTACAAGACATAATTTAAAGATCTTTGGTCTAGGAAGTATAATATCAAGGAATCATGAATATATATAATTTTCAATTTTAGAAACTACACCCTAGGTTGTATTGGATGAGCAATCTTCTTGTGTGATTTACAATCCAAGAAAATGTGCTGGAGGTTGTTCGTTCAGCTATTAATAGGTTCTAAATTGATGATAATGAGTTGTTTGTTCTTATTTTAACAATTACAGTAGTGAAGAAGGGGATGGTAATACAAGAGCTAGACTGACATAGTGCCTGCAGCAAGGAGCTTGCACGTAGCCTTTACTAGAGTCCTGTTACCAAATCAGGTGAGATTTGAATCTCTCGTACATATAATGGCTTAGTTAGAATTAACGCATGGCTAAGAATATTTATAAAAGTTAAAAAGTAAAAGTTCTTCTAACACAGTAATGTAATGATTTTTGTTATCTATCAGAGTCGGAACAGACTCGCAGTTGACCCTACAACAAGTTTTCAGAGGCAGTTTATCACATGGGAGGAGATTGTCCATCATTCTTCAGCAAAACAGCTGGAGGCCTTGAACCACATGCCTTCAGGACTGCAGTACAGCTTCTTGTCACTAGGCCACCAGAGCTCCCTAATATGATTGTGTTGTTGTTGTTATGTGCCGTCAAGTCACTTGCGACTCATAGCGACCCTGTGTACAATAGCCCTAAACTCTGCTCTGTCCTGTGCCAATCGCACTGTCTCAGACACACCCATCCCAATTACCCCAACAACTGAATCAGTCCACCTCATAGGGGGCCTTCCCTTTCTGGGCTGTCCCTCCACCCTACCAAGCATGATGTCCCTCTCCAAGGACCTGCCCTCCTTGCAACGTGTACAAAGTACATAAGACGGAGCCTTATAATCCTTGCCTCCAAGGAGCAGCCCGGTTTGACCCTTTCCAGGATGAAACTGTTAGCTTCCCTAGCAGTCCATGATACCCTCAATACACTTCCCCACCACCACAGCTCAAAGGCGTCAATTCTCCTTCTATCCTTCTTAGTCATTGTCCAACTATCTGATGCATAATAAGTGATAGCAAAGACCATGGCCTGTATCAGGTGCACCTTAGTCTCCAAAGAGACACCATTGCTCTTCAGTACTTTGGAGAGG
>NW_006399923.1:716128-759913 GCF_000299155.1 Elephantulus edwardii | reverse complement strand
TTTCCTTCAAAGCAGCTTGAACGTCTTCCTTCATCACCATAGGCTCTTGCTCATATGTTGTTTCATGAAATTCTTCTATGTCTGCCAATTCTTTCCGATACTGTGACTCAGTATATTCTTTCCATCTTCTTTTAATACGTCCTGGATCTTTTAATATTCTTCTTAAAGCATCCTTGATTACAGCAACTCGAGGTTTGAATTTGTTCTTCAGTTCCTTGAGCTTAAGAAATGCTGAGTGAGTTCGGCCCTTTTTGATTTTCTGACTCCAACTCATTGCACATTTCATTGTAATATTTTACTTTGTCATCCTGTGCTGCCTTTTGAAATATTCTATTCAACTCTTTAGTATCTTGAATTCTTCCCTCTTCTTTGGCTTCTCTGCGCTCCAGTGAAATTTTCAGTCTCTTCTGAAATCCATCTTGGTCTTTTGCAGTGACTGTTTGCACTCTTCCTGGATGATACCTTTGATATCCTCCCACAACTCATCTGGTCTTCGCTCATTAGTGTTCAAGGCCTCAACCCTGTTCCTGAGCTGTATCAGGTGGGATAGACTTGAAGTCATATTTTGGTTCCCGTGGACTTGGTTTAATTTTTCTCAGCTTAAGCTTGAACTTGCATATGATGAGCAAATATTATTAATAGAGAATTCATAAAAATTAACTGTAAACAACCATGCATAATTCATATTTATATGGAGTAAAAATTCAATGTTCATATATTTTGTAAATTGATGATACAATTCTGCAAATAATGAATGTCTAGGAATAAGATGAATGTAAAATCATTGTACCAGAAAGAATTGATTGACACTGAAAAATTTCACAAAATACCATATGAACAGGAGCCAATGGTAGTGAAAGAGGAAGTGAAAGCTGCATTGAATGCACTGGCAAAAAATAAGGTCCCAGGAATCGAAGTGATACCAATTGATTTGTTTCAATTAACAGATGCACCCTTGGGTGCACTCACCAGCCTATGACAGGAAATTTGGAGGACAGTGGTTTGGCCAATGGATTGGAAGAGGTCTATATTTGTTCCTATTCCCAAGAAGGGTGCTCCATTTGAACTTGGAAATTATTGAACAATATCGTTGATATCAGATGCTAGCAAAATACTGTTGAAGGTCAACAAAAAATGGCAAGAAAAGTACATAGATAAGGACTTGCCAGAAGTTCAAGTAGGATTAAAAGAGGCCATGGCACCAGGGATAGCATTTCTGATATCAGATGGATCCTGTCTGAAAGTAAGGAATATCAGAATAATGTCTATTTGTACTTTACTGACTATGCAAAGGCATTTGACTGTGTGGATCACAACTAAGAAGAGGAATGTGGCGTCAGAACCGGAGAGATCAATAACCTGCATGATGCAGATGACACAACTTTACTTGCTAAAGGGGAGGAGCATTTGAAGCACTTGTTGCAGAATATCGAGAAATGCAGCTTTAGTGTAGACTGCATCTCAATGTCAAGAAAATAATGATTCTTACCACTAGACCAATAGGCAGTGTCATGACGGACGAGACAAATTTAAACTGTCAACAGCTTCGTCTTGCTTGGATTCACAGTTAACATCCTTGGTACAGTAGTCAGGAAATAAGGAGACACACTGCAATGGGAAAATTGGCAGTTACAGACCTTTCCAAATTATCGAGGACTAGTAATTTCAGTTTGAGGACTAAGATGTGCCTGATGCAGGCCACGGTCTTTTAAATTACTAGCTAGGCATCTGAGACCTGGACAATGAGTAAGGATGACAGAAAAAGAATTGATGCCTTTGAGCCATGGTGTTGGAGAAGAACACAGAACATTCCATGGATGGTTAAGAAAACAAATAGATATATCTTGGAGGAGAGGGCACAGCTAGAGTGTTCTTTGGAGGAAAGGATGATGAAGCCTTGCTTTACGTAATTTCGACATATTGTTAGGAGGTGCTATTTTTTTTTTTTTTGAGAGGGATAGAAGTGTGGAGAGTCAACAAAGAAGAAGACTCTCAACAGGTGGATTGACAAGGTAACAGTTGCAGTGGGCTCTTGTGTGTCAAGAAGTGTGAGGAAGCCACAGGAAAGGACTAGTTTCAGATCTTTTGTTCATAGGGTCGATGTGAGTTGTACTCAACTCAATGGTATCTAACAACAAGAACAGTGGTTTTATAGTTAAGCTTATGTGTCAAATAGAATGAGACATGATTCTCAATCTCTTGATTAATATGTAATGATACAGTATAACACTTATATAGTCATTTACAGCTATATGATGCAAGGTAGTAATTCTCCATTTCCATACAATGTTATATTTTTTAAAACAGCCTGGTTTGGGAATCAAACTATTGTGGTAAGTGATGAGATTAGCATGTATATTTTGTATCTCAGTCTTTTGACATTTTAAAGTCTATTTTGACTTTTGAGAAATTAATAATAAGTAAATGGTATTATATTTTTGTGTTTAAAAATGGGTTCCCAATTTTTTTTTAATTATTAGGAGAGAGACATGCAATTACTTAAGCACCTAACTATTAAAAATCATTTGACTCTATGGATAAAAATTAATTGTGGCTAATCTTAATAAGAATGTGAATCTCACAATACTTGATTGTTCTTATGTGAAACCTATACTTGGATCAAGAATTATTCATTAGAATAAAGCAAGAAAACACTACATGTTTCAAAGTCTAGAGAGGAATGCATCAGGGATGTGTCCCATCTCCATACATTTTCAATATATATGCAGAACAGCAAAAAAGAAGGCCCCCCGAATAGATGGTGTACCGATTAACATATTTCAGCTAACAGATGCTGTCGTGGATGTGCTCACCAAGCTGTGACAAGAAATCTGGAGAACAACCACTTGAACCACTTGGCCAACTGACTGGAAGAGATCGATATTTGTTCCCATTCCAAAGAAGGGTGACCAAACTGAGTGTGGAAACTACAGAACAATAGCACTGATTTCACATGCAAGCAAGATTCTACTGAAGATTATCCAAAAACAACTAGAAAAGTACATTAGCAGAGAACTGCCAGAAGTCCAGGCTGGGTTTAGAAGGGGTCATGGTACTAGGGATATTGTTGCTGATGTTAGATGGATCTTAGCTGAAAGCAGAGAATACCAGAAGAATGTCTATCTGTGTTTCATTGATTATTCAAAGGTGTTTGATTTCGTGGATCATAACAAACTGTGGCTGATTCTGAGAAGAATGGGAATCCCAGAATATTTAATTGTGCTAATGCGAAACCTATACTTGGACCAAGAGGCAGTCGTCAGAACAGAGCAGAGAAACACTGAATGGTTCAAAATTGGGAAGGGTGTGCGCCAGGGTTGTGTCCTATCTCCATACCTTTTCAACCTGTATGCAGAGCAGATTATCCGAGAGGCTGGGCTCTATGAGGAGACGAGTGGCATTAGGATTGGTGGAAGATCTATCAACAATCTGCGTTATGCAGATGGCACAAGTTTGCTCACTGAAACTGAGGACGACCTCATGCACTTACTGCAGGGGTCAAGGACTGAAGCCTTCAGTACGAACTGAGACTCAATGTCAAGAAGACAAAGATTCTCACCACTGGACCAATTGGTAGCATCAGGATGGATGGCGAAGAGATTGAGATTGTTCACAGCTTCAGTTTGCTTGGCTCCACAGTCAACACTCTTGGCACCAGCAGCCAGGAAATCAAAAAACTTATTGCAATGGGAAAATCTGCTATTAGGGACCTCTCTAAAGTACTCAAGACCAACAGTGTCTCTTTGGAGACGAAGGTGTGCCTGATATAGGCCATGGTCTTTGCAATCACTTGTTATGCATCAGAGAGCTGGACAATGACTAGGGAGGACAGAGGGAGAATGGATGCCTTTGAGCTGTGGTGCTGGAGAAGAGTATTGAATGTATCATGGACTGCCAAGAAAACGAACAGATTCATCCTGGAGAGGGTTAAACCAGGCTACTCCTTGGAGGCAAGGATCTTGGGGCTTCGTTTGACATACTTTGGACATTTTGTAAGGAGGCACAGGTCCTTGGAGAGGGACATCATGCTTGGGAGGGTGGAGGGATGGATGGCCCAGGAGGGGAAGACCCTCTATGAGTTAGATTGATTCAGTGACTGGGGTAATCGGGATGTGTGTGTCAGAGGGAGTGCAATTGGCACAAGACAGAGCAGAGTTTAGGGTTGTTGTGCATAGGGTCACTAAGAGTGGCAAGTGACTTGATGACAAGAACAATAACCTTAACGTTTAAAGTAAATGGCATAAGAATGTGGATACATGACAAGCGTGAGACAGGAAGAATGTATGTGTGACACAGGGAGGAATATATATGTCAGACAGGAAGAATGTATACATGAGATAGGAAGGGATCAGGGTAGGTGGAGTGGTCACCTAGACAAACCAATCGCAAACTAGCCAGTTAACTGATCCCCGTACCCACCAATCATGTTCCCAATTACCTCACCCTGAGAAAACATCTCCATTGTATTGAACCCATAAGAGAAGTTTACTCGCAGCCTGAATGCTGGATTTTGTTCTGCAAAATAAAGCGGTCTAGCTGATTGCATACGTGAGTTGGTGGTCTTTCGGGTGGGAATTCTTGGATTTAACAAAGAACAGGTAATCTGAAAGTCTGGGCTGTATGAGCAGGAATGTGGCATCAGGAATAGAGGAAAATTCAGCAACAATCTACATTACGCAGATGATACAACTATGCTTGCTGAATCTTAAGAGGACCTGAAGCTTGCTACAGAAAGTCAAGGACTGCAGGATTCTATATGGATTGAAGTTCAACATCAAGAAAACAAAGATTCTCAAAACTGGGCCAATTGGCAGAGTAATGATAGAAGATGAAGAGATTGAGGTTGTTATCAGTTTATGGTTGCTTGGTTCCACAATCAACACTCTTGGTACCAGCAGCTAGGAAATGAAAAGATTAATTGCATTGAGAAAGTCTTCTATCAGAGACCTCTCCAAAGTACTGAAGAGCAATGATATCCGTCTGAAGACTAAGGTGTGCCTGATTCAGGTCATGGTCTTTGCCATTAGTTGCTTTGCATTAGAAAGTGGAAACAGCTAGGGATGCTAGAAGGAGAATTCATGCCTTTGAGCTGTGGTGCTGGAGAAGATTATTAAATATATCATAAATGGCTAGGAGTAAACACAGGTTCTTCTTAGAGACGGTGAAACCAGGGTCCTCCTTGGAGACAAGGATTCTGAAGCTTTGTTTGACATACTTTGGACAAGTTCTAAGGAGGAACCAGTCCTTGGAGAGGGATGTCATTCTTGGGAGGGCAGAGGGACTGTGCAGGTGAGAAAGACCCTCAATGAGATGGATTGATTCAGTGACTGTAGTAATGGTGGTAGATGTGTTGGAGACAATGAGAATGGCACAGGATAGAGCAGCATATAGGGCTATTGTAAATAGGGTTGCTGTGAGTTGCAAATGACTCAATGGCATCTAAGAACAACAAAAACCACTCTTTCACAGAGACCTAGAAAAAAAATAATATAAAATTACTTAGTAATATTAAATCCCAATTTCTAATATAAAATATTTATTTGAAAGAAAATGATAGAGAAAAATCTGTATTTAAGAAGAAATTGAGATCAATATATGAATATTTTTCATATCTGTTACTAGATGAGCTAAATATTGTGATTTTAAAAGTTGACATGCTCAGTTAACTAAAATTACTATTTTGTCTATTGCAAGATTTAACTTAAGACTAATAAAGTGTAATTTGTGAGAAATAGAGGACATAATGTGATCAACATATGTGGCACCTTGCGTAGTACTAATATTACTGGAAAAATGTAATGGAGGGGAAAAATAGCAAATAAATTAATATTTGAGTTGTTTTTTTACACTAGTGAATAGTGCAAGGCTTAAATTTTGATTCTCTCATTTTAACAACAACAAATGTTTAAGAAGGATATTTCTAGAACATAGCAAGAAAGAAACAGTATATTATCAGTAAAACTGGCCCATTTTTAACGAATGGGAACTGACTTCTCCAGAGAACTCTGGTGGCATAGTAGTAAGGAACTGTGCTGTCTAGAGGGTCAGTTATTGATAAGTTCTAATTCGATAGTACATAGCAACTAATTTCTGTAGTATTCCCTCTTGAAAATACAGCATCTTTTCAGGTATCATATTTTTTTATCAAACAGCATCTTTGTACTCCACTTCTTAAAAATTTAGTATTTTAATATGTTTAAAATAACTATAATTGTTGTTATTGTTGTTATGTGTTGTCGAGTCATTTATGACTCATAGCGACCCTATGCACAACAGCCCTAAACCCTGCTCTGTCCTGCGCCAACCGCACTGCCTCTGACACACCCATCCCAATTATAATCTAGAATAATTCTATGAAAGTATTTTATCAAGTATTCTATTGATTTATGAACCATACTAGGTCATCTGCTTCATTTACTGAACAACATATAATACAAACCAAGGCTTTTATAATTTGTTATAGAAAGTACTGGAAATAAATCAAAATTGTCCTACCAAAAACTCTCTCACTGTACTTGATGGAAAAGAAGAAAACACAATTTGAAATTACATAATTTAAACTCTAGTCCTTTAGTATTTTCATTAGAATTTGCAGATGTATTGAAGACATAGTCAAGATAAGTTGTTTTGCTTGGTATTTTACAAATCCACCACCAAAAAGGTTCTATGTGTAGCAAGTAAATCTTCACTGAAGATTATTTGAAGAATTGTTGCAGTGATATGTCAACAGAGAATTGCCAGAAATTCAAGTATTCAGGAGAAGATTTTGAATAAGAGATAACTCTGATGATGTCAGATAGAATTTGACTGAAGAAAAAAAAATCCAAAAAACAAAAGATCAGAAAGATGTTTAACTGCATTTTATTGACTTTACAAAAGGCATTCAACTGTGAAGACCATGAAATTTGTGTGCAATGTTAATGAAAACTGAGGATTCCAGAACACTTATTGTGTGGTTTAACTTCATAAAAAGTATGCATCATTTTATGATAGTGATTCATTCTTTATGCTCAGCAAATAAAACAAGAAACTGTACTTCTTGGTTTGTCACTTGAATGTCACTGCAAGTTTGAAAGAGGATTCATTAACAACTTGTATTATGCAAATAATACAATTTTGCCTGCTGAAAGGAAAGAGAACTTGAACCATTCAGTGTTAAAGTTCAAACACTAAGCCTGCATTATTAATTATACTTCAAAATAAAGAGAACACAAAGTCTTACAACTGAAACAATAAGCAACAACATGTTACAGAAAATTGAAGTTACTAAGACTTTTATTATACTTTTATGCATAATATCCATGTAAGCAACATTTAAGAAGATAGATGACACCTTGCCAGAGGTAAATCTGTTGCAAAAGACCTCTTTGTAGTGTTAACTATGAAAAAGGTTACTCTGAACATTAAGGTCCACCTGTCCATGTCTTGTAATTTTTAATTTGGATGTGAATAAAGATAACTGAATAAGATTTGATGTGTTTGAATTTTGGTGTTGTTGAATACCATTGAATAGATAGTATACTGCTTAAAGAGGGAACATATTTATCCTGAAAGAATTTAGCTAGATATGCCTTAGAGTGATAGAGATATTTCATTCTATACACTTGTAATATGCAATCAAGATGGATTCAGTCCATGAAAAAAGACAGACAAAATGCTTTTTAAAGTAAAGTCAAAAACAATTAAGAAAAAAAAAAGGAAAGACTCTTAAGAAGGAACATTAGCACAATTGCTACAACACGAGTTTAACATGTTGAAGACTGTGAGAAATACACAGGACCAGCCAGAGCTTCCTTCTGTTGCCTTCAAGGTCATTAAGACTTGATAAAGTGTGTTGTTGTTGTTTTTATAGTTGTTATTAGTTAACGTTGTTGCTATATGCATTTGAGCCAGAAATGACCCATAGCTGACCCTCCAGTGGGTTTTCAGACAGTAAATCACATGGGAGGAGATTACCCACTGTTCTGTGAACCAGTTAGTAGATCAAACCACATACCTTAGGGATTGTAGCACAGCTTCTTCATGCTACCCACGAGAACTCCAACAGTAATAACAACATGGCTAGATCAGATGAAGACCAAAGTCATTAAAGTGACATCCTTGTCCTTTAAAATTGGGAAGAGGTACTTGACAGCATAATTTCCCAGTATAACACGTCTTTTGATTTTTTAATTTCTACCGCGGGTGTTGATTGTGGACCTAGTGAAAGGAAATGGTTAACAGCTTTAATCTTTTCCCCCTCCTCCATATTTGTAATGCTACCTATCATTGCACTGGTAAGATTTTTTCCTCCTTAATGTTTAGATGTCACTCATATTGAAGGCCGTAGTCTTAGACCTTTTGCAGTAAGTGCTTCAAGACTACTTTCTGCAAGCAAGATTGTGCCATTTATAGACTTTAGACTGTTTATGAGTCATCCTACAATCCTGACGCTACATTCTTTTTCATATAACCCAACTTATACAAAGATTTGCTAAATAAATATTTTGAATATATATAAAGGAAAGAGGCAACTTTAATGTACACCTTTTCTGATTTTAAACCATGTAGTGTTCCCTTCCTGATCAGAGAGTTGGACAATGACCAAGGAGGATAGAAGGAGAATTGATGCCTTTGAGCTGTGGTGCTGGAGAAGATCATTGAGAGTAACATGTATTGCAGGGAAAACAAACAGATTCATCCTGGAAAGGGTTAAACCTGGTGGCTCCTTGGAGGCAGGGATTCTGAGGCTCTGTCTAACATACTTTGGACATGTTCTAAGGAGAGACTGGTACTTGGAGAAGGACATTATGCTTGGTAGGGTGGAGGGACAGCGCAGGAGGGAAAGGCCGTCTATGAGGTGGATTGATTCAGTGACTGGGTTAATTGGGATGGGAGTGTCAGGACAGAGCAGAGTTTAGGGCTATTGTACATAGGGTCGCTATTAGTCACAAGCAACTCGACGGCACATAACAACAACAACAACAACAGTGTTCCTTTGTTCTTTCAGACAATAATTTCTTGTTTTAAGCATTACATTTCACATGATCATAATTAAGTGTTCCGGGGTTTCCAATCATGTCAATATTATCAATGACTTCTTTCGATCTATACTGTCAAATGTTTTTGCATATATCTTTTAGTAAAAGACTATTAAGTACCTCTGCTTTCAGCCAAGATCTGTCTGGCATCAGCAATGATATCCATTGTGCTACAGTCTTCTGAATATAACTTGAATTTCTGACATCTCATTGTTGATATTCAATTACAGTCATTTAAAAATAATCTTCAGTAAGATTTTATTTGAAGATGATATCAATAAGTGTTCAGTTTTTTTCTCATTTTGATTACCTTTTTTTGAGATTAGGAATAAATATGAATCTCTTTCCCTCAATTGGCCAGGTGGTTGTCTTCCCTATTTGTGGACGGAGACAGTTGACCATGTTCAGATTTGCACCTGTTTCCTGACACACTTTCATTGAGAGTCTATCACTACTTGGAGAACAATGCAGGAAGGAAATAACAAAAGAAGATGGATGTAATGTACAGAGACACTGTACCAAAAAAAGGATTTGTTGACACTGAAATATTTCATATGATTATATGCTCAAGAACCAATAGTAGTGAAGAAAGAAGTTTAAGCTACCCTGAAGACAATGGCAACATATAAGCTCCCAAGGGTTGATGAAGCAACCTTAATGACACCAAATAACAGTAGCACTCCTAAAATAGTTAAAAAAAAAGAAAGAAAATTCTTGTTGATCAATGTAGTGAAATTATTTAATACTTCTCTTTTAAGTAATCAATTAAAATATCTAAGTATTTGTTCTGGAAATAGAATCATCTTATGATAGTTATTTTAAAATGATAGGCTTTTGATTCCAAAGGCAGCATGCCTAAGACTCCCAGTGGCCTTCCTTCCTCAATCCTATGACATCACCCCCATTCTGTCATCATAAGGAAACACTTCTTAGCAACAGTGATACCACAAACCAAAGATTAGAAGCCTTAATTAAAACCAGTGATTCAATAGAGAATAAGTTTCAATAGTGGTAAGGAATTGCCCTGCCAACACAGAGATCATTGTTTGAATTCACCAACTCCTCCATAAGATAAAGACAGGCAATCTCCTCCCATGGATTTGTTGTCTCTGAAAACCTACTGGAGGGTCAGGTATGGGTCAGTTCAGACTTGATAGTACTCAACAACAAACAATAATAATAATGATTCAATACAATAAAAGGAATTGTCATTATCAAGGCAACATATATTCTTAGTGGGTAATTGTGCTTTTAATGAAAGTTTACAAAAAAGTTAGATTTTCATTCATTTATTATTGCACATTTTACTCCCTCTCCCAGTTTAATCTTTTTTAAACAAATGTTCATTCATTGTTATACCATTGCCTCTCCCTCACTCCTCCCCTCCCCCCAGGCCTCTGGGCAATGTAGCTACTATTGTACATACAATGCCTAATTATATATTCCTTTTAAACAGTTCTTTCATACATCTGTTCCAATGCAGTATTCATTATTTACCCCTCTTTTCTGAAGATTGTTTTGCTATGTGCTGTCAAGTCAGAACTGACCGATAGCTGACAGTCCAGCCAGTTTCACTGTCATTAGCAGTTAGTGGATTTGTAACTGCATATCTGTGGGTTGCAGTGGTCCTCCTTATTCACTAGGCGTCTAGAGCTCTTCTAAAAGGTATTGTGTACCATTCAGTTGGAACCAACACTTAGCTGACTCTCATGAGTTTCCAGAGGCTGTAAACTGCCTATAAGGGGAGATAGCCTGTCTTTCTCTCATTGAGCAGCTGGTGGACTTGAACAACATACCTTTTCATGTTGTTGTTATGTGCCATCGAGTTGCTTGCGACTCATAGCGACCCTATGTACAAGAGCCCTAAACTCCGCTTTGTCCTGTGCCGACCTCCTGTTCTCAAACACACTCATTCCCACCACCCTAATCACAGAATCGATTCATCTCATCGAGGGCCTTCCTCTCCATAGGCAGCACTATTCCTGTGTTGGTTCAGACTTGATGGTACACAAGTCACCAGAGCTCCCTCTTCTAAGAGAAGAGAGGCTAGTTAGCTGTTCAGCATGCATTGTGTTCTTCTATAACCTTAGCACTGTAATTCAGGGCAAGTACACACAGATATGATTACAGGTATTAAATAAGAGCAGATAATCATGGTTAATTTGGAAAGTGATGTGGCTCCTGGCCTTGAGCAGGAATTGTTTTCCTCTATTTCATCTGTCTGTTGGTATCAGGGAAAAAAATGCTGTTGTGTAATTGATAGTAGATTCTTTTTTTATTAAATTTTTAAATTGGGTTTCATATAAGAATTAATTTACATCAAGTTTTATTCTAATTATTGAGGCCCATACAATCTTTCATTAACCTTGTGCTACGTATAGTTATATATATATACTGTATTCCATAAAATGAATTACTATTGATCCATAATTTTCAGTACATCATCTATTCAAGTCTCCTTTGAATCTTTTCCATTCCCTCATACACCCTCCCAGTCTGCCCACTAAACTCTGTTATGGTAATGATTTCCACCCTTCACTTTAACTGATGATAGATCCTTGCCACAAAAACAAACAAACAAACAAACCCCAAAAAACTGAGGGTGTAAATTGCACAGGAGATGATTACCCATCTTTCTCCTGTTCAGCCAGCGACCAAGGGATTTAAACCACAAAAGGAGAGTGGCATTTGCATAGCAGCCTGAAGCTCTGAGGACTGTCACCAGAGCTCCCTTTATTTTCAATTAGCAGGGAAAAGTAGTTTTCTGTTTCTGTTCCTCTAATAAATGCTATGACACACTTTGATATTAAAAAATGAAGTGTAATATATCTATAGTTTCATGAATAATACTCCATTTTTAAATCCTTTGAATGTTTTTAATTTAATTTATATTGTAAAATAATGTTTTAGCAGGGAAATAGATATTGCCCGTGTAATTGGAGATGAAGTAAGCCTGTGCCTTTGTTCTCGTGTAATATCTCTTCGTGGAAGTAATCTCAACACTAAATATATTTCATACACTGAGTTATAGAGAAGTCTTTTTCTATTCTGAAAAAAACCCTATATATAAATGATATAAACTCTTGGCATATAAACTCTACAGTGATCGTGGATGCTTACTGTAATCACCTCTGAGCCAGCTGCTTCAATTGTTATAAGATTGTTGTTAAGATTGGGCCCGAGTTTCCTAAAGAAGAATCTTCTTTCATTGCCCTTGAAATGAAATAAAAAACACAAATAAAAACCAGCCAAACAAACAAAAAATCCCAAAAAACGACTAGAAACCAACTTCTGAAAATTCTGCTCAGATTTATAGATTAGTAGATCTAGTTTTAGTATCCTCCAAAACCATGAGAACAAGAGTTCAGCAAATACCAGCATCATTTTTTGGTATATTTCCTTCATTATGATATTTAGCATGCTAAGTCCTCTCTTTTCAAAAAATTTATTAATGTGTTTAGGCCTCACCAAATATTCATCTTAATGCTTCTCAAACAGTCTCGTATTCTTTAAAAAAACTTTAGTCTGACCCAAGATAACTTTCCATTTCTGTAAACAGATATTGTTGTTGTTATGTGAGAACAGGAGAACAAAGGCACAGACTTATTCAATCTCCAATTACACAGGCAATATCTATTTCTCTGCTAAAACATTATTTTACAATATAAATTAAATTAAAACATTCAAAGGATATACAAATGGAGTATTTTTCATGAAACTATAGATATATTACACTTCATTTTTTAAAATCAAAGTGTGCCATAGGATTTATATCACAACTCATAGTGAAACTATGCACAACAGCTCTGAACCCTATTCTATCTTGAGCCAACCTCATTGTCTCTGACACACTTACCCCTGTTACCCCAGTCATGGAGTCAACCCATCTTATCCAGGGTCTTCCTCTTTTGTGCTGTCCCTTCACCTCCCAAACATGATGTCCCTCTCCAAGGACTGGTCCCTTCTTGCAACATGCCCAACATATGTCAAATCTTCAAAATCCTTGTCTCCAAGGAGCAGTCTGATTTCACCCTCTCTAGCATGAACCTGGTTTTTCTTTTAGCAGTCCATGATATATTCAATACTTTTCTCTAGCACCACAACTCAAAGACATCAATAATTCTTCTATTATCATTGGTAATTTCCCAGCTCTCTGATGCATAGCAAAATTATAAAGATCATGGCCTGGATCAGACACATCTTAGTCTCCATACTGACATCATTGCTCAAGGTCCTTGACAGCAGACATTCTCAATGCAATTCTTTTTTTTTGTTTTGTTTTTTTTAGTTAGGTGCTGGTATCAAGACTGTTGATTGTGGAGCCAAGCAAGCTGAAGCTCAACAATCTCAGTCTCTTCACTGTTTATCATAATGCTTCCAATTGGAATATTCCAGAAATTGTTTTGCATGTTCAGTGTATGCACATTTGCATGTGTATATAGGAGATACTTTAATTTTCACATATAAATGAATTTAAATTCCACTCGATTTTTAACTTCTATCTTGTATTATATTCAAAACATGAATTACATTGTTGTTGTTGATGTTAGGTATTGGAAATCAGTTCCAATTTAGAGTGATCCACGTTCAGTGGAAAGCAGCACCACAGACAACTGAGTGATTTCCACAATTGTGACTGTGTTTGAGGCTACTGTTGAAACCACTGTGCTAATTACTGTTTTTGATAATTGTTATTTTTTTCCTCACTTGCCCTTTTTCCAGCAGAATATCATTCCATAATATAATTTAAAATTTATATTACACAATAATTTCATTGGAAATTGTCAATCCCTCTATACCTCAGAGAGTGTCAGATAGTAGATGAAACAGTTGATTGTTTTTAGATATTCTAACATATGAGCAAGAGACTATAGGGAAGAAGGAAGAAGTTGAAGCTGCTTTGAAGGAAATAGAAAAAAATAAGGCTCCATGAAGAGACGGTATACCAATTGACATATTTCAGCTAACAGATGCTGCCCGGGATGTGCTCACCAAGTTGAGCTAAGTAATCTGGAGAACAACCACTTGGCCAACTGACTGGAAGAAATCTATATTTGTTCCCATCCCAAAGAAGGGTGACCCAACTGAGTGTGGAAACTACAGAACAGTGTCATTGATTTCACATGCAAGCAAGACTCTACTGAAGATTATCCAAAAATGACTGGAACAGCACATCAGCAGAGAACTGCCAGAAGTCCAGGCTGGGTTTAGAAGGGGTCATGGTACTAGGGATATTATAGCTGATATTAGATGGATCTTGGCTGAAAGCAGGGAATACCAGAAGAATGTCTATCTGTGTTTCATTGACTATGCAAAGGTGTTTGACTGTGTGGATCATAACAAACTGTGGCTGACTCTGAGAAGAATGGGAATCCCAGAACCTTGATCGTTCTAATGCAAAACTTATACTTAGACCAGGAGGCAGTCATCAGAACAGAGCAAGGGAACACTGTATGGTTCAAAATTGGGAAGGGTGTGTGCCAGGCATGTGTCCTATCTCCATACCTTTTCAACCTGTATGCAGAACAAATTATCCGGGAGGCTGGGCTCTATGAGGAGGAATGTGGGGTCAAGATTAATGGAAGATCTATCAACAATCTGTGATATGCAGATGACACAACCCTGCTTGCGGAAAGTGAGGAGGACCTGAAGCTCTTGCTGCAGAGGGTCAAGGATTGCAGCCTCCAATATGGATTGAGGCTCAATATCAAGAAGACAAAGATTCTCATCACTAGGCCAATTGGCAGCATCAGGATGGATGGTGAAGAGATTGAGATTGTTCAGCTTTAGTTTGCTTGGCTCCACAGTTAACAGTCTTGGCACCAATAGTCAGGAAATTAAAAGACATATTGCGATGGGAAAGTCTGCTGTTAGGGACATCTCCAAAGCACTGAAGAGCAATGGTGTCTCTCTGGAGATTAAGGTACATCTGATACAGGCCATGGTCTTTGCAATCACTTTATGCATTGGAACTGGGCAGTGAGTAAGGAGGATAGAAGGAGAATTGATGCCTTTGAGCTATGGTGCTGGAGAAGAGTATTGAGAATACCATGGACTGCTAGGAAAACAAACAGATTCATCCTGGAAAGGGTCAAACTGGGCAGTTTCTTGGAGGAAAGGATTCTGAGGCTCTGTCTAACATACTTTGGACATGTTGTAAGGAGGGACAGGTCCTTGGAGAGGGAAATCATGCTTGGGAGGGTGGAGGGACAGCTCAGGAGAGGAAGGCCCTCTATGAGATGGATTGATTCAGTGACTGGGGCAATTGGGATGGGTGTATCAGAGATGGTGCAATTGGCACAAGGCATAGTGGAGTTTAGGGCTGTTGTACATAGGGTCACTATGAGTCACAAGCAACTAGACTGCACATAACAACAACAACAATCATAGAAAGGTGAAGCCAGGCTGCTCCTTGGAGGCAAGGATTCTGAATCTCTGTCTGACATACTTTGTACATGTGGAAAGGAGGCACCAGTCCTTAAAGAGCAACGTCATGCTTGGGAAGGTGGAAGGACAACGCAGGAGAGAAAGACAGTCAATGAGATGGATTGATTCCGTCACTGGAGTAATGGGGATAGGTGTGTTAGAGACAAGATTTGCAAGGGATAGAGCAGGATTTAGGGCTATTGTCCATAAGGTTGCTATGAGTCATAGGCGACTTGACAGCACATAACAACATAGCATACTCGGGTGGTCTAGTGCTAATGAGTTGTGCTGCCAACCCAAAAGCTTGCAGTTAAAATCCACAATCTGCTCTGTGGGAGAAAGATGCATGACCTCATTTGTGTGATTTATTGCCTCTGAAAACCCACTGGTGTTTCAGGTATGAGATGGTTCTGACATGAAGGTACACAATAAGCAACATGTTCTTCTTGCCATTGTTGTGTGCTATCAAGTCACCTACACAATAACTCTGAACTGTTTCCTATCTTGACCCAATCTCACCGATTCTGACACATCTTTTTATATTAATTCTGTGCTTTTACTTCCCTGATCATCTACTTTATTTACAGATGGGCACCGTGCAGTCTTTTTTAAAAACCACCACCACCAACAACAACAACAACAAACCCAAGAAAAAAATGAAAGCAGTGATCACCACGTGACTAATAAAGGAAAGTGAAAGGAGAGAGAGAGAACTTTTGACCAATGTCCCCAGTAAAACTTTTGGAGATCACTTCATTTATCCCAAATTCCTTACTCTAATTTCATCTGTGTGTAAGGAGTATGGTATATTCTCAGGGACTAACCTTGTTTCATCTGCAAAGGTGAAACTGAGGAAAGAGTGGAGGCAGAAATGGAGAGAATGACTTCTAATAAATATAAGTAAATGGTTGTACATAGACAAATTATTTTCATTAGTGATTTGGGTTCATTGCACAATAATGCCGAAATAAAATAAAAATTAATTTCAGAAAATTGAAAATCATGGGTGACAGATCATCTCAACTATGAAATACTTTAAGTTTTGCCAATTAAAATGCTTCTCAGAATACTAGTCCTTTCATGTTGCTTGTCCATGAACAAGAGAATGGTATTTCAGTTTTATGTGCTGTATTAAGAATGTTTCTTCTCCTAACTATGTAGTGAAACTTTCATCCCCTCCCCCTTTATTCTGTCTAACTAAAGGAACAAGTAGACTCTATGCATTGTATTTTATTTCACCATTTGTCCAAGTTATATTATTTATTTAATTGTTTATGTCCTTCATATTTGCACCTTCAGAATGCTGACCCAAAATATTTCAAACTTTCTTTCATGATTCTCTTCTGCCTTTCTTGTAATTGTGTCTTTTGTGATTTTCATCTCCATACCACTGCCTTTGTCACCTTCTTAACTTTTCTACGGGTTTTTTTTTAATAACTAAATTGGAAATATATCAGAATATTAAAGCAGGGATAAAATGGTTTTTCATAGCATTCTAATATTAAAATGAACTTGTTTTCCCTAAAAGCTTTGACATTAAATACTACTAAATTAATTTCTTTTTAATCCAGGACTTTTTGAGATTTTATTATGCACTTGATCTTTTTGTTTATGCTTAAATGTTTTCCTTTTTTTATAAAACTTTTATATTCATAATTATATTTTAAGCTCACTTTTCCTTCCAATAGATATGCCTCCTATTTCCTATTACAAAAGTGCTGTTTTATAGAGTAGCCTACACAAACTACCTTCAACTACTTTCTTTTGTTCTGCTTTAAACTGACGTTTGTTGGATTTTCAATATATGTAGTGACTCCCACAAATGTCTTCAATGTCTCTATGTTGCTACCTTCACTTATTAAGCATAATCTTTACTTGACCTCCAACACATATAATGCTGTCCATTATTCCTTTCTATTTGATATGCCATATCCTTTTGTTTCTAGGTCATTGCACTCTTTTCTATTACTACTTCAAGGTTCTTTGTTGCTTTGTCCTTCTCTCACCGAACTTATAATAATGCGGAAATGACCTATGTTCTATCTATATATAAGTTTCTTAATTTTGGTTCTTTATTTTCTGTCACCATTAGTGATCTTACTCATTGCAATACCTTTAAGTAGAAGTCTTATGTCAAAACCTTGAAATTTATCTGCAACTGTACATCCAAATGATGGTACTAGTATTTCTATTAGATATTTAAAATTAATAATAATAATAATAAATACTCCATTCTCACTCTAAACATGTTCTGCTGGATTCTTACCTTCCCCCCCCCATGTTATATACAAAATCAGAGAATATTGTTGACTGAAAATGTTCCATTCTCATCATCTTCATATTTTTCATCATTGTCCATGTCATAACTGTCTCTCCTCTGGATTAGTGCAGTAGTTTTCTGTCTATGCTCACATCTTAGAGATTATCATCACTTTAACATGATTGGAGTGATTCTTTTAAAGTTATAATAAGATTTCGTTATTCAAAATTTACCAGTAAATTGTTTCTGGGTTTCTTTAGCATAAAAATCAAAAAGGCTTAAATTAGACACCACCATCTTAACACAACACAACGCTGTCAACCTATTATTTCTCTGATTATATTACTCTTCCTCTGACCTAGTGCATGACAATCCTATGTACAAAAATCTTCACAATGGAATGATGTTTGAACCCACTGTTGCACCCATTTTATCAACTTATCTTATTGAGAAGCTTCTTGTTTTTGCTAACTCTGTCTTTTTAAGCATGATGTCTCCAGGGACTGGTCCCACCTGAAGACACTCCAGAGTACCTGAGATGACATTTTCTCATCCTTGCTTCTAAGTATAATTCTTTTTATTTTATTTTATTATTTTTGTGTGTATACAGTCAAATTGGATCTGACGAGTACAGGAGGAGATTGCCCCTCCTTCTCCAGCAGAACATCTGGTGGATTTGAACTGTGTGCTTTCAGGATTGCAGTGCAGCTTTTTGCCACTAGGCCACCAGAGCTCCCTTGCTTCTAAGAAGTTCTAACTGAACTTCTTCCAAGACTGCTCTCCTCCAACCACACAAAGCTACTTAATTTTACTTGAGTATATTATTTATGCTACTTCATTATTCTTGTGTCTGAGTCTTCTGCTCTGGCATTGTTGCTCTTTTGTGCATTTGAGTTATCTACCTTTCATAGCAACCTCATAACAATAACTTTGAGTCTTCCCTTCTCCTGAGCTGACACATTTTCTCTCATTTCTACTGTCACTGTGTCAATCTATGTCACCTATGGTCTTCCTCTTCTGGGCTGACCCTACACCCATCCAAGCATGATATTTTTCTCCAAAGACTGGTTCCTCTTGGAAACCTGCACAAAGTATGAGTTTAAAAATCCTTTCCTCCAAGGAGCACAATGGTTTCACCTTCTCTGGGACAAATGTGTTTGTTCTCTTGGCAGTCCACAGTATGTTCAATACTCTTCTCTAGAAGCACAACTCAAAGGCATTGGTTCTTCTTCTTTCACCCTTATTCACTGTCCAGCTCTCGATTGCATGCAAGTAATTGTGAAAACCATGGCCTGAGTCAAGCGATAACTTAGTCTTTGCATGGATATTTTTGTTCTTCAGCATTTTGGAGAGGTCCCTGACAGCATACTTTCCCAATGCAACTCATCTTTTGATTTCCTGACTGTTGGTGCCAAGAGAGGTAATTGTGGATCTGAGGAAGATGAAATTGTAACAATCTCAATCTTTTCCTCCATCTTACATGATACTACCAAATAGCCTGGTTGTGAAACTCTTTGTTTTCTTTATGATGAGACACATGATTCTTGATGCAATCCATTTTGAAGGCTGCAGTCCTTGACCTCTTGCAGCAAACACTTCAGGTCCTTGGTTTCAGTAAGCAAGATTGTGTCATCCAAATAATGTAAGTTGTTGATAAATCTGCTTCATATTCTGATGCTAAATTCCTCTTGAGAAAGTCCAGCCTCTGGGATGATTTGTTATACAATAGATTGAAAATGTATGGAGAAAGGATGTATGCCTTTCCTGATCTTGAGTCAAACAGTATTTCCTTGCTCTGTTTGAATGACTGCTTCCTGGTCTAAGTATAGGTTTCACATGAACACATTCAAGTACTCTGGGATTCCCTTTCTTCTCAGTGTTAACCACAGTTTGTTGTGATTCACACAGACAAATGCTTTTGCATAGTCAATAAAACACAAATAGGCATTCTTTGAGTACTATGACATTGTTGTTATTGTTATGTGTCATCAAGTTGCCTATGACTCATAGCAATCATCATTAAACTACATTATACAAATAACACAACCTTGATTGAGCCAAGTGAGAAGGAATTGAAGTACTTGCTGCAGAAAAATCAAAGAATACAGTCTTCAATCAATAATACAGTCTCAACATCAAGAAAATAAAAATTCTCAACAGAAGGCTGATAGCTTGATGATAGCTGGAGAAAAGACTGAAAGTGTCAACAATGTCATCTTTCTGGGTTTCACTGTGAATACCTTTTGTACCAAGAATCAGATCAGGAGGTGTATTTCACTTGGAGAATCTGTAGTCACTATTCTCTCCAAATTACTGAGGAGTGATGATGTCCTTTTTAGAAATAAGGTGTACCTCATTCAGGCCATGATACTTTTTTTCACTTGGTATGCATCTGACTGAGAGTGGACAAAAAATAAGGATGGCAGAAGAATAGTTGATGCCTGTGGACTATAGTGTTGAAAAGAAACCTGAATTCCCATGCACAGAGAGAAGAACAAGCAGATCGTTCATGGATAAAGTGGAGGCATAATGTTCCTTAGAGGTAAAGAAGATAAAGCTTTGTCTCACATGCTTTGGGCTTATTGTTAAGAGAGGTTATTACCTGGAGAAGGACTTCATGCTGGAAAAGTTGAGAGACATAAGAGGAGAGGAAGACTCAATCAAGTGGATTGACAAAGTGATGACAGCACTGGGTTTGAGTATGTCAGATATTGTGAGGAGAGCACAGGATACGACTGAGTACAGATATATTGTTCAAAGGTCACTAAGGCTTATACTCAATGGCACTTAATAAAAACCAGCAGTGTTCCTCTGTGGGTGGAAAACTTAAACCATAGTTAGGTGGAAGATAAGCATAGTTAATGGCATAGATTCTTCAGTCCTGTGGACTTAGGATCTCCCTTTATTTGGCAACACATACGTACTTTTCTGTCCTTTTTAATATATAAATTTTCATTGTCCAATAGACAATGTTGTTGTTTTGTGTATCAATGAATCTGAACTGGCCCATAACTGACCCTCCAGTGGATTTTCAGAGGCAATTTAATCACACAGAAGGAAACTGCCAGCCTTCTCCAGTGGAACAGCTGGTTTATTCTAACCGCATGTCTTTGGGGTTGCAGTGCAGCTTCTTACCAAAAGGCCACCAATATAATTAAATATTCTCTTGCCAGAACTTGTATAAAAAATGTCTTTCTCATTTCTTCTTACAGGCTTTATGCAAACTTCTAATGAACATTGATGATTGTTATGTTAATATAGACTAGTAGACACTATAAATTCAATAACTGCTAAGTACATTGCTACTCTATGTAAATATTAAAGAATGGTACGCAAACACATGTTTGTGATGTTCATATTACTATGTTCATTGGTGTTGTTGTGTTCCATTGAGTCAGACCTGAACCATAAATGAACCTTCAACAGGTTTCAGAGGCAATGATTTACATGGAAGGAAATTGCCCATTCTTCTCTTGTAGAGCAGCTCATGTATTTGAACTATACACGTTTGCAATTAGGACACCAAAGCTCCTCATTTTGTTCATTGTTTTTGTTGTTGTTAGGTGCCATTGAGTCAAGCCACCCTATGAACAAAAGATCTGAACCTTGTTCTATCCTGCACCATCCTCACACTTCCTGACACAGAAGAGCTCATTCCAGCAGTTACCACCTCAATCCATCCACCTGGTGGAGGGCCTTCTGCCCTCCCAACATCATGCCTGTCTCCAAGGAATAACATCTCCTAGTAACATGTCCAAAGTATGTGAGGTGAAGCCTCATCATTCTTGCCTTCAAAGAGCACCCCAGCTGTATTCTCTCCAAGACCTATTTGTTTTCTTGGCTGTCCACAGGATGTTCAGTGCTTTTCTCCAACACCACAGAACACAGGTATCAATTCTTTTTCTGCTATCCTTATTCATTGTTTAGCTCTCAAATTGGCAAGTAATTGTAAAGACCATGGACTTAATCAGATGCAGCTTAGTCCTCAAACTGAGATCATTATTTCTAAATAATTAGGAGAGAACCCTAACTACAAAATAATTGGTTGAGTCCTTCCAAAGTGTGAGTCTACAGCTTGGAGCAGTTAGATTCTGGAGGGTAAGTGTTTTTTTGTTTTTGTTTTTGTTTTTTTTTTTACGTACTTGAAAGCTGGGTATAAACTATTTGGGCCCGTTTTATATTTTTTTGTCTTTTTTATTATTATTAATTTCAATGAACATTTACAGAGATTTTGGATTTACCTTCATTCATTGTTGCACTTTTCTCCCTGCCCATCCCACACCTACCCTCTCCTTGAAAAGCAAAAGAAAAAACTTCTTCATTGGTATAAAATCCACCCACTTCCCCACCCCCACCCCGAGTATACTCCACTCTGCAACCCTCATTCCGAACTCTTATGATAATCATAATGCCCTAAATATATATTACTTTAACTGTTCTCTCCCTCATCGGCTTCAATGTGGTATACAGATTTATCCAGTTTTTCTCAGTCTTGCCCCACCCTGATGTCAGCCTCATTCTACAACAGTGGCACCATACAGTATTTATCCCTTTTGACTGAGATATTTCACTCAGCATAATGTCCTCCACGGTCACCCATTTTGAGTAATATTTCATGAGTTCCTTGTTTTTCAATGCAGCATAGTATTCCATTGTGTGACTATACCAGAGCTTCTCTATCCATCCATTTGCTGTAGGGCACTTAGGTTGTTTCCAGTTCCTTGCTAGTGTGAACAAAGCCGCGATAAACATGGGTGTGAATATATCTGCTTGGATGCCGGTTAAGGTAAATATTCCAATCGAAAAATGGGCACAGAATATGAACTTCACCAGGATAAGACACTTTTCCAAAGAAGACATTCAGATGGCCAACAAGCACATGAAGAAATGTTCAAAATCCCTAATTCTGAGATGCAAATCAAGGCAACTATGAGATATCATCTCACCCCAGTAAGACTAGCAAAATTTAACAGAACAGCAAGCAACAAATGCTGGAGAGGTTGTGAAGAGACTGGAACCCTTATTCACTGTTGGTGGGAGTGTAAAATGGTGCAACCACTGTGGAAAGTGGTGTGGCGCTCTTTCAAAAAGTTTTTATTTGTTAACAACCAAGTGTAAGCTGATTGGCTGTTTCTGACTTAATTAACAATTGGCTATATGCTGAAAGCCTCTCATTTGAATTATCAGCACCTGGTGGGCAGTCCTTTGTATTGAGGGTTGGATCCTGCCTGCATTGAGTCTCCAGCTTGGAGCAGTGAGATTCTAGAGGGTAAGTGTTTTTTATTACTTGAAAGCTGGGTATAAACTGTGTGGGCATTAACTGTGGTCGAGGAGAGCATTGCTTTAAGTGGTACAGCACTTTTTTGTCAGTTTGCTGTATTGAGATAACTCAAGGTTGCTGTAATACTGAAATCTTCACCACTGGTGTGTCAAATGGCATTTGGGTTATCTGTGGTATAAACATTTTGGTGGAGCTCCCTCATTAAGACAGACTAGGAAATAGGATTGGCCATCTATTTCCTTTGTAAACCCTGTGAACACTAAGAGAGAGAATAGTTATAGTAGTATAGTGGTAAAGCCCAGTTTGGAAGTCAGTTGAATTGAGGAAAAGCGGTAACAAACATTAAATTGTGTTTATTATCAAAGTGAAATATATGTATAAAACAACAGCAACAAAAAATAAATTCAATAAATGCAGTATAGCTATACTAAGAGCTCCACAGAAAAACATAGATAATTTCCTCCTCTTAAATTTGCAGCTTCTGAAAACCAGCTAGAGGGTCAGCTATGAGTCAATAATGAGTTGAGAGCCCATAACAACAGCAGAGTGAGTAGAAACTGCTAAACCAATGATTGCATGTTGAGGGAAGTTAGGATTGTCTAGTGACTGTATGGGAGAAAGATAAACAATTTCTCTATTGGATTTGCAACCACAGACATCCAGATAGTTGAGGGTCAACACTGAGTCACTTCTGACTCCATGAGAATGAAGTATTGTTTTTATTTTCTTTGTTTTTGTTTCATGTTTGAGTATGATACAATAGATGCTACTAGGAATAATAAATAAATCAGTGTTTTATGTTAAAAAAATTTCATTTCTCATTCAGTTCTACCAATATTTTTGCAACTTAGGAAAAGTCATTAAAGCCACAGCTATTTTTTAAAAAATTCCTGAACTATGAGTTTGTAGAGTTTATAGGATTGCAGTGATGATTTGAGAAAAAATTTCAAAAAGCACAGCTGTGAAATAACATTAAGCTTCATGAGCAATATATGAAAGGGAAAAAAGTACAAGTATATGCATTGATTTTTACTTTGTTTTGAGACGTCAAAATAAGTATATGTATGTGGTCCAGTGATATCTTTGGAATGAGAAAAAATACATATATATAATTATTATTAAATAATACTTCTATTAGCACCTTATCCCTGTTTCTTGTGAAGACTAAGTAAAACAAAATAGTTAAAGAACACATGAAATCTGTTTTAAACATTTGTTGTTGTTATGTGCCATCGAGTCACCTGTAACTCATAGCAACCCTATGTATAATAGTTTTGAAGCTCGCCCTATTTTGAGTCAAAATACCACTGAATCTGACACATCTATCCCATTACTCGAGTTACTGCAGCAATCCATCTCCTCTGGGCTCTTCCTCTCCTGTGTTGTCTCTACATCCTTTTAAGTATGATGTCTTTCTCTAAAGACTGGCTCTTCCTGGCTACATGCACAAAATATGTGAGACTAAGTGTAAACATTTGTTAAATATTTTCTATTAAAGAATATAGGGAAAATTTTGAATAACACTCAGCATTTTAAAGTTTAATATATGAGTAATATTTAAAAGTGAAAACTACTTTAAGAATCATCACACTGTTAAAGATCAAATTAAAATACTCTGATGAACAGAGAATATAATTTAACTAAATACTTATTAAAATATTATATGGTTTGCGCCTAAGTAACAAATTTAAGAAAACTATTTTAATGAAAAGATAAATTGGATTGGGGAAAAATCAGCTCTCATGGATCACTCCAGATGACTGCAGAGCAATGATGTCAGTCTAGAGACTAAGGTGTACCTGATGCAGGTCATGATCTTCATATTTACTTGCTATGAATCAGAAAGCTAAATAGTGACTAAGGATGATATAAGAAGAATTGATGCTTTTGAGTTATGGTGCTACCATGAACTGCTAAGAGAACATACAGGTCTGTCCTGTAGAGGGTGAAACCAGGCAGTTCCTTGGAGGCAAAGACCCTGAAGCTCTTTCTCTCATACTTTGGGCATGTTCCTAGGAGGGGTCAGTTGTTAGAGAAGGGCATGATGCTTGCAAGTGGGGAAGGACACCGCAAGAGAGGAAGATCCTGTATGAGATGGTTTGACTCAGTGACTGGTGTAATGGGAGTAGATGTATAAGAAACATTGAAATTGGCTCAAGATAGAGGAGGGTTCAGGGCTGTTTTATACATAGTATTACTATGAGTTGCAAGTGACTTGGCAGTTCATAACAACAGCAGTAGTTAAAAAGTAAAAAGCTGTGTTGCATTGGATATCTCTGTTCTCAAGGACCTTTTTAAAGTGTCAAAGCAGCAACATTATCAGTTTAAAGACCAAGGCAGATCTGATCCAAGCTGTGGTATTTTCAATCACTTTGTCCGCATTTTAAAAACTGGACAAAAAAATAAGTAAGAGTGAAGAATTAATTGATAACTTTGAATTATTATATTGCTGAAATATATATATTATTAAATATATTTTAGGCTACCAAAAGACTAAACAAATGTGTCCTGGGGGAAATATGAACACAGTTCTTCTCAGAGGCAAGGATGATGAAACTTCATCATACAATCTGGGTGCACACTATCAGGAAGGGATACTACTTGGATAAAGACTTTACTTCGGGGAAACTAAGGAGTTAGTTGCAGGGAGGAAGATTCTAAAGATGAATTAACACAGTTACTGCAGAAATGGGCTTGAACATGACAGATGGTAAAAACAGTGTGGAGTTTGACAAGGTTCCAGTCTGCTGTTCATAGAGTCCCTGTGAGTTGTAGTTTACTCCATGACATCTAACAATAATATTTCAGCTGAGTCTCAGATTCTTGCAAAGTTATTTGATATACTTCAAAAGCCTATTGCCTTGAATTGGGAACTATCTTGTAGGTGATCCTTTTTAGACCTCCTCAGAAAATAAACCTAAATTAAAAGGGGGAAGATTGTTCGACTTTTTTCTCTAGAGCTCCTTGTGGGTTTGGACTGCCAGAAAGAGTGATCTTTGAGTTAGAAGTGCAATTCCACACAGCGAAAAATCAAAGTGAGAGATATATATTTAAGGATGTTATCTGCTGTCAAGTTTGAATATTTTAAGGAATTTCCTTTTATAATGATGATACACGATCAACACCATTTATCTATCAATTTACCATACTGTAGGAGTTGTGTGTTGCTGTGATCAAGGAAGCTAAGCTTGATACTTCAAATGCCAAGAGAGTCGGCTATTTTGAAAAGTTTATAGCAGTGTTTTTAGATGAATATGAACTAAGAAGTAGAATTGTCCATTCATTTTTGAAATAATAGGACTATGATTACCCTATTCTTAGTGGAAGATGTAATGTTGGATATAGTGCCAAACAATTAGACTTTGGGTTTGAATACTTTAAAAATGCAGCTGGGGAACAGCTACCTCCTATCAAAGTTGACTATATTGTTATACACCAAGTAAAGGACTGTCATCTTTGAAGTGATAAAATTCAAAATGATAGCTGGATAAAATTTAAAATAACAGCTGGAAATATTCATTAATTGTTGGAACATGGAATGTACAAGGTATGAAACTAGGAAAATAAGGAAAATATAGGAAAACTAGGAAAATACAGGAAAAATGTAAGTAGTGAGAAATAAAATGGAATGCGTAAAAATCAACATCTTAGGCATTAATAAACTGAGATGGACTGATGCTGAACATTTGAAATCAAACACTCATAAAATCTACTACTATAAGAATGACAAACTGAAGAATTTCATGGGCATCACACAAAAGAACTTTTCAAGATCTATCCTAAAGTATTAAAAGAAGATGGAAGAAATATACTGAGTCATTGTATCAAAAGGAATTGGCAGACACAGAAGAATTTAATGAAATAACATATGAGCAAGAGCCTATGGTGATGAAAGAAGTTCAGGCTACTTTGAAGGAAATAGCAAAAAATAAGGACCCAGGAATAGATGGTATACCAAGTGACGTATTTCAGCTAACAGATGCTGCCCTGGATGTGCTCACCAAGTTGTGCCAAGAAATCTGGAGAACAACCACTTGGCAAAATAACTGGAAGAGATCTATATTTGTTCCCATTCCAAAGATGGGTGACCCAACAGAGTGTGGAAACTACAGAACAGTGTCATTGATTTCACATGCAAGCAAGATTCTACTGAAGATTATCCAAAAACGACTGGAGTAAAACCTCAGCAGAGAATTGCCAGAAATCCAGGCTGGGTTTAGACGGGGTCGTGGTACTAGGGATATTGTAGCTGATGCTGGATGGATCTTAGCTCAAAGCGGGGAATACCAGAAGAATGTCTATCTGTGTCTCATTAATTCTGCAAAGGCGTTCAACTGTGTGGATCATAACAAACTGTGGCTGACTCTGAGAAGAATGGGAATCCCAGAACATTTAATTGTGCTAATGCGAAACCTATACTTGGACCAGGAGGCAGTAGTCAGAACAGAGCAGGGTAACACTGCATGGTTCAAAATTGGGAAGGGTGTACCCCAGGATTGTGTCCTGTCTCCATACCTTTTCAACCTGTATGCAGAGCAGATTATCCGGGAGGCTGGGCTCTATGAGAATTGTGACATCAGGACTGGTGGAAGATCTATTAGCAATCTGTGTTATGCAGATGACACAACCCTGCTTGCTGAAACTTAGGAGGATCTCATGAACTTGCTGCAGAGGGTCAAGGACTGCAGCCTTCAGTATGGACTGAGGCTCAATGTCAAGAAGACAAAGATTCTCACCACTGGACAAATTGGGAGCATCAGGATGGATGGCAAAGAGATTGAGATTGTACACAGTTCCAGTTTGCTCAGCTTCACGGTCAACACTCTTGGCACGAGCAGTCAGGAAATTAAAAAACGTATTGCAATGGGAAAGTCCGCTGTTAGGGACCTCTGTAAAGTACTGAAGAGCAACGGTGTCTCTCTGGAGTCTAAGGTGTGCCTGATACAGGCCATGGTCTTTGCAATCACTTGTTATGCATCAGAGAGTTAGACAATGACTAGGAAGGACAGAAGGAGAATTGATTCCTTTGAGCTCTGGTGCTGGAGAAGAGTATTGAATGTACCAAGGACTGCCAAGAAAACAGATTCATCTTGGAGAGGGTTAAACTAGCTACTCCTTGTAGGCAAGGATTCTGGGGCTTCGTCTGACATACTTTGGGCATGTTGCAAGGAGGGACAGGTCCTTGGAGATGGATATCATGCTTGGGAGGGTGGAGGGACAGTGCAAGAGGGGAAGATCCTCTATGAGATGGATTGATTCAGTGACTGGGGTAATTGGGATGGGAGTGTCAGAGACAGTGAGATTGGCACAGGATAGAGCAGGGTTTAGGGCTTTTGTACATAGGGTCACTATGAGTCACAAATGACTCAACAGCACATAACAACAACAATAACATCCTAAAGTATAGTATGCCTATCTACAGGCATATAAGTAAGGCCAATGAAACTGATAATTTCTGCTGTAGTTTTCAGCATTAAAGTAAAATCAAGATACATTGAAGTAATTGATTAATGGAATGCCACACTTGGAAACAAAGAAGAGGCTGTAGTTGGGAAACGCAGCTTTGATGACAGAGTGAAGCTAAAGATTATAAGGCAGAATTTTTTACAAAAAATTACTTATTTATTACAAATATTTTGTTAAATATGCAAATGGTAAATATACATATGGACTATGTCTAATTGACTACACAACAATCTGTGGAAAAGTATTGTAAAGAAGCAAAATGTCAGCTGTAAAAACAAGGCCAGAGATTGACTAAGGAGCATATCGTGAACTAAATATATGTAAGATCAAAGTAATTTGAAGAAAATTTTAAAAAATGTCGATGAGAACAAAAATGTGATTATGATTCTCTCCCAATAGGTGTGATGCATTGAACACTAATGATCAATGACCTGATCATACTATGATATCATTGATGTTATCTATGGAGAAATCAATAGTCCATTACCAAGGCAGGGAAGAAAGAAAATATTAAATGCATGATGAAAGAATGGGAATCTCAGAACACCTGATCGTGCTTACGCAAAACCTATATTTGGACCAGGAGGCAGTTATCAGAAAAAGCATGGAAACACTGCAACGTTCAAAATTGGGAAGGGTATAAGCCAGGGATATATTCTATCTCCATACTTTTTCAATCTATATGCAGAACAGATTATCTAGGAGGTTGAGCTCTATGAAGAGAAATGTGACATCAGGACTGGAGGAAGATTTATCAGCAATCTGTGTTATACAGATGACACAACTCTGCTTGCTGAAACTGAGGAGGACCTGAAACACTTGATGCAGAAGGGCAAGGACTGCAGCCTTCAATATAGATTGAAGCTCAATACCAAGAAAACAACGATTCTTACCATTGGGGAAGAGGCTGCATCATTATAGATGATGAAGAAATTGAGATTGTTAATAGTTTTAGTTTGCTTGGCTCCACAGTCAACTGAAGACAATTATGGTCAGTCTGGAGACTAAGGTGTGTATGATACAGGCATAGTCTTTGTAATCACTTGTTATGCATCAGAAAGCTGGACAATGATTAGGGATGACAGAAGCAGAATTGATGCCTTTGAGCTGTGATTTTGGAGAAGAGTATTGACTGTACCATGGACTGCTAAGAGAACAATCGGGTTGGTTTTGGAAAGGGTAAGACCAGGTTCTTCCTTGGAGGCAAGGAATTTGAAATTTTGTCTAACATACTTTGGACATATTACAAGGAAGGACCAGTCCTTGGAGAGGGACATCAAGCATTGGAGGGTGAGATGACAGCACAGGAGAGGAAGACATTTGATAAAATGAGGTGGTTCAGTGACTGGGGTAATGGGGATAGTTGTATTGGAGACAGTGACATTGGCACAGGAAAGAGTTATGCTTAGGGCTATTGTACATAGGGTCAGTAGAAGCCACAGGCAACTAAATAGCTCATAAGAACACAACACCATGTCAAAAAAGATTCTGAAATTGTACTAGAATGACAAGGAGTCAAACAATGGAATAGAATTCTGAAATAAAAAAAAAAGATGAACAGAAGATTTCAATGGAGAGATTGAGAAAAAAAATAAGGAAATGTGAAGAAATGGAGTTAGAAAAACAGAAGAGAATATCACACTTGACATTTCTCAAAATTAAATAACTGCAGAACTAATTCAAGGCTTTAGTTGCAATACAGAAGACTTCAGTGTACCCAATCTTGAGTGAGGCAAGAAGGATGGAAAAAGTATAATACGAGTAAAGAGTCACAGTAACCAAAAAGATTTGATTATTTCAGAAAGTATTTTATGCATAAAAAATTGTATATGATCACAAAACCAATGGTGATAAAGGAAGGAGTCAAAACTACAGTGCAGATTGCAAGAAAAAGAAAAATCCCAGAAACTGATTGAATATTATATGCTTTGTTTCAGCAGAGATTCATACGTGGACATGCTTACCAATCTATGCCAAGAAATTTGGAAGATAGCTACCTACCTAATTGACTGGAATAGATTCATAACTGCTCCTTTTCAAAAAAAAGGAGATCCAACAGAATCTATAAATTATAGACGAATATAATTTACATCACATGTGAGTAAAATCTTCCTGAATTGCATTTAAAAAATGGCTGGAACAGCACATGGATATGGAACTTTCAGAAATTGAAGTTGAATCAGCAGAGGTGACTGAATAAGGGTTATTATTATTGGTACCAATTAAGTCTTGGCTGAAAGCAAAGAATGCCAGAAAAATGTTTACTTTTATTTTATTGATTATGAAAATGTAAGATAACGTTGTGAATAATGAGAATCATAGAACCTCCAATTGTATTCTTGAGAACCCATAAATAGGTCAAGAAGTAGTTCTCCAGACAGAACAAAGGAACACTGCACAGTTTAAAATCAGGAAATATATGCTTCAGTGCTCTATCCTTTCCTTTTACCTAATTAAGCTATATGCTGAGCAAGTTATTTGAGAACCTGCACTATATGAAGAATCTGACATCAGGATTAAAGAAAGAATCATCAATAACCCGTGTTATGTGGATGATACAACTTTACTTGCAAAAGGTGAAGAACACTTGCAGGACCTATTGAAGAATATCAGTGACTATATCCTTCAATCCCAAGCTTCGAGGACTCTCCTTCATAGAGGCCCTATGAGTTGCCTGTGACTGGACTGCACTTAAGAACAACACACCAACATATTCTTCAATACAGGTTACATTTCTACACAAGACAACAAAACTCCTCCCACTGGACTAAAAGGCAACATAATAATAAATGAAAGATAGATTTAATTTGTCACCTACTTCATTTTGCTTGGACACACACACACAGAGACACACACAAATCCATGACAGCAGCAGTCCAAAAAATCAAGAGACATGTTGAGAAAATGCGGTTTTAAATTCCTCTCCAAACAGTTAAATAAGGATACCAATTTCAAGACACCAGTTTAAAAAATGCGCCTGCTAAGAACCGTGTATTTTTCATTTGCTTCATATGAATCTAACATAAGTAAAACAGACTGAGGAATATTTGATGACTTTAAATTGTAGTGTTGGAGGAGAATATAGAATATACCATGAATTATCAAAAGAATGAAGAGATCTATCTTGGAGGAAGTGAAACCAAGGTGCTTCTTAGAGGCAAGAAAAGTAAATTGTTTTCTCACGGACAAGATGTGAGCATCTTGTCAGTAATGGCTGGTACTTAGTAGAAGAAATAATGCTGGGAAAGATACAGAACCAGTGGAAGAAAGAATGATTCATTGTCACAGCAATTGCAATAATGGGCTTGAGCCTGAGGGAGATTATGATCACTGCAAGGAAAGGGCAAAATTCAGAGTTGTTATTCATAGAGTTTTTACGTGTAGTAATTGACTCACTGCCCCTTATAGCAACCACACAAATAACCAGGATCGAATGATATTGAAGAAGGAAATCCAACTCTGTATTAAACGTACTGATGAAAAATATATCTCCATATTGGAACATTTTTACGTATGGATTCAATGTCAGATGTAGTCTTCATGAATTCCAAGAAATTTGGAATGCAGATATATGGCAAATTAAGTGAGATAGGTCCATATTTGCACCCATTTCATATAGAAAAGTCATTAGAATGTACAAAAATTTAATAAAATGTAGAATCAAAAAACTGACTCATAAGGATGGAGTTCTGGTGGCATAACCCACAGGATATTATGTTGTGATGAAAAAGCAGTTCCTGTCTGGTAGTTTGATTTCACCAGCAGATCTGCATGAGGGTGATGCACAGTCTCCTCCAGTGTCATTTATGTTCTCAGAGAACCAACTGGAGGGTCAGCTATGCTTCATTGCCAATTTGAAGGCAGAGAGTTGTGCTGTAAAGTTTATATCTTTAATGTCACATGCAACTAAAATCTTGGTAAATATAACAAAAAAAAAAACAAACAAACAACAAAACCCAAACAAACAAACAAAAAAACAAACCACCAAACAAAACACCAAAACTGGAGTAGTGAGTTGGCAAGAAACTTCCAGAAGTTAATAAGCTTCAGAAAAGGACATTGTTGTTGTTGTTGTTATGTGCCATCGAGTCACCTGTGACTCATAGAGACCTTATGTACAACTGCCCTAAACCCTGCTCTGTCCTGTGTCAATCACACCGTTTCTGACACACCCATCCCGATTACCCCAGCCACTGAATCAATCCACCTCATAGAGGGCCTTCCTCTCCTGCGCTGTCCCTCCACCCTAGCAAGCATGATGTCCCTGACATCGGGTGGATCTTTATGTAGAGCATGTTAGAAAGATGATCACTTATGTCCTTTCAAATATGTGAAACCTTTGTCTATTGACTATTATCTACTGTATATTAATTATAAATTATTGTTACAATTATCAAGGCTAGGAATTCTAAAAATACTTAGTTGAGATTTTTGTGGACTTAATATATAAATCAAAGAAGCTGTCATTAGAACAGAACAAGGGAATATTGCATGGTTTAAAATCAGGAAACATGTAATTTAGGATTTTATTCTTCCACCATACTTAGTTCTAATTTTATGCTTAGAAAATCATAAAAAAACAACAACACCGCAGAAATCAAATTACCTTCTTTACTGGACAAATTTTTGGCAAAGAATCTCTGTTAGATGATAAAGAATAAATATACCTGGTGAGAAGTAATAAGTGCCTGATCTAAGTAATATTCTTTCCAGTCTTCTCAAATGCATGTGATAGTTGTACAATTAATAATACTAGTAATATTTTTTAAAATGATATAAGAATTTGTTCCTTTAAATTGAGGTACTTGTAAAGAATAGTGAATATCTCCAAGACTGCCAAAGATCAAACAATGTTCTGAGAGAAGTATAACCAGAGAATTTTGTTCACGCAAACTTATACCTAGACAAAGAGGCTGTGTACAAACAAAGTGAGACAACACTGTTGTTGTTGTTGTTGTTGTTATGTGCCATCGAGTTGCTTGCGACTCATAGCGACCCTATGTACAACAGCCCTAAACCGTGCTCTACCCTGTGCCAATCACATAGCCTCTGACACAACCATCCTGATTACCCCAGTCACTGAATCAATCCACCTCATAGAGGGTCTTCCCCTCCTGCGCTGTTCCTCCACCCTACCAAACATGATGTCCCTCTCCAAGGACCTGTGCCTCCCTACAACATGTCCAAAGTATGTCATTAGAAGCCCCAGAATCCTTGCCTCCAAGGAGTGGCCTGAATTAACCCTCTCCTGGATGAATCTGTTTGTTTTCTTGGCAGTCCATGGTACATTCAATACTCTTCTCCAGCACCACAGCTCAAAGGCATCAATTCTCCTATCCTCCCTAGTCATTGTCCAACTCTCTGATGCATAATAAGTGACTGCAAAGACCATGGCCTGTATCAGATGCACCTTAGTCTCCAGAGAGACACCGTTGCTCTTGAGTACTTTAGAGAGGTCCCTAACAGCAGACTTTCCCATCGCAATATGTTTTTTTGATTTCCTGACTGCTGGTGCCAAGAGTGTTGACCATGGCGCTGAGCAAACTAAAGCTGTGAACAATCTCAATCTCTTTGCCATCCATCCTGATGCTACCAATTAGTCCAGTGGTGAGAATATTTGTCTTTTTGACATTGAGCCTCAGTCCATACTTGACATTGACCCTCTGCAGTAAGTGCATGAGGTACTCCTCAGTTTTGGCAAGCAAGGTTGTGTCATCTGCATGACGTAGATTGTTAATAGATCTTCCACCAATCCTGATGCCACACTTCTCCTCATAGAGCCCAACCTCTTGGATAATCTGTTCTGCATACAGGTTGAAAAGGATAGGACATATCCCTGGTGTACACCCTTCCCAATTTTGAACTATGCAGTGTTTCCTTGTACTGTTCTGACAACTGCCTCCTGGTCCAAGACAACACTACATAGTTTAAAATTAAGAAAGATGTGTTTCTGGATTGTGTACTTTCTTCATACCTGTATAATTTGTATGCTGTGAAATCATTCAAGAAACTGGATTCCATGAAGATGAATGTGGCATCAGAATTGGAAGAAGACTTGTCTATGACCTACATTATGTAGATGTCACAACTTTGCTCCCTAAAATTTGGAAGGATTTGAAGAACTCAGTTCAGAAGATCAAGCAATATAGCCTTCAGGGTATATTGCAACTCAATGTGAAGAAAACAAAATTTCCACCACTTGGTCAATAGACAGCATCATAATAGATTCAGAAAAGATTGAAACTGTCACTGACTTCATCTAATTTGAATCTACACTTGTGAGGAATAGTCAAGAGATCTGGAAATCTATTGCACTGGGAAAGTCTACAGATTTTTGAAGAACAATGATGCCAGTTTAAGGACTAAGCTACACCTACTTCAGCTGATGATTTCTTCAATAACTAGCTAAGCATGTGAGACCTGGACAATGAATAATATGAGAACAAGAGAATGAATGTTTTGTAGCTATGATGTTGGAGAAGTGTAATTACTATCTTATGGACTGCTCTAAACCAAACAGATATTCTTGGAAAGGGTACAGTCAGGATGCGTTTTGGAGGCAATGGTGATAAAGCTTCTTCTTAATATTTAAAGCAAGTTGTTAGGAAAAGCTCTTCTTGGAGAAGGACATGCTTGGAAGGATGAAGGGAAGTGAAAGATAGGAATAACCTCAACCAGAGAGATAAATTGACACAGTGACTCATTGAAAGGTTTAAGTGTGTCAGAGATTGTGAGAACAACATAGGACAGGACAGAGCTCAGATCTGTTGTTCATAGGATCACTATAGGCTGTACTCAACTTGATGGCAACTAACAACAGCAACTGTTAAGACCTGTACTGCAACCACAGTAAATAATTTTTATCCTCCAGCTGCTCTGTATTAGAGGATCAATAATCCCTTCTCATGTGAATTACTGCCCCTGAAATTTCCCTAGAAGGTCAACTATATTTTAGTTCCAACTCAGTAAAGTACAATAATAAAAACAATATTGACACATCAAGTTAGCAATTGAATAGTATTATTATATTGAAAATTACACTATTTTTCCACGTTAAATATGATTTTATTCTTTCCAATAAAGTGACAATGTTGTTGTTAGGTGCCATCAAATCAAGTACTACTCATAGTGATTCAATAAACAACAGATCTGAATCCTGTCACACCCTGTGTCATCCTTATCATCTGTGACACATTTGAACCCATTGCTGCAGTCACTCTACCACTACATTGAGAGTCTTTCTCTCTTTAGCTTACCATCTACCTTACCAAGCATATCCTCTCCAAGGAATAGCATCTCTTAGCAAAATCTCTAAAATACGAGAGATGAAGTTTCCCCATATTTGTCTCCAAAGAGCACTCTGTCTGCCATTTTCCCAAGATATATCTTTTTTTTTTTTTTTTTTGCGGTTAATGGGATTTTCAGTACTCTTCTCCAACACAAAAGTTCAAAAGCAATGATTCTCTTCTTCTGACATCCTTATTCATTATCTAGCTCTAAGATGCTTAGGAAGTGATTTAAAAGACTATGGCCTGTATCAGGCACACATTAGTCTTGACATCATTACTCTTCAGTATTTTGGAGAGATTCCTGACAACAGACTTGTACAATACATCTCCTGATATCCTGACTACTGGTACCAAGAATGTTGATTGCTGATCTAAGCAAGGTGATGTAATGGACAACTTCAATCCTATTGACCTAGTGAGGAAAATAGTTGTTTCTTGATATTGAGACATAATTCATATTGGAGACTGCACTCCTTGATCTTCTATAAGCACTTCAAGCCCCCTCACTTTCAGTAAGCAAGGTTGCATTATCTGCATAATGCAGATTGTTGGTAAATATGTCTCTGGTTCTACTGCAACATTGTTCTTTACAGAGTCCTCCTTCATGAATTATTTGCTCCACACATAGAATAAATAGGCATGAAGGAAGAATATAACTAACACATACCTATTCTGATTTTAAACCTTTCGGGGTTCCCTTGCTCTTTTTGGACACTACTTCTTTATCTAGTTATAGCTTTCATATGAGTTAAATTAAGTGTTCCAGTATCTCTTTCTTCTCAATGTTAATCATAATTTGTTATGACCCACATAGTCAAATACTTTTGCATAGGCAATAAAATAAAGGCAGACATTATTTTTGTATTCTCTGACTTTAGTCAGGATCGATTTGACATCAGTAATAATTTCCCTGGTGCCATGCCTCTCCTAACGCCACTTGAACTTCTGACACTTTCCTATAAAAGTACTACTCTGGCCATTTTGGGGTAATCTTCAGCAATATTTTGCTTGCATGTAATATTAATAATACTATTCAATAATTTTCACAATATTCTGAGTCACTTTTCTTGGGAATAGGAACCAATATGGATCTCTTCCAGTCGGTTATTCAGTCAAGTAACTGTCCTCTAATTTCCTGGTATAGACTTGTGAGCACTTATGGGACTGTAACTTTTAGTTGAAACATGTCAATTTGTATCTCATCGATTCCTAGGCCCTTAATTTGTGCCAATGCTGTCAATGCAGCTTGAACTTCTTCCTTTTTTACCATTGGCTTTTGTTCATATGGTACTTCGCAGAATTTTTCAATTTCTACCAATTCCTTTTGGTACAATAATCCCGTGTATTCCCTTCCACTTCTTTTGCTAATTCCCGGATTGTTCAAGATATTGCCCATCATGTTTCTTGATATTAAAAATAAAGGCTTGAATTGTTTTCTCAATTCTTTCAGCTTGAGAAATGTTTAATGAGGTCTACCCTTTTAATTTTCTTACTTCAAGCTTAGAAGCAGAAGTGACATCCAACTCTGATATAGCTTGCCTGCATAAACCCTGTGAACTTGGAGAAACAAAGAAAATTATACAAGCATTCAGGTCTTTGGTTCATAGGGTTGCTATGAGTTGTCTAGGACTCGACAACACTTAACAGTTCTTTTCACATTTACTTAAAACACTAAAAGGAAGAGATATTGACGTGAGAAAAGAAAAAAAACCAGCAATAAACAAACAAACTTAACAGAAGATTTCAAAGCATAGCTGGGGAAGACAACAGAAATATTATAGCATGCAATAACAATAATACATACATTTAATTATACATAATTTTTTGCCAAGTTGCTTTTAAAGAAATTTCATTGGTTTTCAAAAAGTGTTGCAACCTCAAATTTATTTTCTCAAATATCATTAACTATATAATTTTCTCTCCATGCAAACTTTGGAATTTAAGCATTGAGAATGTCCTTTAATGAATATGAAGTACTATACTATTCTAAATCCAAGTAACACAGTAAAATAAAATTCTACACAAAAATCACATCACTATTTTTTAGATTTTTCTTTTTTATAGAATTATAAAAAGCTAGAGATTATTTTGAACATGTTTTGTAAGTCAATACTTTCTCATGTCTTGGAACTTAGAATGTATTATCCTTTTTAATATATAACTTTAAAATAATCTTGTCCTTTCAATTTGTTCTAGATTTTAAACAAAGAGATAATTAAAATTAAACTTACTAATTTATTACAATGCTGTTTTTATGATAGTATTTTAATGCAGTTCTAACTTTCTTTTTTGAAATGTTTATATTGATTTGCTCACGAAGGGTACACTGTGTTTCATACAATTTTCATTTTTAACTTTCAATGTATTTACACAGTCATTCCATTTATTATGTTTTATAAAATGAATCATCATTGAAGTTTTCCCACCATTATCCTGTTTTCCCTGATCCCCACAGATCAGAACGATCTAAAGATAATTTCACAATATAAAACTGTGAAAATAATATAAGTGCTTTGGTCATAGTAATGCTTTCAAAAGGTTATATATATCTCAATCATATAATGTCATGTCATATCATATAATATTTCATATAATATCACATATATAATATCATGTAATATATCATAAACTTCCTTGGTCATACAAAGAAGACAAGTTAGAAAAGAAAATGTTATAACTGGCAAAAGTCAAGTAATATAAACATCAGTGCTATTTAGAAGTCATAGATATAAAATAAATTTATAAAACAAACATTGACATGTTTTTCTGGAATAAAGAAACATTTTCTGACATTGTTGCTCAATTCATTAATGGGGAGCTATGTTCATTATAGCAAGCATCATGTAAGAACTACAAAATGAGTACATGGTTTTAAGACATGTTAATATCTTCCTGACTTATATTTGTTGTTGTTGTTGTTATGTGCCATCAAGTCGTTTGCGACTCATAGCGACCCTATGTACTACAGCCCTAAACCATGCTCTATCCTGTGCCAATCTCATTGCCTCTGACAAACCCATCCCGAGTACCCCAGTCACCGAATCAATCCACCTCATAGAGGGTCTTCCCCTCCTGCGCTGTCCCTCCACTCTACCCAGCATGATGTCTCTCTCTAAAGACCTGTCTCTCCTTACAACATGTCCAAAGTATGTCAGACGAAGCGCCAGAATCCTTGCCTCCAAGGAGCAGCCTGGTTTAATCCTCTCTACGATGAATCTGTTTGTTTTCTTGGCAGTCCATAGTACATTCAATAATCTTCTCCAGCACCACAACTCAAAGGCGTCAATTCTCCTTCTATCCTCCCTAGTCATTGTCCAACTCTCTGATGCATAACAAGTGATTGCAAAAACCATGGCCTGTATCAGGCGCACCTTAGTCTCCAGAGAGACTCTGTTGCTCTTGAGTAATTTGGAGAGGTCCCTAACCACAGACTTTCCCATCGCAATACGTTTCTTGATTTCCTGGCTACTGGTGCCAAGAGTGTTGACCGTGGGGTCGAGCAAACTGAAGCTGTGAACAATCTCAATCTCTTCGCCATCCATCTTGATGCTACCCATTGGTCCAGTGGTGAGAATTGTCTTCTTGACATTGAGCCTCAGTCCATATTGAAGGCTGCAGTCCTTGACCCTCTGCGGCAAGTGCTTCATCTGCATAACGCAGATTGTTGATAGATTTTCCACCAATCCTAACGCCACGCCTCTCCTCAGAGAGCCCCGCCTCTCGGATAATCTGCTCTGCATACGGGTTGAAAAGGTATGGAGACAGGACACATCCCTGACGTACCCCTTCATAAAATAATGAATAGAAAGACAGAAATAAAGGTAGGAAGATAAAAGAAAGAAAAAGGAAAAGAAAAAAGAGAAAGATAATGTGTGGTCAGAAGCACATTTATGCATGAAGCACAAAAAAAAGGGAATATATTCATACATAACCTCTTGTGTATATGTAATACTATGTTAAAGAAAAAACAAATTTAGCTAGTCAATAATTTGTTCTGTTTCAGCAAATTATCAGTGTTTATGAAGTTAACCATCAGAATCAAATAACATAGAGGAAATATACTGAAATCTCTCTAAGTGTTAAGAAACAAAGATATTTGAGTCTGAATCAATAAAATCTTACATACAGAAATGTGAAAATCTAATTATCTCAAAGAACTGGCCATTTAAGTAGTTACCAAGTGAGTTACTAGAGTCCTCTCGTAAAATATGTTTTAATAAAATTAAAATATATTGTTCAATATTTAATCATTTTTTTCCCAGTCATGAAAAGTAAAATATCATTGCAGTTTATCTTTCATATGATTGTGCTGCCATTTTTTATATGATGCCATTTTGGCTTTCACTTCAATGCAAATCTGATTACCCTGAATTGATTTTTTAAAATTCCTTGATTGTTAACAAATAAAGCCTCATTTTTAAACTGATGTCTGAGTAATTTATGAGGACAATTAAAGAAGTGCTTCAATTTTCATTACATATTTAGGCATTCTCTCTCTTCAATCTAGATTGACTTTGACAGAGTAATTTGCATGTAGTTCCCATCGATATGAAGTTATGTTTGCAAACAAACAGGTATTGTGAAATATTTTGGCTTATTTTCAGCACATTTCATCTTTTAGTTGATATTTAGAAATATTACTTCTTCTAGTAAAAAGTTTTCTTGAAGAATTCTGCATGTGATACAAGGTTTCTTATCCTTACATTTATATAATGACAATCACAGATGTATATAAATTATATGCAATCTTGAATGTTACTGAACATAGAAAATATAATCTTGGTTTCTAAAGTAAAAATTAAAAATAATGATCCACATAAAATTTTTCTTAAATAACATTCATGTCTTCATGTACATATCAATAATACTATAAAACTATAAATGGGATTTACCTATTTTGTTACAAAGTTAGCTTATTTTATAATTATTTGCATACATCATCTATAAAGATTTGCCAGTTATTTTTGAACACTATTATTATCCTTCTAGAAATAGATCATCGTTGCGCCAACTTTTTTGTCAGTTATCAAGGATCATCACCATCCCTTGAGTGCCATTCATCATAATATACCCAATCTTCTTATTTTGTTTTTATTTTAAAACCTTACCCTGATGTTGTATGACTCCCTTGTCAGTTGGTAAACTTGCTTACTTGAGTGTTGCTGGATGTTGAAATCTATGTAACGGGTATTTAAAACAAAACCAGATTTTAATTAATATCCCAGATGAGGACGTTTTCCCAATGAAAAGACAAACTAAGAAGAAGAACCTTGAGAAAATAAACTAGAAAAACACACACACACACACACACACACACACAAACCCACAAACCCTCAAACCCCCCAAAACAAAACAAAAAACCCAAACCTGACTAGCTAATTCTAAAAGAAAGCAAACAAATCTAATTTACAGTGAGAAATTATCTGATATAATGTCAGAATTTCACTGTTGAGAGGCACTTAAAGTTCATATAAGGCAGTTTTGTTTTTGTTGTTGTTGCTAGGTGTGGTCGAGCCACTTGTGACTCATAGCTACCCTATGTAAAATAGCCCTAAACCCTGCTCTATCCTGTGCCAATCACACTGTCTCTGACACACCCATCCTGAGTACCCCAGTCACTGAAGCAATCCACCTCATAGAGGGCCTTCCCCTCCTGTGCTGTCCCTCCACTCCCCAAGCATGATGTCCTTCTCCAAGGGCCGGTCTCTCCTCACAACATGTCCAAAGTATGTCAGACGAAGCCTCAGAATCCTTGCCTCCAAGGAGCAGCCCGGTCTAACCCTCTCAAAGATGAACATGTTTGTTTTCCTAGCAGTTCATGGTACACTCAATACTCTTCTCCGACACCACAGCTCAAAGGCATCAATTCTCCTTCTATCTTCCATAGTCATTGTCCAACTCGCTGAGGCATAACACGTGATTGCAAAGACCATGGCCTGTATCAGATGCACCTTAGTCTCCAGAGTGACACCATTGCTCTTCAGTACTTTGGAGAGGTCCCTACCAGCAGTTTTTCCCATTGCAATGTGTCTTTTCATTTCCTGGCTGCTGGTGCCAAGAGTGTTGACTGTGGAGCCAAGCAAACAAAAACTGTGAACAATCTCAATCTCTTCATCATCCATCCTGATGCTGCCAATTGGTCCAGTGGTGAGAATTTTGGTCTTCTTGACATTAAGCCTTAATCAATATTATAGGCTGCAGTCCTTGATGCTCTGCAGCAAGTGCTTCAGATCCTCTTCAGTTTCAGCAAGCAGGGCTGTGTCATCTGCATAACGCTGATTGTTGATAAATCATCCACCAATCTTGACCCCACATTTCTCCTCATAGAGCCCAGCCTCCCGGATAATCTGTTCTGCATACAGGTTGAAAATGTATGGAGACAGGACACGTCTCTGGCATATGCCCTTCCCAATTTTGAACCAGGCAGTGTTCCCTTGCTCTGTTCTGACGACTGCCTTCTGGTCCAAGTATAGGTTTTGCAACACCACGATCAAAGGTTGTGGGATTCCCATTCTTCTCAGTGTCAGCCAAAGTTCGTTATGATCAACACAGTCAAATGTCTTTGCATAGTCAATGAAACACAAATAAACATTCCTCTGATGACATTTATTTACCTATAATAACATTATTAAAATAGGAAGAAACATCTGCAAAAGTTCATTAACAATTAGAACTTCAAATACACAAACTCTGAATCTATAGGAATTGAAAGGTGTGATAAATTGAAACAAAAGCATTATAGCTGATTATCCAAGGCTTTAGTGGGAATGCTCCTGGTCATTTTGAATTGGAAAATCATCTTGTTTATTATGTCAGAAATGATAAATTGAGGGTTTCTCCTCATTCATCATCAAAAAGAATATTTCAAGATATATCCTGACTATAATACTGTTAAAGATACTGACAAATATCCACATACCCACAAGACTGTTATTATTTATCATCATGTTGGAGCCTACTTGTAGCTGTTGTTCCAGTGAGTTTTCAGAGGCTGTAAGTTACATGGGAGGAAATGAGCCATCTTTCTCCCATGGAGAACATAGTGAATTAAAACTACTTTTGCCTTTAGGTTGTCAGCTCAACCTCTCACCACTAAACCACCAGAGCTTCCCATACTTATGAGGAAGACCTGTTAATACAGCTATTATAAAAATGTATGCACCAACAACTAAAGTAAAAGATTAATAATTGAGGACTTTTATTCATTTTCAAGTCTAAAATTGATCTACATGAGACAAAGATACTCTGGTAAATATTGGTAATTGGACTGTGAATACTAAAAACCAAGAGGAATTGTTAGTAGGAATAGACACCCTTGATGATAGAAACAATGAAGGGAGATCACACATTAAAATTTTAGAAACATCACACTGCAATCTCAGAGGTAGGTGTTTCAAATATGTCAGACGCTCTGCTGGAGAAGGAAGAGCAATCCCCTCCTGTACCAGTCAGATCCAATTTGATGGTACACACACACACACAAAATAATAAAATGAAAATTTTTAAAAAATCGGAACACCAGAGAGATATTGATTACAAGTAATTCTTTTCAACAACATAACCAATATATGTAGAACTTCTAAGTAAAAGACATCTTAATCAAATTGACTATATCTCTGGAAAGAGAATAATTCCAGGAGTTTATAAGAGAGGAGATCATAAAAGTCTCAGATGAAAATTAAAGATAAAGCTGGAGAAAAATTAAACAAGATTTCAAGGCCAAAGTGTGGCCTTGACTGTATACCACCTGAATTAAGAGACCATCTCAAGAGCAGATGTGGCATGCTGCACATCAATAAAAAACATGCATTAATTATAAGATGATATCAAGGATTTTAGACTCGAAGAAAGCAAAGAATCATTAAAAAGGCAAGAAAGAAAAAATACCAAAATGAATGTCAGAATAAATTCTGATCCTTGCTCTTGAACATGTTGTTGTTGTTGTTATGTGCCGTCGAGTCGCTTGCGACTCATAGCGACCCTGTGTACAACAGCTCCAAATTCTGCTCTGTCCTGTGCCAATCGCACTGTCTATGACACTCC